>NC_064818.1:27687017-27720619 GCF_023721935.1 Panthera uncia | reverse complement strand
GACTAGGAATTACTTAAAATTAAATAAAATTAAATTAATAAAATAAAATAAAATAAAAAAAAAAGGGAGGGGACTGTGTTTTGATAATATAGTTTTTCTCTTTGAATGAAAAGTAAAAGGAAATTCTTCAATAATTTGTTTGAATTGTCCAGTGTGTTTGGAATAACCACAGTTGCACGTATGTATAATACCACATTTTCAGAGTCATTTATTTTTGGATTACGGCTTAACTTTATGACATAGCAAATTGATTATGAAAAGATAATTTTACATAAAAGTTAGTAAGCTCTTAGGTCAGCTCTAAATGGTGAAGATAGTTTGTTTCTCTCACATTTGATATTGAACGAATGAATGAGACACATATTTCTTCAGAACATTATTATGTGATATTGTACTAGCATTTGTGTAGGATATAAAAATGCTTAAGTCATATTTATGCTCTCAAGTAGCTAATAATCTTGTGAAATAGTTTAACAGGAGTATGTCAAATTAGTTTAAAGTATGTAATGTATTTAGAATATGCCTGGCACATAGTAAGCACTAGGTGTGTTAGTTACTATTTCTACTATATTGTTATGTGTTAAATCTCTCTCTCTCTCTCTCTCTCTCTTAGAAAGTTCTGCACCCAATGTGAGGCTTGACTCCACAACCCTGAGGTCAAGAGTTGCATGCTCTACTGACTGAGCCAGCCAGGCGCCTTGTTATCATGGGTTAAAACTTGATAATCAATAACAGAATTGTGGTCTCCTTCCCCCCCACCCCCCACTCCTCAATCCCTTTCCCCCCATTATTCATCTCAGAGGCATCATTTATTGCATATCTTTCCTTGGCTATCTTGTGAGTTTACACATGAATGTATTTCTCTTCTTTACATAAATGGTAGCTTACTATTTACAGTGATGCATAACTTCCATTTATTCAGTTGATATATCTTGGAGATTTTTCCATTTTAGTATGTTAGGGCTTATTCTTTTTATGTGCTTTCTTTTTTTAAGATTTTATTTTTTTAGGTAATCTTTATACCCAACATGGGGCTTGAACTTACAATCCTGAAATCAAGCGTTGTATGCTCCACCGAGCTAGCCAGGTGCCCTGCTTTTTGTGTGCTTTATAATATTCCATGGTGTGGATGAACCACACAATTTATTTAACTTGTCCCCTACTTGATTGATGCTTTTCAAAGTTATTTACATTTTTTTTCAATCACAAATAACACTGTAATGAATAGCTTTGTGCACAGTATTTCTTGCATGTGAAGTACACCCATAGGATGAAAAGCTAGCACTGGAATGGATCAAGGAGTATGTATGTAATTTTGAATTGCATTACAATGTTCTTAAACAAAGAAATGAAGCAATTTAGCAAGTTTCAAAGATTTTAGGGCCAATGGATTGGAAAACCCAGAAAACAGTTTGTTCATTGGTATTGTTGCCTACAGTTTTGTTTTGTTCTGTTTTTATTTTTTATTTTATTTATTTATTAAAAATTTTTTTGATGTTTATTTTTGAGAGAGAGAGTGTGCGTGGGCAAGAGTGGGGGAGGGGCAGAAAGAGAGAGAGAGAGAGAGAGAGAGAGAGAGAGAGACAGCATCTGAAACAGGCTCCAGGCTCCGAGCTCTCAGCACAGAGCCCGACACGGGGCTCAAACTTAGGAATGGTGAGATCATGACCTGAGCCGAAGTTGGATGCTTAATCAACTGAGCCACCCAGGTGCCCCTGTTTTGTTTCTTTAAATCTAGGCCACATTTGTTGAGTGGTTCAGTTTGAAGCACTGTGCTTATGGAACAATATACCCATCACTTCCCCAAATCCCTGATGTCAGGGGGTGACCAATATATAAGCAATAATAAAATCAGAGTATACTTTTCTTCCAGTAACTTCTCACAGAGACAGGAGGAGAACAGAGTGCTTTTCTCAGTGTAACAGCTTCCTGCCTTCTGGATGTCCTGAAATGTTGGAAATATAATTCTGAAATATTTTTGCTCTTTTAAACAGCAGAGCAACAGGCAACTCAACAGAGCAACTCTGGAAAACCTAGGCGGAATTCACAATTTCCTGTGATCCCAAAGTTTCCAGTCCCAAATGGATATATCCCCGCCTGTCAAAAATATGCCCCTTGATGAGCAAATTATAAATGGAAAAAAGACTTGCAGATATTTCTTGTAAAGAGAGAGCTGGATAAGGGAAAGTAGATAACATTGTTTTCCTGCTTATGAATTTTCATACCCTTTCTGCACCCAGATCTGATGGTGGATACAGGATCAATCACAGCAGCAAGTGTCAATGACTAATGCAGTTATTGAGAGGGGTCTTTAATTTCCTGGAGGCAAACACCATTACCCGCCACCTCCACATCACAGATGAGGAGATGCCAGTACCGCTGGGGAGTCAGTGATGGAAGAAATTATAAAACTGATGCAATTACTTAGAAAATGATGAAATGTCTCAAAATGAAAGGCTTCCGTTCTCTTCAATTTCAGGTTCTGTGATATGCATCAGTGTGGCTGTGTCTTCAGTATTATTACTTCTCAGTGTTCTGTGTCATCTACCCTCCTTGAAGGAGAATATTTTGTATCGGGCAGCTCATTCTCATCCTTTCTCCTCCCATCCGAGCCCTATCATTTCTTCCAGTGTTTTTGCTTTGACAATTTCTTGTATTGATTAGCTGCCCAGCATGAATGTTTCCATAGTGGACTCTAGGTTAGGTTTATGGAGAACTAGATCTTTCTCTTGTTCTAACCTGTGGGATTTAGGGAAAGTCAGTTGAGTGCTCTGGTCCAGTTTCTTCTACCCGTGGCTGGAAATTAGAATCTCCCCTTAGAGAACATAGTATCTCTGCCCAGGACCAGCTCCAGAATTGGCCTGTTTAGGGCCTCCAGTGGGACCAGGACAGTGTGGGACTGACAAGGAGCATGTAGGTTAGAAGTCAAAGACTAGTGAGGACAGTAAACGCAGAGAAAGAGGATGTGTCTTCTCCATCTTTCTTTCCATCCAGACGACCCGCCCCCCTTCTTTTTTACTGTGCTTTTAAGTAAAAGGGCAGAGATAGAAAGGGAGAGATTACAATTAAGTAGGTATATCTACAAATACCAGCTCCATACACCTCAACTGTCTTTTTACATTCAGTTAAATTTGATGCCATTCCTTTTTTTTTAATTTAAAAAAAATGTTTATTTTTGAGAGAGAGAGAGTGCGAGTAGGGGAGAGGAGGGGAGAGGCAGAGAGAGAGGGAGACACAGAATCGGCAGCAGGCTTCAGGCTCTGAGCTGTCACATGGGGCTTGAACTCACAGACTGTGAGATCATGACCTGAGCCAAAGTTGGGTGCTTGTCCTACTGAGCCACCCAGGCGCCCCAAATTTGATGCCATTCTTGATGCTATTGAAGACAATGCTGATTTGTCTTCCGAGTAAAGTATATTGCATATAGTTATATTTATGGGCGCCTGGGTGGCTCAGTCGGTTGAGCATATAGTTATATTTAATATATTAAACACTTCCCAGCTCATTACCACTAGGGGAGGCTCTAAAACAGGGTCTACTACTACTACTACTTCTTCTCATGGTTCTTGTTTGAACCTCACAACCAACCTCATTTTCCTGAGGAAATTGTAGCTTTTGCTACATTCTAAAAACCACACTATTGGGGTGCCTAGGTGGCTCAGTCAGTTAAGCACCTGACTCTTGATTTTAGCTCAGTTGATGATCTTGCGGTTGGTGAAATTGAGCCCTGCGTTGGGCTCCCTGCTGACAGTGCCAGGCCTTCTTGGGATTCTCTCTCTCTCCCTCTCTTTCTGCTCCTCCCCTGCGTGTGTGCTCTGTTTCTCTCTCTCTCAAAATAAATAAATAAACTTAAAAAAAGTAAAAAATAAATAAAGATAAAAAACCACAATAGAATGGAAAACATTATTGTGTTTTTGGCTGAAATCATTGTTTTTCAATCTGGAAGTCACCTGGGGAACATGAAACCCTAATACCTGGGTCCCAGCCCAGCGATTTAATTGCTCTGGGTATACATTTGGCATTGGGATTTGATAACTCCAGGTAATTTTAACGTGCAGCTAAGGTTGAGGGCCACAGTTGTTTATTTTTATTTGTTTTTAATGTTTATTCATCCTTGAGGGAGACAGAGACACAGAATCCAAAGCAGGCTCCAGGTTCTGAGCTGTCCACACAGAGCCTGATCGGGGGCTTGAAGGGACTTGAACTCATGGACCAGGAGGTCATGACCTGAGCCGAAGTTGGATGCTTAACTGAGTGAGCCCCCAGGCGCCCAGCCATGGTGTTTTAAACAAATACAGGTTATAGGTGACTTGGTTAATGTCCTGATGGCTCTACCCATATATAGCACAGCATAGCTTTCCCTCCTCTGCCACCAGTTATTTCTGGGGCTCCCCCAAACCCCATGGGCACTCTATTTGGGCTTCCAAACAGGCCTGTGAGTTTCAGCCATTGCTCTGCCTCCACCAGGCTCTCTCTTGTCTTCACCTCCACCCACTAGGCCACCCTGCTGCCACCAGGCTAAGAGTACCGGCTGGCAGGAAGAAAGGCCTTCTTTCAGCTTTGATCAGCTTTTCAGCAGCTGGGACTAGCTCCCTAACCAAGCTGTCACGTATCTTGACTCGCCTGTCTAACATGAAGCACAGACCTAGCTCTCTCAACAGTCCTCTCCCCCCTCCTCTTGGCCTCATCCAAATGCCTTTCTTCCCCCATCTGTGGAAAAAGGATCACCTCAGCAGATGAGGTCAAGAGATTCCATTGGGGAGGGGGAAGTGTAGGGGGGAGGGTGATGTATCTCCACCGGTAGTAGCTAGCTAAAAATGCTCAGTTTTAGAAATTCCATCAGTGTTTGAACAATAAAAATGTGGCACCAAAAATTTTTAGAAATGAAAGACGATATGAAAAACAAAAAAGCTGATGTGTGGGTTGTTCACCAGATACTACTTAAAGAGAAATGATTGGCTATACGACCTTAGGCCTGTCCTTTACTTTTATTTCTTTGAGCCTAGTTCCTCCCTTGTAAAATGAGGAGATGTAAACCTCATTTTATCAGGAAATGAAATGAACCCAGGAAAATTGTGAACCCAAACCAGACTGTTCTAGTTTTAACTCTTTTCTTCTGGTCCACATTCAAGGAATCAGGGAGTCTATGCATCAAGGCAAGGCCACTAACTGGCTGATATCCATGGGTGACATCATCCTTTGTGAAAATATGTGGTTAAGGTGGCTCTGGAGATAGCACTTAACCATCTGTGCAATCTTGGGTAAGTTAATTAACCTCTCTGTGTCCTCAGTTTCCTCATCAAAATGGGATGGTAACTACCTTGATGTAGGACACAAATATTTAACAATTAGTAGTAGCAATCAGGACAGAAAATCAGAGAGTGACTAAAACTATTTTTTTCCAATACCTTCCCATTCTCTAGAATGGTGCTCCAGCATCACTCAGGAGCTTGGTACAAAAGCAAATTATTGGATCCCACCCTAGATCTACTGAACCAGAATCTATGACGGATAAGGCACAAGAACCTGTTTACATCTCAGGAACCTCCACAGAATCCTTATGCATGCTAAAGTTTGAGCAACACCATTTCTTTTTCTCTTTAAAAATTAAAAAAAAAGTTTATTTATTTATCTTGAGAGAGAGAGAGGAAGCATGAGCAGGGTAGGGGCAGAGATAGAGGGAGAGAGAGAATCCCAAGCAAGCTGCACCCAGTTAGCACAGAGCCCGGGGCAGGGCTTGATCTCACCAATTGTGACATCATTGCCTGAGCTGAAATCAGGAGTCAGATGCTTAACTGACTGAGCCACCCAGGCAACCCTTTTTAAATTTTTCTTTAAATTCTAGTTAGCTAACATATAGTACAATATTAATTTCAGGAGTAGAATTCCGTGATTCTCACTTACATATAACACCCATTGCTCATCATAACAAGTACCTTTCTTAATACCCATCACCCATCTAGCCCACCACCAACCTACCTACCTCCCTCTATCAACCCTTAGTTTGTTCTCTATATTGAGAGTCTCTTACGGTTTGTTTCCTTCTCTTTTTTCCCCTCTTCCTATATGTTCATTTGTTTTCCTTATTTTTTTAAATCAAATTTTAACATTTTATTTTATTTTTGGGGAGACAGAGAGAGACAGAGCACGGGCAGGGGAGGGGCATAGAGAGAGGGAGACACAGAATCAGAAGCAGGCTCCAGGCTCTGAGCTGTCAGCACAGGGCCTGATGCGGGGCTTGAACCCACAAACATGAGATCATGACCTGAGCTGAAATTGGACATTCAACTGACTGAGCCACCCAGTTGCTTCTGTTTTGTTTCTTAAAGTCAACACATGAGTGAAATCATATGGTATTTGTCTTTCTGTGACTGACTTATTTCACTTAGCATAATACATTCTGGCTCCATCTATGTCATTGCAAATGGCAAGATTTTCTTCTTTTTGATGGCTGAATAATATTCCATTATATCTATCTACCTACCTATCTACTTACCTACCTTTATCACCTCTTCTTTATCCATTCATCATCAGTCAGTGGACACTTGGCTCTTGCCATAGTTTGGCTATTGTTGATAATGATACTATAAAAATTGAATCTGTATTTTTGTATCCTTTGGGTAAATCCCTAGTAGTGCAATTGCTGGGTCATAGGGTAGTTCTATTTTTAACTTTGTGAGAAACCTCCATACAGTTTTCCAGAGTGGCTGTACCACTTTTCATTCCCACCAACAGTGTAAGAGGGTTCCCCTTTCTCTACACCATCACCAACATCTGTTGTTTCTTGTGTTGTTAATATTAGTCATTCTGACAGGTATGAGGTGGTATCTCATTGTGGTTTTGACTTGTATTTACCCGATGATGAGTGATGTTGGGCATCTTTTCATGTGTTTATTAGCCATCTGGATATCTTCTTTGGAAAAATGTCTACTCATGTCTTCCCATTTCTTAACTGGATTATTTGTTTTTTGGGTGTTGAGTTTGATAAGTTCTTTATAGATTTTGGATACTGTTTATCAGATAGTCATTTGCAAATATCTTCTCCCATTCCATAGGTTGCTTTTTAGTTTTGTTGATTGTTTTCTTCACTGCACAGAAGCTTTTATCTTGATGAGGTCCCAACAGTTTATTTTTGTTTCCCTTGCCTCTGGCAATGTCTAGTAAGAAGTTGCTCCAGCCGAGGTCAAAGAGGTTGCTGCCTGTGTTCTCCTCTAGGTTTTTTATGATTTCCTGTCTCATATTTAGGTCTTTCATTCATTTTGAATTTATTTCAGATGGTGTAAGAAAGTGGTCTAGTTTCATTCTTCTGCATGCTGCTGTCCACTTTTCCCAACACCATTTCTTGAAGAGACTGTCTTTTTTCCATTGTGGCTATTAAAATTAAAATTAAATTCATTCAAAGGAAACTATATCAGAAATGCAGTTCATCAGTAACACTGGCCATATTTCAAGTGCTCAAGTGCCACATGTGGCTAGCGGTTACTGTATTGGGCAGTATAGATTATAGAACATTTCTATCTCAGAAAGTTCTATTGGACAATGAAGCTCTAGAATAATTATTACTATAATGTTATTTTGTAGTCACAGAGCATCTAGATGGAACAAACTCTCTGGGGCAAGAGTGACAAATTAATGTCGAAAGAGCCAGGCAGGTGAAGTAAAGGAATGAAGTAGGTCAATTATAAGAGAATGAAGAGCACAGGCACAGTGGTAAGTGGCCAGTGATACTCAACCTCCATGCTGGGGCTTCAGTAGGGAGTACTGGGGACTGGGTGAACTGGGAAAGCATGTGCAGAGCCAGAAGTGGTTACCACGGAAGACGTAGTTTTATGTAAACTAGACGGTTTTATTTTTGTTTAAGAAACTAGAAATCTGATTTTAATGTGATTCATAAATCTTGATTACTAAATAAAAATTTTTAAAAATGCTGTGCTGGCTCACGAAACATTACTGAACCCTGAGTTGACCTTGGTGTCGTGGCCTGAAAATCAAGCTGTGTGGTTCTGCCTTGCCAGGATCAATTGTTTGCCTTATGTATATCCTCCTTTCTTGTCTCTATTTCTTATTTCTTCTCTTCCTTTGATTTTATCTCTGCTTTCCCTTCCCTTTTTTCCTTCTTCTTCATCCTCTAATTCTTTCATTCAGTAAGCATTTGTTGAATGCTCTCTGTGTACTGGCACTGTGCTGGAGACTGAGGATACAAAGACGAACCAACATTGCCCCTCTACCCCAGAGAACCTACAGTTTATTGGGAGACTCAGACATGGGATCAGGTAATGAGAGCATGATTTGTGGGGTGCTGTAGTAGAGGCATGTCCAAAGCCCTATGAAGTGGTAAATAAAGGAGTAAATCAGCTTTGAGTGGGTAGAGGTCAGAGAGTTCTTCACACATGTATGGACATTTAAGCTGGGTTTTGAAGGATGTGTGGGAGTTCTCCTGGCTGAAAAGCTGGCATAGGAGTGGGAGAGGGTATTTTTAGTGGGAGGAACAGCTTGGAGACTTGACAGTGCTTGCTATGTTTGGAAAGAGAAAACCTCTGGGTAGCTGATGTATAAGGTATAAAAAATTATTTATCAGACTTCCTTATTCTTATAGTCTGTCTGGTAGCCACTTTCCACCACTATTTGGGCCACTTCACCCTACCCCCAGGTTCCTCTTACGACAGCTTTGTGTCCAGGGATCTAAATCTTCCTCTTGTATCTCCCCCATCCCTTGCTGTCTTTTGTATTCCCTCTTCCCCCACCCCAGATCTCCCTCCATCCACTTAAAATTCAGAGTTCCCTTTATATATTCAAAATCATCCAGTGCTCAACCAACCAGAGGGAGAATAAAGATGCTGAGATTGTTAAACCACCTCCTAGGAAGGTAGTTTAAATGTCAATGACTCTGACAACTTTATGTGGACCCCAATTCAGACTTAGTGTTAAAAAAAAAACTGACACGATTCATGAGATGATTGAAATTTGATAATGATTTTGATAATGATATTGTGGTCATGTTAAAAGAAGTCCTTCTCTTTAGAGATGCATCAGTAATTTATGGATGAAATGATAAGAAGTCTGAGATTTGCTTGAAAGTAATATAGGAGAGGAGGGAAGGGATGAGGTGAGGTATAGAGGAAACAAGATTGGCTGTGCATTTATAACTGTTGAACCCAGGTACATAGGGTTCATTATACTAAACTATTTCTGCTTATGTTTTCATGTGTATTATGTTTGAAATACTCCATGTTATTGGTTGATTTGAGTCCTTCAAAAAGATATGTTATAGGGGCGCCTGGGTGGCTCAGTTGGTTAGGTGATCAACTTCAGCTCAGGTCATGATCTCGCAGTTTGTGAGTTCGAGTCCCCCACGTCTGGCTTTGTGCTGACAGCTCAGAGCCTGGAGCCCACTTCAGATTCTGTGTCTCCCCCTCTCTCTACCCCTCCCCTGCTCACGCTGTATGTCTCCCTGTCTCTCAATAATAAATAAACTTAAAAAAAAAAAGATATATTACAAGGGGTGCCTGGGTGGCTCAGTTGGTTAAGTGTCCGACTTTGGCTCAGGTCATGATCTCACGGTTCATGAGTTTGAGCTCCACATCAGGCTCTCTGCTGTCAGCATGGAGCCTGCTTCAGATCTTTTGTCCTCTCTCTCTGCCCCTTCCCACTCTGAAAAAGAAATAAACATTAAAAAATATATGTATATATGTTAAAGTCCTAACTCCGAGAACCTCTGAATGTGACCTTATTTGGAAAATAGGGACTTTTTGGATGAAATCAAGCTAAAATGAAACCATTAGGGTTTGTCTTAATCCCATATGACTGATGTCTCTTTATAAGAAGGGGGAAACTTAAATGGTCAACTAATATTTGACAAGAAAGCCACAAATACTCAATGGTGAAAGGATTGTTTCTTTAATAAATGGTGTTGGGAAAACTGGATGACCACATGTGAAAGAATGAAATGGGATTCCTGTCTTACATCACTCATAAAAATTACCTCAAAATAGATAAAAGATTTAAACATAAGACCTTAAACTATGAAATTCCTAAAAGAAAACATAGGAAAAAAAACTCCTTAACATTGGTCTTAGCAATGATTTTTTGGATATGATACCAAACACAAGCAACAAAACCAAAAATAATAAGCGGGACTATTCCAAACTAAAAAGCTGCTCAGCAAAAGAATCAATAAAATGAAAACATAACCTATAGAATGGGAGAAAATATTTGAATGAGTTCATATTCAAAATATATAAAGAACCCATATAACTCAGTAACAAAAAACTAAATAATCCTATTAAAAATGGGCAGAAGAACTGAATAGGCAATTTTCCAAATAAGACATACAAATGGCCAACAGGTAACATGAAAACGTGCTCAACATCAGTAACCATTAGGGAAATTAATGTGAACGATTAATGAAAATTAAAGCTACAATGAGATAGTACCTCACACCTATCATTAAACATCTATCATTAAAACATCTATCATTAAAAAGACAGTAACAATAACAAGTGTTGGTGAGGATACAGATAAAAGGGAACTTTTATGCATTGCTGGTGGGAACGTAATTGGTAGAGCCACTATGGAGAACAGTACAGGAGTTCCTCAAAAAAATTATAAAACTACTATATGATCCAGCAATCCACTTCTGGGTGTATATCCAAAGGAAATGGAAACAGGATCTCAAAGAGATATCTGCACTCCCATGTTTATTGCAGCATTAATCACAATAGCCAAGATACAGAAATAACCTAAGTGTCTGTAAACAGATGAATGGATAAAGAAGTTGTGATAGACACACACATACACACACAGGAGTATTATTCAGCCATAAAAGTGAAGGAAATCCTGCCATCTGCAACAACATGGATGAAACTTGAGAGCATAATACCAAGTGAAATAAGTCAGACAAAGAAAGACAAATACTGTATAATATCATTAATATGTGGAATCCAAAAAATGTAGAATATTGTTTACCAGGGGCTGGGGGTGGGGCCGGGGGAAATGGTATGGTCAAAAGGTACAAACTTCCAGTTGTAAGACAAATAAGTTTTGGGGATCTAACATACAGCTGGTAATTATAGTTAATAATACAGTACTGTATACCTGACAGTTGTTAAGAGTTAGATCTTAAAGGTTCTCACCACAAAAAAAGAAATGGCAATTATGTGAGATGATGGGGGTGTTAGCTAACACCATGGTGGTAATCATCTTGCAACATATAGGTATATCATATCAACACATTGTACACCTTAAACTTCTGCAATATTACATGTCAATTACATCTCCTAAAGATGGGGAGAAACAGAGAGGGTTTGAACAGAGACACATAGGGGGAATGCCATGTGACTGGCAGAGGCAGAGACTGGAGTGATACAAAGTGTAAGCCAGGGAATGCCAAAGGCAGATGGCCATCACCAGGCCATCTAGGCCTGACTAGGAAGAGGCAAGGAAGAATTCTCCCTTTTACCCTTCAGAGGGAGTATGACCCTGCCTACACCTTGATTTCTAGCCTCCATAACTGTGGGAGAATAAAATTTTGTTGGGTCAAGTCACCCAGTTTGTGGTTCTTTGTCACAGCAGTCCTAGGATACTCCATAATAAAAAAAAAAATAATAATAATTATCAACTACTTCCCTCTCTTAAAATCTTTTTCCCCCTCTGCTTCCTCTTCTATCACATCATAATCTAAACACCTTCGCTATGTGTCCACCTTGGGCATTATGCTCTGGTACTTTGAATAAGGAGAGTGACTTAGAACTAAAATCTAAAGTGAGAGGCTGAGGTGGAAGGAAGGAAGGAAGGAGAGATTTTCAGAAAACTAGATAAATGCATAAACCAACTCACAAATATTTGCAGCTTCCCCAGACCCCTTGCATGCCCCAAATAAGCCATGCTCCTCTGGGGAGGGGCTGCTTAGCACCTTCTTCAGGTCACTAAGACCTGCTTTTTGCTCTTGGCTGTACCATTTTCTAACTTGGAGATGCTGGGCAAGCTGTTAAATGCAAAAGACTTATTTTCTCCTCAGTAAAGTAAGGGGGTTGGGTTATACCAGGAAGCCTTCCTTGTTCACCTTACGCTTGCTCAGGTGCTCCTTCAGCATTTGAGCCAGTCTGCTCCTACTGTAGCATGCATTATACCATTTGTCAGTGGTTACCATTTATCACTGCCACAGGAGGATTGTGAGCTCCTTGAGGCCAGGACCATCTTGTTCACCACTGGATCCTCTCACTGAGTCCCTGACTCTTAGTAGATGCTCAACAGAAGTAGCCTGTCACAATAATGCTGTATTTATGGTAAATCTATACAAATGTATGGTAGAATTTCTCTTTCAGAGAGCTACAGAAGAAGCCATTTGTCTGCATGTAACTGTTCTAACTCTTCTCTGGACTCTGTCAGGTACCTCTCTTCCATATTCTATTTGGAGATTAGCATCTGAAAGCCTCCCTCACCCTATCTCCCCTTCCAGAGGCTCCACCTCACTGTGCCTGACATTAGTTATGCATTTGGTACAATGTCCAAAACTGTGCTGAGGATAACTAAAGTGCTTGCCTGGGGTAGATTTTTCTGAGTGTGTCAAAAGTTTTGTGCTTTTTAGTGATGAGAGTTAAGCCTTACAATTGGTTTCAGAGAGGAAACAAGATAAGTGACAGAGTACTATCGGTGTTTAACAAGGACTTGGAAGAAGGATTTTTCTTTGCTCAAGGGAAGACATCAGAAGTGCAGATATGCATGTACAATTGAAGCCCTGAAGAAAAAATGATCCTGAAAGCACTTCAAACACATGCAGGTTGGTTTCTGCAGTGAGCATGGAATGAGATTTTCCTTAGGAGTGATGCCATTTCAGGAACAAGGAGAATTTCACGATACAAAGTTATGTGAAAACTATAATCTGATATATAGTGATTTTAACAGAGGGATACATTAAGACTTTGGCATTTTGGTGGACTAGTCTCACAAACTGCCTGGCTATTTCTTTATAAGGTGGTTTCTAAGATCATTTCTATTCTAAACTTCGATGCTTCTTTGTGTAGAATTTGTTCTTAAAGAAATTTTTTTTAATGTTTATTTATTTTTGAGAGAAAGAGACACACAGAGTGTGAACAGGGGAGGGGCAGAGAGAAAAGGACACACAGAATCTGAAGCAGGCTCTAGGCTCTGAGCTGTCAGCGCAGAGCCCAAGAAGGGGCTCGAACCTATAAACCATGACCTGAGCTGAGGTCGGACGCTTAACCAACTCAACCACCCAGGTGCCCCTCGTGTAGAATTTTTTCTATTCTACTTTCAAAATTATTCAAAGTAGGTTATATCCAGACCAAAAATTGATGGACGATATGACAATGAAATGTGAGACTGTTTTCTCTCAGCAGCATATTTGTATGGCCCGGAAAAAACTTTTCTTCAAATCTAGAAGGTGGAATCAACTATTCCTCAGATGGCCACAAGATGGCAGCTTTGAGTTTAGCAGTACGGGAACGATCCACCCAAAAGGCGTTTGCTAGTTGTGATGGTGCAACAAGACTCCAGATCTGGTTGTTTCTTTGCCTCTGCATCTCCACAGTGTTATTTCCCACGTTTTACGCAAGGCAGAGTCCTGGCCATCTCCTCTTGTCCCTCAGACCCACTCTCTCCTGTCCTCAGCTGCAGAGGCTGACCATTTGCAATTGCCCAATGGGGAGGCCCCGCCGGGGAGCAGAGGGAGGGAGAATGAAGAGGTGCAGCTACCCCCTTGCAGGATCACCTGGCACCACTTGTGTCCCCTAAAGGGACACTGCTCTTTGGGGCAGCCCTCTTCAGAACTTTGTTCTGTGCACCGGTGCCACTCCCTCCCCTCTTAGGAAATGGTGACGGCTATTCTGTCTCTTGCGGTTTCTCTACAGAGACATAGCTTTTTAAGTTGCTTGTTACCCCCCTATAGAAAAAAAAAATTGTCGAATTGTCCTAAATTGAGTGTGCCTTCTGTTTCCTGCTGAGATACTGATTGATACTATATTAATCATGCCTTTTATTTTCTGTATTTCTGATGCTTTGACCTATAAGACCTTATTAAACCTGGAGAGGCTGCCCCTCTCATAGCTAGCCAATTCCCAGAGACAGGAAGCAACTCACCTGCTCTTGGGCCTTTTGTATGCAAACACACCACGCCTGAGTCCACATCCCACCACTTCCTTTCTCAAGCTCTTACACTTAAGGCCACTCAAGGCCACGATTCCCCTGCTCCTATCACCAGGGGACAGTCCCTGGGCTTCAGAGCCTGCTGAAATTCATACTAGCCAATCTGAAACCTACTTACCCTGCCTCCCATGCTTCTTTCTGCAGGAACCAAAATAAAGATTCTGGCCCACATTTCCCCCTTGCTTGCAGTGCCTCTGGACAGACCCAGTGCTCATCTGGTCCTCTTGGGAACTCTGAGTAACTGACTTTCTTTTCAGTGGTGATCTTCTGATTTGCTGGCCTCCCCATACCTGAAAAATAATAAGGCCTACATTTTAAAACATATACAAGTGTTTTGATACTTTTATCATTTTTTAAAAAGTTTATTTACTGAGAGAGACAGACAGAGAGACAGAGAGAGACAGAGACAGAGACGGGGGTGGGGGTGGGGGGCACACTGGGGAGGGGCAGAGAGAAGGGGAGGGAAAGAGCACTCCAAGCAGGCTCTGCACGTCAGCCCTGAGCTGGATGCAGGGCTCAAACTCGCAGAATAGTGAGATTATGACCTGAGGTAAAATCAAGAGTCAGACTCTTAAGTGACAGAGCCACTCAGGTGCCTAGATACTTTTATCATTTAAAAAAAATGGACAGCACTCACCTGAATCTGTGACATTGCAGGATAGTTGTAACTGGGAAATGCTACAGCTGTGCAGTGGGTTTTAGCAGGAAAGATGAAAATCTCAGTTTTTCCAATGGCCAAAAATTCCCCCCAGTGAGAAATTCCCAAATACTATAGTAATAATAATAGATAATAAAAAAGAGCAACTAAAAAAATTGAAATATGAAGATACAGCCTAGCCAGCGGCTCTCTGGAAATAGAGGAAATCTTGAGAAAAATGGTTACAGGGTTTTTGTTTTTGTTTTTGTTTTAAGTGAAGCTTAAAGAGCATTGGAAGGAAAACAAAGAATAATTCACAAAGACATACTACTGGAAGGTGGTATTGATATATTAATATATGATAGAAATGAGTGGCTCAGGAAGCATCAATCTGCCTGAGCAGTGGTCATTTTTCAAGCCTGGATGAATGTAAAGGAAAAGCAAATTGTCACAAGTAGATCTGAACGATATATTGGCTAATTTTCATGGCAAAAAGAACAAGAAAAGCAATAGGCAAGAGTGTCTGTGAGCCTTTTTGCCTGCATTTTAGATATAAATTCATTTCTAATGAGAATTCACCCTCAAGTCAATCTTGCAAAGGAGTTGGGACTGTGCCACCCTGAAAAAATTGAATTCATACATTTCACCCCTGAAAGTTTCTGCAAGGAGAAGCAGTAACCAAGAGTGGGTCTCATGGACCTCCCATCACTCTCTTGCCTTATAAATAACCTTTATCATTCTGTAGGGAAGGTTCCAGACCTGCATTCTTCATTATACAGTCTTTCCTGTCCTTTTTATGAGCCATAGGCAGTGAGTCCTACACCCAAATAGCATCTGAGTTAGCATCTGCCTACGGGTCACAGGAATTATTACTGAAGCATCTTGAGTTGCTAATAAAAATTCGAGGAAGGTTAGTAGTTTCTGGTAGAATATGAAGATAAGGATAGAGAGAGGAAACAAAAGGAGGAAGAAAAGAGGTAGTTTCCAAGAGCTAACTCATCTGAGATAATAAAAGGTAAATTAATACTTTCACTTTTGGCCCTTCCCTTTCCCTGGACATGGAATAGATTAGCAGAGAGGAGAGCTTCCTTTTTCTTTCTAGGGCATTTGTTTATGCTATGCTTTTATTTATTATCTTTTTCAGCTTTATTGAGGTTAGACTATGTTTTTAGAACAGTTTGACCACCGTGATTTTTTGTGCCCAATTCCTGTTGTCTGCACAAAGGGCTGACCACTTTCTCCTAATTCTGTATGAAAACAGATGACTGGGATTAAGATCCCTGTTTTAGAAAATGTCATGGATGTAAGATTTTCTTTGAAGTTTTTTTTTTGGTTCAATCAAAAGATTGGAAACAGTTTTAATCATCATAAATAGGGATTTGGTTAAATAAGTTATGGTCCTTTTATTCTGAAGCAGTGAGCTCAAAACTGCTGAGGGCATTTGAGTTAACAGAGGCCATTTTTAATGAGAAAGCTCTTTATACAGAAATATGTCCAGGATATATTTTAAAATAACAAAAGAAGGTTCAGAACATTTTGTATAGTGTGCTAATATTTGTATAAAAGCTACCTATATTCTTGCATGTGCATAAAGAAGGCATAGAAGCTGATAATCGGTGGTCCAGGAAGGGCACATTGGTGGCAGGAGGACAGGGTTAGGAGGGAGTCATTATGATTTTGGACCATGAGACTATATTACCTATTCAATAAGCAAATTAATAAGCAAATTAATGTGATTTAATTAAAAATTGGGATGAACTGGAATTGAAAGAAGGAATGTCACACAGGCTTGGAAATTATAATTGTAAAACCAGTAATGAACTGTAAAAAGCATCCCCCCTACCCCCCCAAAAAATCCCAGATAAAAGAGACTGTCGAAGTAGCAGCAAGCCTCTGGGAGAAGGCCTCATAAAGTCCTAAGTATGTCCTCAGCCAGTGCCAACTCTGGGCAGCTTCGTACATCAACTCCCAGGGATCTTGCTCAGTTCAGTTCAGTTCAGGGAGAGAATCCAGCTCAGAGAGACAATAAGGCATAGAAAATTACACTCCAATAACATGAATTATTCCTCCTTTATTCTTCCTTTATTCCTGTCCAATGGCTTCCTTAGGATGATCCTAGACACCTTTAGGAGGGAACTGCTCTTTAGGAGGGACCTGCACCCACCTTTAGGAGGGAAAGGAAGTAACATCATAAGATCTCATCCTCTGTTCCTCAGCAGTAAACTAGCTATGGCCTCTTTTGAGGGTTAAATGAGACAATGGATGTAAAGCACTTATCACAGTGCCTGGCCTATGGTTGGAACTCAGAAAATGGCAGTTATTTCTGACCATGCCATGAAGTAGAAGTAATCATTATTACCACTTAGGAGATGAGGAAACTAAGGCTCAGAGAAGTGAAGTGAGCTGCCCAAAGTTACACAACAAGAAAGGGAAGGAGCCTGGTTTTGAAGCCTGGTGGCTCTGGTGCTCCCTTCAGCAGCACATACACTAAACTTGGAATGACACAGGGAAGATTAGCCTGGCCCCTGTGCAAGGATATGGCACGCAAATTCGTGAAGTCTAGTGGCTCTGACTTCAAAGTCTCTGTTCTTCCCACTCCCTCAAGGCACTTTACAAATAAATCTGCTAATGTGTATTCATCACACCTTAAGATGCTCAAATCACACCCTAAGGTGAAGGGTTTTGTTTATAACAGAAGATATAGATACAGTACTTCCTATTTTCAGAGCAGTAGTAGCCTATGTTGCAAACTATAGAAAGAAAACATGAGCAAGCATTACCAGGGTCTGCACCTTATCAGATAAGGTGCAGTCTCACTGCACCTTATCAGTCTCACTGCAGTCTCACTGCACCTTATATATTTCTCTCAGTGAAATATATAAGCACAATGTATGGGAGAGAATTCTGGAAGCTTCTGGGCTGTTCTGATGTATTGAGATAAAATGATCTTAGAAAACATTCACTCCCAGCTTTGCCTCTTGATGTCTTTTTTTGGTATCTTAAGATTTCATAGATCTGTTAACTAGCCTCTTAGCAGAGTCCCAATTAACCATATATTAACATTTATAACTTGGAAAGATCTTTTTCATTATACTAGGATGAATTCTCTGGTCTGTGGGCCAACTCCAGCCTGCTACCTGTTCTTGAAAATGAAGTTCTATTGGAACATGACCACACTCATTTGTTCAAGGCTTCTTTCATGCTACAAAGGCAGAGTTGAGTAGTTACAACAGAAACTACATAGCCTACAAAGCCTAAAATATTTACGAGCTGACATCTTATAGAAAGTTTGCTGATCTCTGCACTGGAGAAACATGTACAAAAAGTAAGTGTGGCATTTCTGTGCTCCAACATCCTAACACACATTATTTCAAAGCACTAATAGTTTGTCTCCACTGACGTATGTGGCTTAACATCTGGGAAGATACGTACCTTTTATATGGACATTCTATGTACTCATATGACTTGTGTTTTCACATAAAATGTTTCTAAAGTCTCCTCCCTGGATAAATACTCTGAGAATCTTGTCTCAGATGGATATGTTTGGGAGGGAAACATATTCCCTAAATGTGTTTGGGGAGAAACATGGTATGAAGGGACAAAGGGCTTTAAGATCCCTTGGGTGGGACCAGGGGATTTATGAAGTAATCAGGTTGGGGCTGTGCCCTACCTCAGTACCTGAGTAAGAAGCTTACCAATCCGTGACTCTTCTCTATCTCTGACCTCAAGCATCAGAGAGTTGAAAGAGCATAAAGCTTATGGGTCATGTTTTCTGTTACTAGAGTCTTCTGAATGGCCTAGAGATGCCAAAGGAGACCTAGCCTTGCTCTCTCATGCCTCTGGAGTCAGTCCAGTGCCAGACAAAGCAGTGAAGGTAAATCTGTCACATCCTGTCTTGAGGCCTCAGAGTCCAGTCCCTGAAAGAGTGTCCCCAGACCTCTGGGAGGCCTGGATGTCAGGGAGAGTGGGAAGGAAATTGAAATAACTCGTTTCCCATGACATCCAGTCTATTAGCTTGAGTGAACTTGACTGATCAACTTCGTGTAGGTTGGGAAGAAAACTAGTTGTTAGAACAAGAGCTGAAAGCTCTAAGTTTTTTCTATCAGTTCCTCAAACAGTCATCTGAAATTTCTAGTATCAGAGCTTCTGTCTCTCTAATTCTGGAGGGGCTAAGACTCAGCTATCTCTATTAGTCATTTGTATTCTAGTATGTAGAGAGGGCCTAAGACCATGTGGTCTTGGGGTTGTAAGGCCTCCAAAAGTGGACATGGGGGGCTTGTCCAAACCAGACGGGACTTAGGATACAAGCTTCACACATGTCCTAGGCCAGCCCGATCTCTTAATCCCTTTTTCACTGTCTCACTACACAACAATGCCTATATTAATGAAACCTCTGGGGATGAAACTCCTTTACAATGAACATGATGTGTTAAAACAAAATAACAGCTTCATAAATCACACTAAACAGTACTGCAATATATCAGGTGTTTCAGCTGCAATATTCCTGCTGATTTAGGTAGTCAGGGCACAAATCTCCTCAGGCATGGTTTTGATTCATCTCTCAAAGTTGAAGGAAAACAGAGTCTACCTACCCTCATTGGAGACTCTATCTCCCACTGTTTCAGGTATTCTGAGGCCTCTTGTTCTCTGACTTTCCCGACCACAAAATTCATTCAACAAAATTATTTATTGAGGGCCCACTAAGTATAAGATAAGGAGATCTAGTGGTTAAATGAACACACACACACAGACACACACCCCACACACGTTCACACAAGGGGAAATCAAGCAAATATTCATACTAGTGTATTACAGAGTATGATAAGTGTTGTGAAATCATGTAAGAAGGGAACCTGACAAGTTTAAAGGGGAGGATGACATTGGAATATGTGTAAAATTCCTAATCTGGGGAAGAGTTTGGTTCCTTCAAGAACTAAAAGAAAGGACAATACATCTGGCTAGAGAATGGATGGGAGAAGCCCAATAGGTATGCTGGCTGGATCATTGGGAGACATGGATTCATGCTAAGGATTTTAGTCTGAATTTTATTTTAATGTTTATTTATTTATTTTGAGAGAGAGTGAGAGAGGAAGGAAAGGAGAGACAATCCCAAGTGGGTTCCGTGCTGTCAGTGTAGAGCCCCATGCAGGGCTAGATAATGACCTGAGCTGAAATCAACTGCCACCCAGGCGCCCCAAGTCTGTATTGTTAAGAGCATATGGGAATCCCCAGAAGGGTTTACAGGAGGAGGTTTATAAGCTCAAATGCACATCTTGAAGAAAATTTTATTTTATGGACAACAGATTGAAAGGGAGGAAGAGTGGATGGGGGAAGACAGGAGGCTGAGATGTAGTGGAGGTGAGAGGTCATGTTGATTTAGACTGGGTGGTAGTGGTAGATTTGGAACAAAGTAGATTTTGAGCATATTTAGGAGTAAACTCAGTTGTATTTGGGTTGGATAGGAAATGTGGTAAAGGATAGGCAGTATCAGGGTGATTCCAAGTGGGTGTATCCTGCTCCATGGTTGGAGATGCCACAAACTGGGTGAAGAACATAAACATAGAGAAGGACATGGATTTGGAAGGGAAGGGAAGATTATGAGTTCCACATTTACTAACAGATCACAATTTGAAAAAAGTTCACTTTAGTCTATTTACATTTAAAACCTTTGAATTCTGGGAAGTTGAAGGATTTATCTTTTATTCATAGAAGTGGGTAGATAAATATTTGGGTAAAAAGGAGACTTCAGTGTCATATTTATAACCTCTTCTGCCTTTGAAGGGGAGTCTCTTTGATTGCTGGGCATACTGAAGCCAATGCACAGGGAATTGCTCTGTAGCATAAAAGATTGAAAAAGTAGTGGTCCCGAGGGGCAGTCTTCAAGATCATGTACCTTGTGAGGCTGGACTGGAAAAAGCAGGCTCTAGGAGATGCACAGGAAGGTGAGGAGGTAGGAGGACTCTGGAGTAGAGAAACATGGAAAGAGGAGTTGAGGTAGCGTCCTTCCTCTGAGAAGTGCACTGCAGAACCTTGTCCACATCTTCCCTCTAAAATATTCCATACATTTTCTTTTGCTTACCATGGAGAGAGCTGAAATTGGGTTATAGGAATGCCAGGGTGAAAGTGAACCATGTTTAGGAAGATGGGAATGGGAGTTGACCCACAGAGATGAAAATGTACATGTGCTTGCCTCCTGGCTCAATCTGCCCTTTCAGCACTATAAGACAAGGTACTGGGAGAAAAAGAAAAAGGTGAGGAAAAAATAAGAGAAGGGAAGGCAATGGGAAGGGAAGGAAGGGTACCTTGTTGGGGTACTATTCTCTGTCTTCTTAAATTAAAAATATACTGTGAGGAGGATACTGTATATTAAATTAATTCATACTAAGGCAAAGGATAATGACTTTCAAAAGGAAAATGGCTATTGACCCCTTCATCCCCTTTTATGGGGCATTCTTGGAGTGGAGGTGGTTTTGTGTGCTTACTCGTATATTTATTCAGTCCTTCATCAAAAATTTGTTAAGTACTTACTTTCTTTGTTTTGTGAATTTTATTTTATTTTTTTAAAAAGTTTTTATTTTTTTATTTTGAGAGAGACAGAGAGAGAGAACACAAGTGAGGAAGGAGCAGAGAGAGAATCCCAAGTAGGCCCTGCACTGTCAGCACAGAGCCCAGTGCAGGGCTTGAACCCAAGCACCCTGAGATCATGGCCTGAGCTGAAACCAAGAGTCAGGCACCAACCGCCTGAGCCACCCAGGTGCCCCTATTGAGTACCTTTTCTGTGCTAGGCAGGGGTATGAAGATAAGAGTTATGACGCCTCATATATTTGCAGGGAATTTAGCACTTAATGGGAAGAGAGGCCAACAGAAGCATTTCAATAGGATCCCTGCTATATTAGGGAATAGGAGAATATAAAAGGGGCTTATGAACCAGCCTGGGGGATTGCAGGAATGCTTTATCCACAAGGAGATACTTGAAGAGAAAACATGAGTTTCCATTAGGTGATGAAGCAGTGAGGAGGGAAGCTAAATCTTGTATTTGGAAGAAAAAAAAAATGACTGGGGCTGAGTTAAGCAGAAAACGTACTAATTTACCGTAAGAATATTGAATAGCTCAAAGAATTACCAGGAAGGCTGCAAAGCCACTTTTGGAGAATGAGAGAAGAGTAAGTTGGCTAGGCAAAATCCAAGATCATTTCAGGCTGACACCACCACAAAGGCAGCCTGGTATAGACAATACTGTCACTGATGCTGAACAACTATAAACCCCAGTTGCAGCCTTGGTGCTGCTGCTGTAGCAATGTCTATGGTTGCCATTATGGCCTCTCCTAACCACTGGGATGCATCCTTGCCTTCCCTGCTTCTTTGTATTAATAGCTCTGATTGAAAGTTGCAGGTGGGCATATCTGATTATCTGGGCCTACGTAACACCCGGCATCTCTAGCTGTAAGGGAGTCTTGGAAAGCAAATACGTGGCTTTTTCAGCATCTATAATGGGAATGGGGCAGGAGGGTAGATTGCAGCCTTGTACCTGGATTCAAAAAGAGAGCAAGTCCTCTAAATAGGGAGTTCAAATGATGGGCAACCTTCTTTTACTAATGAGGGGAGAAGGATGGAAGCAAGAGAAAGATATTTCAGGTAATTGTATGTGAATATGTAGAAAGCTTCAAAGGCATGATGAGCTATAATTCAGTGTTGGGAGGCCTGTTAATAACTCAAAAGGAGATGGGAGAGAGAAGAAGGAAGGCTAGGAAGGCAGGCAAGGGACTTGTTTCAAAGGTTTTATGCCTGCAAGTTTTGCCTTTCCTTTTAGAGGGGTGTGGCAGATACAGTTGGTTGCCGGCTCAGTATCCATTCAACTTTCTTCCTTACCAATGAAATTCCAATTTTGATTTGGATAGCTATATACCCAGCTAGAATTTCTTGTAGCTAGTAGTAGCCTTGTTACACAGTTCAAGTAAATGAGACATAAACTGAGGGTTCCTGTCTTTCTCCTTCCTAGCTGAATACAGATGTGAGCTCTGGAGGTATAGCAACCATATTAAGATGATGAGACAACAAGTAGGGGACAAGGTCAATGTATTAAATGGCAGGACAGAAAGATGGAAAGAGTGCTGCTCCCTGTTTCATTTGAGAACTGCCTACTCCCAGATTTCTTGAGACAAGTCCCTATGTGTTTAAGTCACTAGAGTTGGATTTTCTGTTTTTTTGTTTGTTTGTTTGTTTTTCAGCAGAATGTGATCCTGACTGAAAGAGGGAAGGAGACCAGCTAGGAAACCAATACAGCCATTTATAAGTGACTCCGTGGGGCCAGGAGAGGTGGAATTGGGAAGAGAGGATGGACTGAAGATGTGAATGTGGTGAATGTATATGATAAGTGTCAAATGGGATGGGGGCTATGTGGGTGGAATCTACTTCAGGTACCCCAGAAAACCATCCCTAGCATTTGAGGTGTTAGAGAACTCCATAAGAACACCTGGAAATCGTGGGGTGGGGAGGAGATTGTGACAGCGGGTGAAAGGGAGAAAGAGAGGATGTGTATGGTTTTAAAGACTAACTTCACAAGTTTCTTTTTATTATTTTTTAATGTTTATTTTACTTTTGAGACAGAGAGAGACAGAGCGTGAACAGGGGAGGGTCAGAGAGAGAGGGAGACACAGAATCCAAAGCAGGCTCCAGGATCTGGGCTGTCAGCATAGAGCTGGACGCGGGGCTTGAACTCAGGACTCTGAGATCATGACCTGAGCCGAAGCCGGACGCTTAACCGACTGAGCCACCCACCCAGGCACCCACACAAATTTCTTTTTAAATAATACACACATTTTACAATGTTAAGCAAAAAACTGTTAAAACTATTAAAATCTTTCCAAATTCCACTACCCAGAGATAATAATTAGTGCTAACATTGTGATTATTTCTTTCCAGCCCCTAGTGTTTTTGTCCCATTCTTGCCATAAAAATGATTCTATAAATAGTTTAACAAAAATGTGATCATTATATATATTGTTTTCTAGTCTGTCCAACATTTTGGATTTGGCAAAACTGAGAAGGCCTTCTCATGTCATCACTATCATTTTAGTGGCTACATGCATGGTGTTCCATTCTGTGGATGTAACTATCATGCTATAGAAGTCAAACTTAAAATTTTTTTTATTGTTTCTCAATTCATACCACTTCTGGATGCAGTGGGGCGACTATTGAAGGTGATTCTGAGATTGAAAAAGAGGTGGCATTAAGCTTGTCATCAGTTTTATTTTTATTTTATTTTTCTTAAGTTATTTTAATTCCAGGATAGTTAACAATATTCTATTAGTTTCTGGTGAACAATATAGTGATTTAACACTTTCATTCACCACCTTGTGCTTATCACTTATTTAACCCGTTACCACACTCGCCATCAGTTTTCATATGATAGCTTGTCTGGGCTGTGATAGCCCAAAACATTGTGACAATATTTACCTTATTTTATTTATATTTCGCGAACTTGCCTTCACATTGAAGACCAAGTTTCTGAAACCATTACCTTGCCGGCTACGACAAAGGAAGATTTTTCTCTTTAGCGTAAATACATGTTTGGAGCACTGCAACGTATTGGTTTTTCTTTTGACACATTAAACTTTGTAGGTGAGCCATTTAGCTCGCAGGAATGGGAAATGCAGCAGTTCAAGTAAAGGTTATTGTTTTAAGGCATAAGGGAAAAAGGAAGCCACCCGCTTCCGCAGCGAGCAGGGTTCGAACCTGCGCGGGGAGACCCCATTGGATTTCAAGTCCAACGCCTTAACCACTCGGCCATCGCTGCCACGGAAACGATGCGCAGGCACAAATACTTTAGTACAATAACTACGCGCAGGCGCGCCATGCCCACCAAGAGGCGGAGCCTACAGACTCCCTGAGCTCGGTTTAGAGAGGCGTCGGAGGCTGACCGGACAGCTTTCGTGAACTACATCGTGGAAGCTAAGAAATAGAAACTCCCTGAAGGAGTTTAAGTAGACTCTTTTAAATAGGAGGCCTGGGAAACCCTTGCCTTCGCTGCATTACGAAAATCGCAAACTTGTTTGGCTTCTGGTCACTGACCTGATTTTTGCCCTCCCCCTTCCTCATTAGGTCATCGAGAGAGCTGTGAAACAAAGACTTCTTCTGTTCAGTTCTGCGGGCCCGCGCTCTGGAAAATTTCTATTTCTGCGGGGTGTGCGTGTTCTGCGTTCCCGCGTTGGCCGCGACGCCTCGAGCCCTCCTCTGTGCCGCATGGAGGGAGGCGTGAGGAGTCATACTGCTATGTGTGGGCTCAACTCTGCCGAGCCCGTCCCCAAGCAGCCATCTCTCATTACCCGCCCCCGCCCCCAGGGATCGCTTTACTGTTGAGCCCTGCTGGAAGAAATCGGGCCCTAAGTGTGGTCTCAGCTGTCAAGTGTTGAGGAGCCTGGAAAGTGGTTTGAAAACCAAGTTCTGCGCATTAGGTCTGCATTCTGCCTTTAAGTATTATTAGTTTCCTCCCTTCAGCGCTAGGCTCTTTTTTTGGTTTACTTTGTTGAAGCTCTAAGACCGGGTAGGTCCATTCTATGCCGCCTACCTTAGGGAACAGAGGCCCGGGATTGTGGCGCGTGGGTGGGTGCGGCGGACTCCAGGGTGCAAGCGCAGTTTCTTACCCGCGCACGTGGAGATACGCCCTCGCCCTCCCACCCCGGGCATCAAATGGTTGATGCAAGATTTGGGAAAAAAGAATAGGTAGACTTTTACTAAATTTCTAAATTTCTTTTTAAATTTAAACTTTTAAAATTCTAACATTGTTCATGGAAAGAGACTTCACCATGTATGCATCTCATAGTGGTACCTCAGGAAGGCAAATCCTTGCCTTTTGGAAACCTGGATGTTAAGTGAACTCACTTGATATGTGAATTTCTTTGAGAATTTTCCATACTATTTTTTTTTCATACTGTTTCTTTTAACTAAATTACGGTGCTAAGTGTCTAAACGGATTTAAAGGGGAACAAAATAAGAATTATAAGAAAAATTTTTATCTAGTTTGAGATTGTTTTTAGAATTTTTATTTATTTATTTATTTATTTATTTATTTGTCTGTTTTTAATTTGACAAAGCTACAGGAATGGTCCCAATTTCTCTATGAATACTATACGGGAACGAAGTTACTCCTGACAATCCCAGGCATAAGTTTTACCATATATGTGAACTTTATTTGGCACCTTTCCAATAGAGACTATCCAAGAAGAAATAATACCTTGTTCTTAGATTCTACATGTGCTGTGAAATAACCTATCATTTAATCTTACTATTATATTAATTGTATCTTGATTTGGAAGTCGTCTTAAAAATTTTTTCTTCTGTGCAGTTGAATGATCGTATTTACTGAAAGCCCTTTTTCTTCCTTAACCTCCCCTTCCCCTTTTAGGAATTGTCTTCACTTAAAAGCTTGACAGTAATGGGAATTTATTATGGTTACAATAATTTAACTGAGAAATCTACTCTGAGGGTTTCTTGTTCATTTTTTGGTTTATTTTTGTTGGGAAGAGAAGACTGCAAAGGAAAAGAATCTGTTACACAGTTAATATGTATTTGGTGAGAACAACTGTGATTAAAATTTCTTTGCAACATTTCAGAAGTGAAATAACTACATTAACATTTAATTTTCAGCTTATTTGAGTTACTGTAGGTTTTCAGAAAATGAAATTGCTTTTTTTTCTGATTTATCATGTTGTGAAAATGATCCAAGAGATCAAAAATTATTATAGGTGTTTTCACAAAGTGTGAATTTACAAATGAATTCTTTCAGTTGCAGCTTTAGGTCTTTAGCAATGCCATTTAACGCAATAAATGGCAGGTAAGGGAAAAAGAAGTAAAATACATGTTTCCAACATAATTATAACATAAATGTATTATGATTCACAGTAGCAACCTAAAACGTTGATTTTCATTCGTGGACATTTTACTCTACAAAGGTCCCCTCGTGATTCTGATTGCCTCTCCCTCTAAACTACCCCCAGATTCGTTTATGTGGTAGCTTTTATTAAACAATTTGGGTGTGGAAGGCAAATATCTTATGGCTTTCTCTAAAACCTTTCTTGATGCCACTTTTAGAGGCAGAATACTGAGGGGAGGGGTTATGTTTTAGGAGCAGTATTGGCTCTTTTTATAGCAATCAAAATTTATTTTGAATTATTTTGTTGGTTTTTTTTTTTTTTTTTGAGAGGGAGAAAGAGCATGTGAGCAGGGGTAGAGGGGCAGAGGGGGAGGGAGGGAGAGAGAGAGAGAGAGAGAGAGAGAGAGAGAGAGAATCTTAAGCAGGCTGTATGCTCAGTGAGGATCCCAACCCAGGGCTTGATCCCATGACCCTGGAATCATGACCCAAGCAGAAATCAAGAGTCAGATGCTCAACCAGCTGAGCCACCCAGTTGCCCCAGTGGTGTTTTTTTTTTTTTTTTTTTTGAACGAAAAATTCATACAGTTTTAATGTTGGAAGAGACGTTAAAGCTAGTCCAATCCCCATCCCCCCCCTTTTTTTTATAGACAGGAAACTGGCCCGTGAATGGCTTGCCCAAGGTCATGTAGCTAATTAGTGGTAGATTTAAGACTAATTTGTTATGTTTGCCCAGTGTTACTAGATTTTGTTGCCTTCATGTATTCTTTGTTGGTCTCTGGCTCAATGGCATGTAGATCAAGGAGTGTGTATATGGCAATAGAGTCAATAGTGGGAGTGAGTTGTGAGTTGAATGTTGAAGGCCTATGAGATATCAGAAAATTAATATATTGTGGTGGATTATTTTTGTTTTTCTTTATTCCAGTATCCATCCCCCCCAACTGATGATGACACTTCATTTGTGCTTAAAGAGGACCACTTCACCTTCATTGGATACAGCCTTACTTCAGCTGTTAATCAAGGTATCCCACCTCTTCTTTCTAAGCGGTAATCATGTGACATATATATATATATATATTTTTTTTCTTTTTTTCCTACAAAACAAATTACAAAAAATTTAGTGACTTAAAACACCATGAACTTATTATTTCACAGTTTCTATTTGTGTCAGGAATGTGGTCATGAGTGTGGTTGTAGGTTGACTAGGTTCTCTGCTGTCAGGGTCTGACCAGATTTCAAGATGGTGACTGGGACTTTGGTCTCATCAAGGGCTTGGGGTCCTCTTCCAAGGTCACTAGTTGTTGGCAGAATTCAGCTTCTGTGGTTGTAGGACTTGTTAGCTGTCAGTGGAGGACCATTCTCAGCTGTTAGAGGTTGTACCTTATCATGTGGCCCTCTCTACAGCATGGTAGTTTGCTTCTTTAAGGCCATCAGAAGAATTACTCTTTAGTTTACTACAGTGGAGTTTTATGTATTATAATGTAATTGCAGAAGTAACTATTGCATTTTCTTCACAATTCCAGCTCCAGTGAGGGGGATTATATAGGGTGTGTACCAATAGCTGGGGCAGGGATCTTGGGAGCCATATTAGAATCCTGCCTACCATGTAACTCAAGCTGGGTCAATCAGATTCTCTCTAAATCCCTGCTCTTTCTGTTACACAATTGTATTTTTATGGACATCCCACACAAAACACATACATAGTAATTGGTGAGAGGTGAGCAGAGTCTGGAAATTTTACCTTAGCTGTCTTACATGCTTTTGTACCTCATTTGAAAGAAAGAGTTGGCAGCAACTGCATAGTTTTAGAGGCTTAGCCATCATTCAGGTTTTTTGAATTTAATTCTTATTGATTGCAGAATAACTCTAACTGTACATTTTAGACAACATATGTTAGGGAACTTAGTTCAAATTGGCCACAAAATTTTACTAAGTTTTTGGCAACAAAACCTCATGAAGGTTTAGCTGGTAAATTACAGGCATCATGAAAAGTGATGGAAATAATTATGGAATTGCTGCATAGTGAATGACATTTGAAGCCTAAACAATTAATTGTGTGTTGCTTTATAGTCATCATATTACTTACAAATATATGTTCGAGGAAGATTGGAGATATATCCTACTGAGCACTAGAGCAACTTATTTATAGGGTTTTCCTACCTAATTGGCCCCCTAATGCCATGCCAGTTAAGAATTAAGAAATTGAAAAAGAACAGAATCTTCTTTTTCTTTCTTTCTTTCTTTCTTTCTTTCTTTCTTTTTTTTTCTTTCTTTTTTTATTAGAATAGAACTTTATTAGTGGGTGGCATCAAAATTAAAGATGATTTGTACTTTTAAAGTATGCAATAAATTTGATACATTGATCATTTTTTAAGAAGTTTTTATTTTAATTACCCAAGGCTCATCACAAGTGCAATCCTTAATACCGATCATCTATTGCACCGGTACCCCCACGCTACTCCCCTCTGGTAGCCATCAGTTTGTTCTCTGCAGTTAAGAGTCTGTTTCTTGGTTTGCCTCTCTCTCTCTCTCTCTTGCCCTTTGCTTGTTTGTTTTGTTTCTTAACTTCCACATATGGTGAAATCATATGGTATTTTTCTTTCTTTGACTGACTTATTTTGCTTAGCATGATAGTCTCGTTCCATCCTTGTCACCACAAATGGCAAGATTTCATTTTTTTTTAATGGCTGAATAACATTCCATTGTAATTATATACCACATCTTCTTTATCCATTCATCAGTTGATGGTCGCTGGGTTGCTTCCCTAATTTGGCTATTGTAGATAACCAAATATTTAGCATACAGGTGCATGTATCCCTTTCAATCTGTTTGTATTCTTTCCATTAACGCCAGTAATGCAATTGCTGGAGTGTAGGGCAGTACTCTTTTAAACTTTTTGACGACCTCCCACCCCCTGTTTTCTGGAGTGATTGCACCAGTTGGTATTCTCAACAACAATGTAAGAGGGTTTCTGTTTCTCCACACCCTTGCCAACACCTGTTGTTTCTTACGTTTTTGATTTTACCTGGTCTGACCTGTGTGAGGTTATATCTCACTGTAGTTTTGATTTGCATTTCCCTGATGATAAGTGATGATGAGCATCTTTTCATGTGTCTGCTGGCCATCTGTATGTCTTCTTTGGAGAAATGTCTGTTTATGTCTCCTGCCCATTTTTAAATTGGATTATTTTTTTTGGGGGGGTGTTGAGTTTTAGAAGTTCTTTATATATTTTGGATACTAATTCTTTATCACATATGTCATTTGAAAATATATTCTATTATTCTGTAGGTTGCCTTTTACTTTTGTTGATTGTTTTGCTGTGCAGGAGCTTTTTATTTTGATGTAGTCCCAATAGTTTATTTTTGCTTTTGTTTCCTTTGCCTCAGGGGACCTATCTAGAAAAAAACTTGCTATGCTGATGTCAGAGAAATTACTGTCTGTGCTTTCTTCTAGTATTTTTATGGCTTTAGGTCTCACATTTAGGTCTTTAATCCATTTTAATAAAAAAATCCATTTATTTTTGTGTATGGTGTAAGTGGTCCAGGTTCATTCTTCTGCGTCTGGCTGCCTGGTTTTCCCAGCATCATTTGTTGCAGAGATTGTCTTTTACTCACTGGATATTCTTTTCTGCTTTGTTTATGATTAATTGACCATATAATTGTGGGTTTAATTCTGGATTTTCTATTCTGTTCCACTGATCTGTGTGTCTCCTTTTGTGCCAGTACCATACTGTTTTGATCACTACAGCTTTGTAATAATAACTTAAAGTCTGGAATTGCTATGCCTCCAGCTTTGTTTTTGTTTTTCAAGATTGCTTTGGCTATTTGGGGTCTTTTGTGGTTCAATACAGGTTTTAGAATTGTTTTTTTTTTTGTTCTGTGAAAAATGCTTTTGGTATTTTGATAAGTATTGCATTAAATGTATAGATTGCTTTTGGTAGCATAGACATTTTAACAGTGTTTGTTCTTCCAGTACAGGAGCATGTAATGTCTTTCCATTTCTTTGTGTCGTCCTCAATTTCTTTTATCAGCATTTTATAGTTTTCAGAGTATAGATCTTTCACCTCTAGGTTAGATTTACTCCTAGTTATCTTATTATTTTGTTGCAGTTGTAAGTTGGATTGTTTTCTTAATTTCTTTTTCTGCTGCTTTGCTATTGATGTATAGAAATGCAACAGATTTTGGTATGTTGATTTTGTATCCTGTAACTTTACTGAATTTGTCAGTTCTCAGTTTTTGGTGGAGTCTTTCAGGTTTTCTATATATGGTGTCATGTTATAGACATAACTAGCTAATACTGTTATAGACATTCACTAGCTAACAGTGAAAGTTTTCCTTCTTCCTTACCAATTTAGATGCCTTTTACTTCTTTATCTTATCTGACTGTTGTGGCTAGGACTTCCAGTATTATGTTGAATAAAAGGGGTGAGAGTGGACAGCCTTGTTTCTTCCTGACCTTAGGGGAAAGGCTCTCAGTTTTTCTCCATTGAGGATGATGTTAGCTGTTACTATGATGAGGTATGTTCCCTTTAAACCTACCTTGTTGAAGGTTTTTATCATGAATGGATGTTGTACTTTGTCAAATGCTTTTTCTGCATCTATTGAAATGATCATATGGTTCTTATGCTTTCCCTTATTGATGTGCTGTATCACGTTGATTGATTTGCAAATATTGAACCACCCTTGCAACTCAGGAATAAATTTCACTTCATTGTAGTGAATGATTTCTTAAATGTAGTTTTGAATTTGGTTTCCTAATATTTTGTTGAGGAGTTTTACATGTATATTCATCAGAAATATTAGTTTGTAGTTCTCTTTTTTTTTATGGTATCTTTATCTGGTTTTGGTATCAGGGTAATGCTGGCATCATAGAATTAAATGGGAATTTTGCCTTCATTTTCTATTTTTTTAGAATAGTTTGACAAGAATAGGTATTAACTCTTCTGTAAAATTTTTTAATGTTTATTTTTGAGAGAGAGAGAGAGAGAGAGAGAGAGAACGCACATGAATGGGGGGGGGGCAGAGAGAGAGGGAAACACAGAATCCGAAGCAGGCTCCAGGCTCTGAGCTGTCAGTACAGAGCCCAACGTGGGGCTTGAACTCACAAATCGTGAGATGGTGACTGGAGCTGAAGTCGGACACATAACATACTGAGCCACCCAGGCACTCCAGGTACTAACTCTTCTTTAAATGTCTGGTAGAATTCCCCTGGGAAGCCGTCTAGCTTTGGACTTTTGTTTGTTGGGAGATATGTGGTTACTGATTCAAATTTTTTGCTGGTAATTTGTCTGTTGAAATTTTCTATTTTCTCTTGTTTCAGTTTTGGTAACTTATATGTTTCTAGGAATTAATCCATTTCTTCTAGGTTGTCCAATTTGTTGGCATATAGTTTTTTATAATATGTTACAATTATTTGTATTTCTCTGGTGTTTGTTATTTCTCCTCATTTGTGATTTTATTTACTTGCATCCTTTCTCTCTCTTTTTTTTTTTTTTTGATAAATCTGGCTAGAGGTTTATCAATTTTACTGATTTTTTTTTTTCAAAGAACCATTTCCTGGTTTCACTGATCTGTTCTATTGTTGTTTTAGTTTCTGTATCATTAATTGCTGCTCTAAGATTTATTATTTCCTTCCTTCTTCTGATTTTACGTTTTGTTTGTTGTTATTCTAGCTCATTTAGGTGTAAGCTTAGGTTGTTTATTTGAGATTTTTCTTGCTCTTAAGGTAAGCATGCATTGCTATATATTTACATCCTAGGACCACTTTTGCTGCATCCCAAAGTTTTTTGGAATGTTGTGTTTTCATTTTCATTTGTTTCCATGTACTTTTAATTTCTTTTTTGATTTCCTGATTGACCTATTTTTTATTTAGTAGCATGTTATTTAACCTCCACGTATTTGTGGTCTTTCCAGATTTTTTCTTGTGGTCCATTTCTAGAGTTACAGCGTTGTGGTCAGAAAGGATGCATTGTATGACTTCAATCTTTGTAAATTTAAGAGGCTTGTTTTGTGGCCTAATACGTGATCTGTTCTGAAGAGTGTTCCATGTGCACTTGAAAAGAATGTGTGTTCTACTGTTTTAGTATGGAATATTCTGAACTTATCTGTTAAATCCATCTGGCCCAGGGTGTCATTCAAAGCCATTGTTTCCTTGTTGATTTTCTGCTTAGGTGATTTGTCCACTGATGTAAGTGGGGTATTAAAGTTCCCTAATATTATTATATTACTATTGATTATTTATGTTAGTTATTAACTGTTTTATGTATTTGGGTACTTTCATGTTGGGTACATAAATATTTACAAATGTTATATATTCTTGTTGGATTGTCCCCTTTATGATTATATAGAGTCCTTTTTTGCCTCTTGTTGGAGTCATTGTTTTAAAGTCTATTTTTCCAATATAGGTATTGCTGCCCTGGCTTTCCTTTGATATCCAATTGGCGATAGATTTTTCTCCATCCCTTTACTTTTTTTTTTCCTAAAGTTTATTTTTGTTGTTAATTTTATTTTTTTTAATTTACATTCAAATTAGTTAGCATATAGTGCAACAATGATTTCAGGAGTAGATTCCTTAATGCCCCTTACTCATTTAGCCCATCCCCTCTCCCACACCCTTTCCAGTAAACCTCTGTTTGTTCTTCATATTTAAGAGTCTCTTATGGTTTGTCCCCCTCCCTGTTTTTGTATTATTCTTGCTTCCCTTCCCTTATGTTCATCTGTTTTGTCTCTTAAAGTTCTCATATGGGTGAAGTCATATGATATTTGTCTATCTCTGAATGACTAATTTTGCTTAGCATAATACCCTCCAGTTCCATCCACGTAGTTGCAAATGGCAAGATTTCATTCTTTTTCATTGCCGAGTAATACTCCATTGTATATATGTACCGCTTCTTCTTTATCCATTCATCCATCGATGGACATTTTGGCTCTTTCC
>NC_064818.1:27511810-27682017 GCF_023721935.1 Panthera uncia | reverse complement strand
AGTATTGGAAGTCTTAGCCTCTCCAATCAGACAACACGAAGAAATAAAAGGCATCCAAATCGCCCAGGAGGAGATCAAACTTTCACTCTTCGCAGATGACATGATACTCTATATGGAAAACCGAAAAGATTCCACCAAAAAACTGCTAGAACTGATCCACGAATTCAGCAAAGTCACAGGATATAAAATCAATGCACAGAAGTCGGTTGCATTCCCATACACCAACAATGAAGCAACAGAAAGAGAAATCAAGGAATCGATCCCATTTACAATTGCACCAAAAATCATAAAATACCTAGGAATAAATCTAACCAAAGAGGTGAAAAATCTATACACTGAAAACTATAGAAAGCTTATGAAAGAAAGCTTATGAAAGAAACACAACAAAATGAAAAAAGATTCCATGCTCCTGGATAGGAAGAACAAATATTGTTAAAATGCCAATACTACCCAAAGCAATCTACATATTCAATGCAATCCCTATCAAAATAACACCAGCATTCTTCACAGAGCTAGAACAAGTAATCCTAAAATTTGTATGGAACCAGAAAAGACCCCAAATAGCCAAAGCAATCTTGAAAACGAAAACCAAAGCCAGAGGCATCACAATCCTGGACTTCAAGCTACACTACAAATCTGTAATCATCAATACAGTATAGTACTGGCACAAACACAGGCACTCGGATCAATGGAACAGAATAGACCCACAAATGTATGGCCAACTAATCTTTGGCAAAGCAGGAAAGAATATCCAATGGAATAAAGACAGTCTCTTCAGCAGGTGGTGCTGGGAAACCTGGACAGCGACATGCAGAAGAATGAACCTGGACCACTTTCTTACACCATGCACAAAAATAAACTCAAAATGGATGAAAGACCTAAATGTAAGACAGGAAGCCATCAAAATCCTCGAGGAGAAAGCAGGCAAAAACCTCTTTGATCTTGGCCGCAGCAACTTCTTACTCAACATGTCTCCAGAGGCAAGGGAAACAAAAGCAAAAATGAACTATTGGGACCTCATCAAAATAAAAAGCTTCTGCACAGTGAAGGAAACAATCAGTAAAACTAAAGGCAACCGACAGAATGGGAGAAGATATTTGCAAATGACTTATCAGATAAAGGGTTAGTATCCAAAATCCATAAAGAACTTATCAAACTCAACACCCAAAAAACAAATAATCCAGTGAAGGAATGGGCAAAAGACATGAATAGACACTTCTCCAAAGAAGACATCCAGATGGCCAACCGACACATGAAAAAATGCTCAACATCACTCATCATCAGGGAAATACAAATCAAAACCACAGTGAGATACCACCTCACACCTGTCAGAATGGCTAACATTAACAACTCAGGCAAGAACAGATGTTGGCGAGGATGCGGAGAAAGAGCATCTCTTTTGCATTGTTGGTGGGAATGCAAGCTGGTGCGGCCACTCAGGAAAACGGTATGGAGATTCCTCAAAAAATTAAAAATAGAACTACCCTATGACTCAGCAATTGCACTACTAGGTATTTATCCAAGGGATACAGGTGTGCTGTTTCGAAGGGACACATGCACCCCAATGTTTATAGCAGCACTATCAACAATAGCCCCAGTATGGAAAGAGCCAAAATGTCCATCGATGGATGAATGGATAAAGAAGAAGTGGTACTGGGGCGCCTGGGTGGCTCAGTCAGTTGAGCGTCCGACTTCAGCTCAGGTCACTATCTCACGGTTCGTGAGTTTGAGCCCCGTGTCAGGCTCTGGGCTGATGGCTCAGAGCCTGGAGGCTGCTTCCGATTCTGTGTCTCCCTCTCTCTCTGCCCCTCCCCCATTCATGCTCTGTCTCTCTCTGTCTCAAAAATAAATAAACATTAAAAAAAATTAAAAAAAAAAAGAAGTGGTACATATATACAATGGAGTATTACTCGGCAATGAAAAAGAATGAAATCTTGCCATTTGCAACTACGTGGGTGGAACTAGAGGATATTATGCTAAGCGAAATTAGGCAGAGGAAGACTATCATATGACTTCATTCATAGGACTTTAAGACACAGAACAGATGAACATAAGGGAAGGGAAGCAAGAATAATACAAAAACAGGGAGGGGGACAAACCATAAGAGACTCTTAAATATGGAGGACAAGCAGAGGGTTACTGGAGGGATTGTGGGAGGAGGGATGGGCTAAATGGGTAAGGAGCATCAAGGAATATTACACTGAAGTCATTGTTGCACTATATGCTAACTAATTTGGATGTAAATTAAAAAAATAAAATTAAAAAATAAAATAAGTGGCTAAATATATGCTCATATGCATGTTTTAATTTAAGCACATTTAGATAATTATTTTTTTGTTTTTTTTTTGTTTTTTTTTAGATAATTATTTTATATAACATAGTACTTTTGTTTGATTTTTAAAATATAAGCTCAATGGTTGGTATAGAAATCTGTAAATAAGTTTCTTCAATTAATCTTTATTTTTTATCTAATGATATAAACACTTGTTAAAAGCAAATTGGTAAAAGGTATGTACTGCTATGTTTATTGCAGCATTATTTACAGTAGCCAAGTTATGGATGCAACCTAAGCGTCTATCAATATATGAATGGATAAAGAAGATGTGGTGTATAGGTACAATGGAATATTACTCAGCCATCAAAATGGATGAAATCTTGCTATTATGACAACATGATGAATTTAGAGGGATTATGCTAGGTGAAATAAGTCAGATGGAGAAAAACAAATACCATATGATTTCACTTATATGTAGAATCTAAAAACAAAACAAATGAGCAAACAATAACCAAGAAGAACAGACTCATAAAGAGCAAACTAGTGGTTACCAGAGGGGATGGGAGTAGAAGGATAGGTGAAATAGATGAAGATTAAGAGGTACAAACTTTCAGTTATAAATAAGTCACAGGGATGAAAAGTACAGTATAGGGAATATAGTCAATAATATTGTAATAGGTTTTTTTTTTTTAAATTTTTTTAACCAGCAAAATGGATTTATATGGGAATAGCAGAGAACTGCAATTTGGGACATGCAAGCTATAGCCAAACCGCAGGCAAGTCCATCAAAGGAAGGAGAGGAGTGTTATTTGGACAAGTTGTAAGGGGTTGTTTTGAACCAAAGTCCACTAGAGAAAACCAAGAGTTCAGGGTGTGAAAATGGTTTCTCATTTGCTGGGCTACTGGGTTAGTCAGTTTGTTGTAGGAGATGCGGTGTCCATTTTTCCCCGTTAGGACCTGTAATCGTGATTCTTTGCTGTTGTGGATGTTTCTTTTGGGGTCTGTAAGTGATGATTCTTCTATGATTGACTTCTGGTGGTATAGAGCATGAAAGCTCCCTGTATTGTAAAAGTTTTGTATGGTGACAAATGGTAACTACACTTACCATGATGAGTATTTTGTAATGTATATAATTGTCAAATCACTATGTTGTACACCTGAAACTAATATATATATCAACCCTACTTCAATTAAAAAAAAAGCAAACTAGTATGAAAGATTTTTAATGAAAAAACATTCCCTATCTCATGCATCCCCTTCTCATATCTGACTTTCCAAATACGATAACCACCTTTGACTCGTATAGTTGTTTATTCTGGTATTTAATTTCAGCTTTCTAAATAGTATTGTTTAACTACTGTTTCTTGAACTTTTAGCTTCAGAGTTTTATCTATTGATTTTTTACTATATAGTCTTCAGCTTTTTAAAATCTTAACTTCTGAAATACATGACGATATTTGGTTCAAGCAATATTCAGTGTTCATATTACTATGATTATGTAGTTATTATTCAATCACATATTATATCATGGTTAAATTTCCTTTCTACTATAACCTTTGTTTTCCCAGGCATTTATAATTATGTTGTTCTTTTTCATCTGCTTAATTTTCTATATGATTACCACTGGTTCATCCCTAAATTCTATGACAGAACTATTAATCTGTCATTATATTTAAACATGTCAGATAATAGATTTATTTCCCTCTCTCTTGCCATCTATGCTTTCCCCCTCCCTTTGTTCTTTCCTCTTTCCCTCCATTTCTCCTTCCTACCTTTCTGCTTTCCTTCCCTGCTTTTATCCAGTATCCCTCCGAGAGCCTTCTGTCCTCTGCTCTATTCTGGACCAGTTGCTCTTAAACCTGCTGCTCACTTGTCATCCTGGGATCTCCCTTCAGTCCTCTCCTGTAATGTATTTTATTGTTTCCTGGATCACATCTTCCTCTTTCATTGTTTAGTTTCTCAGTATAAGGAGGCAGGTAGCAGTAGCTTCCTCAGAAAGGGTCAATGAGAGGGAAAATATATCTTTCAACTTTGCATGTGTGAAAATGTCTTTATTCTTTCATGTGTTTGACAGTGTGGCTGCATAAACAATTGTAGTTTTTTTTTCTAAAGATTTTTAAAGTTTATTTTATTTATTTAGAGCGATACATAGATAGAGAGCACAAGCAGAGGAGGGGCAGAGAGGGAGAGAGAATCCCAAGTGGGCTCCTCACAGTCAGCGCGGAGCCTGATGTAGGGCTCAAACTCACAAACTGCGAGATCATGACCTGAGACGAAACCAGAAGTCAGATGCTTAACCAGCTGAGGCCACCCAGGTGCCCCCTGAAATTGTAGGTTTAATCAGAGTTTAATAGGATGTCTTACCATACTTCTAAAAAAATTCTCAAGAAAAGGTCCAGTGAAGGCTTAACCTTGTATTTATTTTGAAAGATATAAATCATTTGAATCTGATCTAGGTAAAAGTAACCTGCTTACCTCTCTGATTTTTAGCCCTGAGATTGTAAAATTTTACTCAGAAATTTCTGAGTTTTACCCTAGAATTATGGATAACATGTGTGAAATCTGACTGTGACTGTCCTTCCAAAAGAAAAGGGAGAATAAATGAAGATCCAAGTGGATGGGGGGATGCAATCAAATTAAATACTTTTGGAAGATTATCTTTCAAAGTTTTTTGCCCATTAGGTTTATACATACAAAATCCAACATCTTAAGGTTTTTTTTTTTCTTTTAAAGAAAAAAATCTTTACAAGCAAGATTGTAAACAACAAGAATCTTAAGAGGACTTGAAAATGTGGAAGTTGTCTTGTAAAAAACCAGTGTTTTGTTTTGCTTTTATGTATTTTTTTAAATTGAGGTGAAATTGACATATCACAAAATTAACCATTTTAATTGGACATTTAGTACATATACAGTGTTGTGCAGCCACTACTTCTATGTAGTTCCAAAGCATTTCATCACCCTAAAAGGATTGCCAAATCTTGATACTGATTCTTTTCTTAGAACATAAACTTGTACCTTGGCTTTCATATTTGGTCGTAATATATCAGTCACTTAGGAATAAGCCAAATTATTATATTCTGACCATTAGATTCCTTCAACGTTACCTTGTACATAATTTATAGTTTTCTTATCAGAAAATCACAAAAGGATATTAATGTGCTTTGTGTGTATGGTGTTCTTTGAATTGCAATGTAGAAAAATTAGAACAGACAGTACTCAAAAAATTAGATTGTCTTTATTGTTTTTGCCTTAGAATATTTAGAAATGTACTGCTGCAGAACTTTGAAAATGCAGGCTAGAGAGTGGGCAAATCTCATCAACAAATGGTTCATTTAACAAATAAGTTAATAGGTCTATAAATGTTTCTGCTTTTTTTCACTAGCACATTGTGCTGCCATTTGTCACATGCTGTAGGATGATTATCTTGTCATTCTGTGATGGAGAATCTCTTTTGAACAGGGTTTAAGTGGGTGGGGTTTCATGGACAATAATTTCTGGTACCTTTAGAGAGGCAGTGAGAAAAAGGAAAGGAGTAGGAAAAGTGCCAGAGACTACTTTTATCTTTTCATTTCCCCCTAAAACTCTTCCTTTAAAAACTAGATTGCCTTCACATCCTGCTTGTCTTATTAACAACTCTTTGTTTATTTTGTGAGATTTAGAGATTAAAAAGGAAGCTTCAAAGGAAGAAACATTTTCCCTGGAAAGCAGACTCTTGCCAGCTTTTGCCAGGTTAGTCATGGTTAGTAGGTAAGCCAGATTTGTTGTCTCATTCTGTCAGTCAATTATGCAGATGGCCTATCTTTTTTTGGTTTGTTTTAGTGTGGAATAAAATACCACATACCAGTAGGCAGACTTAACAAATCTAAGTAACTATGGAATAACTATAAGTTAGCACACAGCTGTAAATATTAGTAATTACAGTATAAATTAAATAGAAAATAACAATAAATAATAAAATAACGAAAAATAAATCAAATTACATTAATTAAATGTATGCATATCCATACATACAATACACAATAATTAGATGTAATTATTTAGATCAGTGGTTCTCAGAGTTTGGTTCTCACACCAGCAGCGTCGGTATCATGTGGGGGCCTGTTAGAACTACAGTATCTGTGTACTGAATTATAAACTCTAGGCATGAGGCCCAGCAGCCCTCCAAGTGGTTCTGACTTAGTACCCAAATTTAGTTTGGAAACCACTATGTTAGGTACCGATAGGGTGTCCTCTAGTGTTTTTTGCCAAAATTGCATTTGACAGATTATTGGCCTAGAAATTCTGATGTAAAGGTAAAAATTAAAGAATATTGTTTTGTTTTTAAAACTTATCTTCTCTCAATATTTCTTTCAAGCCTTTTTCTATGCATACTTTTGAAAATTTTAGAAAATATCTATACAATTTTAAACTTTGGTCTTTTTTTGGACCTAACATTATGGAAAAAGGATTGTCCATGTTGTTAAAAATACTTAGCAAACATAAAATTGAAAGACTGCTTAATTTTTTAGAATTTCATCTTCTTATTTTCCACATTTATATTATGAAAATTTCTCTTTTTAGAAGCAAGGATGAGAGAACAGTTTTTTTGCCTTGTTATCTTTGTATATACTTAACTAATATCCTCTCATATTGCCAAAGAGGTATAGATGAATTTTGTAAAACTGTAAAGCAGGCAGTAGTGGGTGCTTAAACATGTTAATTTATTAGAATTTTGTATTTTTCATTTCATGCATCCTCATCATCTCCGTTTATTGCCCTCTGGGTGCTCTGTGTCTCATTCTCTGGTCTAGTCCTTTTTGACTCACTTCTTTCTTTAAATATTTTCAGTCTTTCACAGGTTCTATCTTGAAGCCTTTAAAGGCTGGAATTTGGAGACTATGATAAGCAGTTGAAGAAGATATTTTGGGACTGATGAGCCCTTGCTTTTACTCTCAGGATACAGGTGCTTGTTTACTTGAGCTTAGTGGTTAATAGAGGATCTATAGAGTCAGATAAACCACATCTTCACTTACTAGACTTGTGTCTTTGGCAAATTCCTTTGAGCTTAGGTTTTCTCATCTAATAGTCTAATAGTATCTTATTTATAATGTGAGCATTACATTCTATATAAATTTATTGTGTTAGACACTATGCTAGTCCTTTAGATATAATCCTCAGTACTATTAGCTATTACTATTAAAATTTCTTTTTAATGTTTATTTATTTTTTAGAGAGAGTTACAGAGCACAAGAAAAGAGGGGCAGAGAGAGAGGGAGACACAGAATCTGAAGCAGGTTCCAGGCTCTGAGCTGTCAGCACAGAGCCTGTCATGGGACTTGAACTCATAAGCCGTGAGATCATGACCTGAGCCAAAGTCTAATGCTTGCTGTTACTATAACAGATACTGTTAGTGTTTGTTTAATTCTAGAACTGTTTTTGTACAGTTGCTGAGATTCCTGGTTTTAGCTTGTAATTTTTGTGACTAGTAAAGCTTTATTTATATTTCGTGTTAATGGAAAGTTGGCTTTACTTTATCCTACAGTTAAATTTAAACTTTAAAATGAAGAAATTTAAATTGTTAATGGAAATTTTTTTTCAAAGTTTATATATTTTGTGTGAGAGAGAGAAAGTGTGCACAAGGGAGGGGCAGAGAGAGAGAGGAAGAGGGAGAGAGAGAGAATCCCAATGAGGCTCCACATGCACTGTCAGCGCAAAGCCCCACATGGGGCTTGATCCCATGAACCATGAGATTATGACCTGTGCCAAGATCAAGATTAACTTCCTGAGCTATCCAGTTGCCCCTGGAAAAAATATTTTAAGAAGGCATTATTTCAGATTCATATTTAAGTCTTTTTTTAGAAATGAAAATTCTGTTTCTCAGAGGAAGTTGTCTTTTGTAGAGTACTTGTGCTTTCACTGTTTTTATAATATTACACACTTCCTAGAAATTTGTGGGGCAAAGTGTATTCTAATGTACTATCAATTGTACACTCATTAATATTTTTCTTGTAATCTGTGAACTTGCTTAGTTCTTAAGCATCATAACTCAAAATACTAATTAAAAAAAGGACGCATGATTGGATTTTATTTTCATTTTGCACAATTTTGGGAATTTTGTGCCTGTATATATGGAATTTGAGAAACCTCTTAACATGAATTACTCATAGAAGTGATTATATTAATACTGATTTGTTCTCTTCATGTGCTGAGAAGTGGGCAACATTTTGGCCTACTCAGTTTATTCACTTAACCCCTTGTTGGATGAATATTATGTGCTGGGTACCATGCTTGGTGCTAGGTGTATAAGCATGAGTAAGATATGGTAGAGTTTATTCTTTTGTGGAGAAATACATAAACAAGCAATTTCAATGCAGTGTTCTGAGTAGTATAATAGAGGCATGTAGAAAGTGCTGTAGAAGCATGTGGGTGGCACATTTAACTTGGCATTCAACTTAGGTGGAGAGTGAGGAAGGCTGGTTGATGATTGTGTATGAGGGCAGGCAATTCGGTAAGACTTGTCAAAGGAAGTAATGTTTGCTTTGGTTTTGAAGAAAGGAAACAAGTTCAGTGGGGTGGTCCAGGCTAGTATGTCTGAGAGAAAGGGAGGGGTACTGTTGTCCTTTGTAGACGACATAGGAATCAACTGAGAAATGTAAAGCAAAGGAGAATTCTGCAAGATTACCAGATATGAGATCAGCTTACAAAAATTAATAGCATTTCTTTACACTCATCAAACCAACTAGCAAATATAATTTAAAAATTCATTAACAATATAAAAATATCTCCAAGGTGTCTAAAATACACAAAATCTCTATGGCAAAAACTTTGAAATGCTAAAACAAGATTAGCTGAATGAATGGTGGGATATCCCATATTGGATGGGACAACTTAATAAATGTATGTCAGTTCTTCCTTAGTGAATGTACAAATTAATTGCAATTCCAATTTAAATTATAGTTGTATTTTTTGAGGAGTTTGATAAGCTTTGAGGGCTAAGTGAGCCTTTAAAAAAAAGCAAGCAGTGAGGATTTATCATATGAGATATTAAGACATATTAAAAAGCCTTAATATTGTACATAGACCAGTTAACCAGATGAGAGATTTTGGAGACAGGCCATGTACATTAGCTGATTCTCACTGTTTACAGATTCCATATTTGCGAATTCATCTACTTGCTAAAATTTGTTTCTAAACCTAAATCAGTATTCACGGTGCTTTTGCAGTCACTTCCCAACATGCACATAATTAGAAGAATTTGAGTTGCTTGCTGAGCAGGAGCACATTCCCAGCTGAGCAAGGCAATGCTCTTCTTGTTTCAGTGCTCATACTATAAATGTGTCCTATTTTCAGTCTATGTAGAGCCAAGTTATCTGCATTTTTGTGTATTTTGATGGTGATTTCACTGTTTAAAATGGCCCCAGTGCAAAGTGTTGAAGTGCTGTCTAGTGTTCTTAAGCACAAGGAGGCTGTAAATGTGCTTTATGGAAAAAAAATGTTTGTGTCAGATAATTTCTTCAGACATGAGTTATATAGTGTTGTCAGCTGAGAGTTAAGTGTTCATAATTAACAATATATATTAAATACGGTATCTTTAAACAGAAACACGCACAAAACGAGGTTAAGTATTGATTGTACTGGAAATACTGTGACCACAGATTCATAGGAACTATATTTCTCCTAGGATCAATGGTTCAGTATTGCTAATTCAGTGTTTGTGGTGACTTTATTGCATAATTAACAAGAATCGACTGCATATGTACATCAGTCAGAGTCTAGTCAAGAAATCAGAAACCATACTAGGAGGTTCAATAAAAATAATTCACTGTTGGGAAATGGCTACATTGTGTTGGAGGGCTAAAAACAAGAGGAAACCAGAAGAAGAAACACCCTTGGGAGAACAAAGAAGAAGAGGTTGGAGTTCTTATAATCCTCAAACATGGAGCAGGTCCTGGTGGAGCTAGGACTCAGTCATCTCAAGGGAGAGTACTGCCAGGATGAGGTCACCTCTGGGAGTATAAAGGAGCTGACACTGGAAGAGCTGTTGCTGATGGGATGAGGAACCATTGCTGGGCTGAGCTGTATGAATAGCAAGGAAATGGGAAGAAGAGAATTCTATTTACTCTCTTGCCTTCCAGTGTCCTTGGAAGAACCCAATAGTAAGCCAGCTGCAAAGGAGAATACTTTGCTGAGTTCCAGCTCTGGTATCACAAAGCAAAATATAGTAGCAGTAGATTTGGATCTGAGGGACAATAGTTTAATATCCAGCACAATATGAGATCTTAATATATAATAAAGATAGCACTACAAATTCTTACACATGTTCATGAAGAGATATGCGTAGCAGGGTGATTAAAAGCACAGATTCTCTGGGGCACCTGGGTGGCTCAGTCTGTTCAGTGTCCTACTTTGGCTCAGGTCATAATCTCCCAGTATGTGGGTTCAAGCCCTTCATCAGGCTCTCTGCTGTCAGTGCAGAGCCTGCTTGGGATCCTCTGTACCTGCCTCTTTCTCTGTCCCTGTCTCACTTGTGCCCTCTCTTTCTCAAAAATAAAACAAAACATTAAAAAAAAAATAAAAGCACAGATTCTGGAATGAGACAACTTAGATTTGAATTTTGGCTGTAATGTTTACTGTGTGATCCTGGGCAAATTATGTAATCTCTCTGTACCACCACATGAAGGATAGATATTCACCTCCCAGGAACACCTGTATTGGACTGTTATCTGAGCAAGAAATATACCTACTTATTAAGCACTGAAAGTTTGGATTTGTTTTAGTATATAACTTTATCCTATTACCACAGGAGTATTTGTTGTGATTTTTTTTTTTATGGTAGCGGAGTTGAAAGCAGGCTAGGTGTCTGTCATGGTGAAACTAGTTTAAATATGGCAGAAATCGCCATACAGCATGGAGATTTATACAGTAATTAGAAGTGAAAAACATAGGGGCGCCTGAGTGGCGAAGTCGGTTAAGCGTCCGACTTCAGCCAGGTCACGATCTCACGGTCTGTGAGTTCGAGCCCCGCGTCAGGCTCTGGGCTGATGGCTCGGAGCCTGGAGCCTGTTTCCGATTCTGTGTCTCCCTCTCTCTCTGCCCCTCCCCCGTTCATGCTCTGTCTCTCTCTGTCCCAAAAATAAATAAAAAATGTTGAAAAAAAAATTAAAAAAAAAAAAGAAGTGAAAAACATATATACATGAGTGAATTATACAATTATGGGGCTGAGTGAAAAAATGAAATGAGATATAGGACACCAATACCATTTATGTGAATTAAAATATATTGATACAAAACAATACACATTTTCAAGAACAAATACAAACACAAAGATATACTTTGGGTTTATTGGAATAGTTGCCTCTGAGGATGTGGAGAAAGAGAAGGGACTCAAGGTATAAACGAAAGTAACAAGAGAGGGGCTGTGCACAGATCAGTAGTGATAATTGCCATAAACTGATGGTACTTAATTTATTCAATCTTTTACCTGAGCGTAAAAGCAAGAACAACCAAAATTGAACCTATACTAGTAACAAAAGGGAAAATGTATTGGAATGAATTTAATGAGAAATGTAGAACACACATAGGAAGAAAACTTTAAAGCTCTACTGATGTGAATGAAAGACAACTTGAATAAATAGGAAGTTCTTGTTCCTATGAAGTTCAGTTTTTCTTTAATTGTTTCATATATTTAGTGAAAACTTGAAGTATTAATAGGATTTTTAGGGAGCTGGATAGGCTGATTCTAAAGTTACATGAAAAATAAGTATTTGTGACTGGTTGATAAAAATTGTGAAAAAGAAGAGTAATAATGAATGACTAGTCTTGACAGATATTGAAATGGGGGGGGTATAAAAAGAGCCTTTATAGACCTATTGATTTGTATTTGAAAAAGTTTAGTACTGCCTTATAAATCAACAGAATAGAAACCCCCTAAATAAACCTCTCTATATATGAGAAATGAGTGTACAATAGAATGCATTTAAAATTAGTGGGGAAGGGGCACCTAGGTGGCTCAGTTGGTTAAGCATCTGACTCTTGGTTTTGGCTCAGGCTGTGATCTCATGGTTTCATGAGTTGGAGCTCCATGTCGGGCTCCGTGCTTACAGTGCGAAGCCTGCTTGGGATTCTCTGTCTCCTTCTCTCTCTGCGCTTCCTTCACTTGCACTGTCTCTGTCTCTCAAAATAAATAAATAAACTTAGAAAATATCTTAAAATTAGTGAGGAAAATAAAAATTGTTTAGAAAATTATGTTGGGACACTTAGCTATATATGTTTGGAGGAAGAAGAATTGGGTTCTGAAGGTTGAGTGAATCAAATTCATAAGAATCAATTGTAGATGGATAAAATTTAAACATCCCAAACTAGAAATGCTAGAAGATATAAACACATTCAGAAATTAGAAGTTCTAGATGATTAGATAGTTCACATTGTCATCATTATCATCATCTTCATCATCTTGGAGTTAGGAATGTTATTCAGATAAGATACAAACCCCAGATCCAGTAGGGATAAGGATTTGTATATTTGACTGCATGGAAATTGTAAGTTTCTTAGTAAGAAACACCCTAGGCAAAATCAAGGAATGGGTGATAGATTGACAGGAAAAGATTGACAACATCTGTATGAGATGAACTAATTTCCTTCACAAATAAAGGGCTTACAGTTAAAATGAAAGCAGCCTGTGGAAAAATAACAGAGAACAACAGGCCATGTATGGGAAATAATAATAGAGATGGCTTGCATACAAATGAGACAATCCTAATGTTACTCATAATTAAAGAAATACAAAGTTTACTTTTTTAAGGGAGACCACTTTGCACCAATCAGACTGGCAGAAATAAAAAGTTTGATAACGAAGGGGATTGAGTAGGGTGTGGGAAAATGGACAGTCTTATGGATTAGTTGGAAGGTATTTTAGGGGACGCTTATTGGAAAAAAAGAGCATAGAAACTGGCAAATACTCTGTCTTTATGCTATTACCCCTAAAAGATAACCACTCAGAGAAATAAAATCTCTTGTCCTCAGTATATTTGCATGCTTTGAATTAGAGATTGGTATTTGGAAAGATAGGGAAAACCCAGATTGATAAAAGACTTTGAATTCCAAATTCATGGGTTTGTGTTTTATTCTGGGAACCTCCTGAAGACTTTGTATGCAGGGTAGTGAAGTAATCAGACTGTATTTTAGAAAGAACTTTGTGATAATAAATGTGGTGAATGGATTGGTGGAGTTGTGGTGTGGTGGAGGTAGTGATATTGAGAATACTAACACTTGAGAAATCACTTGTAAAGCTATTTCAGTAGTTCAGATGGCCATGGATAAGGTTCTGATTTAGGACAATGGGGATGGAGAAAGAGAGAAGTTAGAATTGTAGGATTTTGTGACTGACTGGATAGGTGGGGAGAGGGAATAGTTAAACATGAATCTCTTCCTGAAGTCAAAAAGGAATTGGGAGCCTTACAGAATTTCTGACAGTGATTCTGCTTGCTTTAGAGCTTCTAAGAATAATTCTACTCATTGTTGAGTAAAGTGCACAAAACCTAAACATTTCTAGATTTTTGGGAGTTAGGAGTGGCATGGGGCAGAGTTTAATTTTCTTGAGCCTTTTGCTCCTAGAACCAATCTCTAACATTGGTTTTGGAGCAAGTTCTTCTCCTTGCCTTCTCTATCATCTCCATCTCCATCATCTCTATCTCTATCATCTCTACCTGCCTCTCCATCTCCATTTCTATCATCTCCATGTCCCATGTCCCATCTCCATCCCTGATCTCCATCTCCCATCTCTATCCCCATCTCCCATCTCCATCCTTTTCTCCCCCACTTTGTTATCGTGGCTCTGTTAGAATGTTAACCGTCATTGTTGTCTGTTCTGGTTTTAGTCAGGGGACTCTGATGTGTGACAAATGATAACACTGGGAGAAATAAAAGTGTCTTGTCCTTAGAGTATATTAGACAGATCTTATATAAAAGCAATAAAATAAATTAATATTTCTATTAAGTGAGTATATAGTTAAATGACTCAGGCAGAGACTGTAAATCCATTGTCTCATCAAATAGTATGTGCCCCGAGAAAGTAAAAAGTTGAAAATAGATTGTAGTGGGAGTACAAATGATACAATTTTATAAAAAATAGAATGTGATTAATATGTATTAACTCTTTGTGTTTATAGAGTTTTCACCTGAGCCCCAGCAGACTGCAATATATAATAAAACCTTGGTTTGAGAGCATAATTCGTTCTGGAAACATGCTTGTAATTGAAGCTCTTGTATATCAAAGAGAATTTCCCCATAAGAAATAATGGAAACTCAGATAATTCGTTCCAAAACCCAAAAATATTCATATAAAAGTGATTACAATACTGTAATATAACACAAAATAATAAAGAAAATATAAAATATAAAGAAAAATGAACAAATTAACCTGCACTTACCTTTGAAAACCTTCATGGCTGGTATGAGGGAGACAAGAGAGAGGAGGGTTATTGTGCAGGATGACTTTCACTAATGGGATCATTAGTGAAATGCTGTCTATTGGCTCAGTGGAATCTTTTTCTTTTCATGCAACTTTAACAAGGAACCTACGCAATGATACTTGCTTTTGCTTCCTTTTGAGGATTTCGCAGAAATGTGACATTGCATTGTTGTTACACAGATTCGTCTATGCACTGCTACAGCCTATTTGGGTGGTGCTTTTCTACAAAATGTTGCTCTGTTCCCCACATTTTACACATCTCCCTAATCTCATTTGAAGTGAGGGATTCCTCATTTTTTTCTCTTCCTCCTCTACAGATGAGATGCAGATGTAGACTTCTTATAAAATCTTGCAATTTTGGCCACTTGCATACCTTGTTTGTACTTCTCGATGATTTCCTTCTTAACTTCCACCATAATCATGTCCTTCTTACCGCCTTTCTTTTCAACCTTTTTCTGCATGGGGGCCATTGTATATGCTTGCACGGATGTTGACTACAATACAGTATTAATAAACTCTTGTCATATACTGTATTTGATGTAACTGGCAATAAGGCAGCAGAGGAAAGGGTCTCTATCAGCAGGCAGCCTGACCTAGAATGAAGCAAAGCATTCCTAAGCTTACTCTTGTATGGAAAAGCAAAAGAGTGTCCATAGGTGCTTTGCAGTGACAAAAAATACACTAGTGCCAGTTGTGGGCATCTTCCAACATTCTGGAAAATCACTGATTTTTGCCAAACACTGCGGCCTGAGACTGAACATCTGAGCATGGGAGACGATCACCTACAATCCTGCAGCAAGGGAGAGAGAGAAGAACCATTGGCTCAGTTTGGTCATGTGACATTTGGTGTCACTATTACTCGTTTATCAAGTTAAAATTTATTAGAAATGTTTGCTTATTGGGGCACCTGGGTGGCTCAGTCGGTTGAACGTCTGACTTCGGCTCAGGTCAGGATCTCACAGTTTGTCAGTTCGAGCCCCGTGTCGGGCTCTGTGCTGACAGCTCAGAGCCAGGAGCTTGTTTTGGATTCTGTGTCTCCCTCTCTCTGCCCCTTCCCTGCTCATGCTCTGTCTCTCTCTGTCTCTCAAAAATGAATAAATGTTAAAAAAAAAATTAAAAAAAAAAGAAATGTTTGCTTGTCCTGTGGAACCACTCACAGAACAAGTTACTTGCAATCCTAGGTTCTACTGTAATATGTAGTTGGAAACTTTCTCAAACCTTACTATTAAAAGATTTTTCTAATTGCTAAAAGTTGACTTCCTGTACTTGGATAAGGGCTGACCATAGTGGAAGCAGCTGATTTATGCCATAGGATTAGGAATAGCCTTGGGATTTGGTGATTTGTGGCATAAAACCTGGAAAAGGTACCAGGTACCTCTAAAAATGGGAGTATGGAAGAAGGAAGCTGAAAAACGGAGGCTTGGCCAATGAGTGATCGAGTTCAAGAGTACCATCCTAAGGGCCTGCTTTCTAGGCCCACTCCTAGTATAAATGGCCATGGCTTGGATTCTCTCCAAGAGCAAAAAGACAGGGACTTGTGTCTAGGTTGTTTATTTGGGTGGTAACACCAGAGAGTAGGGATGAAGGACTAAGCAGAGTGAGGAAAAGAGGAAAGGATAATGTAGGATGAACCTGCTTTGTTGTGCCCAGTTGGGGCTTGATGCCCCTTAGAATTCTCTACGTAGGGGTCAACTGGAAGGAGCATTTGTATACCAGTTGTTCCTGGCCCCCTGCTGGTTGTGGGTTAATCCTGAGCACTCACTCTCCTGAATTTATATGGACATGCACATACGGAGTGGGCTGTGCGTATCATCACATTTATATAGACATGCACATAAGGAGTGGGCTGTGCGTGGCACTGGGGCAGCCAATGAAAGATGTGAGGTGTGACACTGACAACGTGAGGGTGTTGTGGCCCGCCAGGAACTATCTTCTACCAGTGTGATCGGAATCAGATGAAGCTAAGCTTGTGTGGGCAGAGCACCAGAAGTATCTGATACAGTGATACTTGGTTTATAATGTTTTAAAAGGTAGACTAAAAAGCATTTATTCACAATGAAGCTACTATTTAGGATCATAGGACTTGTGAGATTAACTGTTTAAGAATTTTGGAGGCAAATGTAATTGTTTCTCTCCCTTCTTTTTCTTCTTCCTCAAGTAAAACTCTGGGTTATGCAGTTTAAAATTCTATAGAAAGGATTTTAATCAAGTTCATAAACATTGAAAAGACGTGAGCAAATATATTGATTCATTTAATGAATATTTAATATTAGAAATGTGAAAATATAAGCTTAATTTGTGAAACCATGAAGTGCTTTAAAAGGTCTTTATAGGTCTTTTATACAGGGTAAGGGATGATATAAAACAACTCTGACGAAATTTAGCATTAATTATTTTTTATTTCTTTGAGAGAACTTTCTGGAAGTTATAGGGCTTCTAATACTTAATTGTAGGTCTTTGCTGTGGTTTCTTTCCATTTTGTAATGGAATAAAGAAAAAATATCAATATAGTCTCAAAGCTACATTTCTAAACCTCTCTCCTTGAGTTTCTTTTAGGATATCATGCTTATGTTATTTCCCCCATTGAGGTTGGTAGCTATGAATTATTTGTGTATTTGATTGCCTTTAGGTATCTGTAAAAATTCAAGGAGAGCAAGGAAGATAGCAAAAACTACATGATAAGATTCATGCTTTGCCTCATCTTCTTTAGAAAAAGAGGAACAAAAACTAGAACTGGTCTAGTCTTACTAGAAAAGAATCCTCTCATAACCTCTTTTATCTATTACTCACCTTTCTTGTCACTTTTTCTCTGAACATTTCCCAAAATAGTGAATAGTCTGAGATCCTGTGAAATTCTGCTAGATGTAAACCCTAGTACTGAATTTTAAAAATTTGGTCCTTAATGTTTGTCCTAGTTTCTGAGATAAAATATTAATTTTGTATAAGAACAAGAGGAAACAATTAAGATTGTTAATAGAAGTTTTAACTTATTTAAATTCACAGCTAGCAATCAGAATTAGAAAGGGTCTGTGAGTCATGGTCTAGTTTTTAAGCTACTGAATCCGTGGTACTAATTAAGTCCTTTAATAAGTACCTTAAAATCTCGAATGCTTAGCTACTGTTGCATAATTTCTGAGACAGAAATTCTTGGTTTGCACATGGTAAGTGTTAATATATTTGATAACATGAATTCTAATAATAAAACACTAAACTCTTTTGTTTGTATAATTGAAAGGAGTAGCACACCCAGACAAGGATCATTCATATCCAGGGGCCATATAGTAAAGGTTCTGCTCATCTAGCTGACTCATCGCAGTCAGTTAAGGTACCTGCTCTTAAGAATATATTAAAAGTGTTCTAACAACTCAGGACATGATAAGCATTTACTTGAGAAAAACTAAACCTGCATTATGTAAAGAATGCCTCCCTCAAACTTTTCAACTTGTGTAGATTCTAATGCTTGCAGTCTGCAGCCTCAGTCAGACCCAGTTCCCAAGCAAATCTACCTTGTAGATAGAATCTGGAGTTTTAGTCCCATATCTGATGTGCCCATTGAATCACAGCCATCCTTCTAACTCTCCACTGTGTTTGTTCAACCTAGGTGACTAAGTTTCTACTCAGTGCACTTGGCTGGGGGTTCTAACTCCCTGCCTAATGTTTAGCAGTTTCCAGATGAACCACCTGAAATAGGGCATCACTACCATCTAACATAGAGTGATACTGCTGGCAGGAGACTTCTGCGGCAGTGCCCCCCTTACTAGGTTGTTGGTTCTTGGCCATTGTAACAGGTACTAATTAAAAAATTAAAAAAAAATTTTAATGTTTACTTATTTTTGAGAGAGAGAGCAAGCAAGCAAGGGAGGGGCAGAGAGAGAGAGGAAGACACAGAATTTGAAGCAGGCTTCAGGCTCCAGCTGTCAGCACAGAGCCTGATGTGGGGCTTGAACTCACAAACTGCAAGATCATGACCTGAGCTGAAGTCAGATGCTTAACTGACTGAGCCACCCAGGCACCCCGGTAACAGGTCCTAATTAAATACAAGTTTGCTGCATCCTCCTAACACCCAAGCCACTTCAATTGGGCTGCTATCCAGGTCTCTGGGTCATTTGGTCAGTTCCTCTAGCCTTATTCTTGCTTGGCTCCTTATTGTTGCTTGGTCCCTTCTCTTTCTTGCACTTGCTCACTGCTAAAGTTGAGATAGAGCTTGTCTAAAATACAACGTGAACTATATACCATTCACTAAGTAGTTAACATGATTAAAGGTTACTACCATTAATTGAAGACTTCACTATATATTGCTCAAATGTCTGAACATCAACACCATGTTTTATAAAATAAGGTCACATATTCTTTTAAATATCTAGATTTCAGTAGCTAAAGTCTGCATGGTCTCTCTCTCTTTTTAGGATTTTATTTTTAAGTAATCTCTGTACCCACTGTGGGGCTCAAACTCATAACCCTGAGATCAAGAGTTGCATGCTTTCCTGACTGAACTAGCCAGGTGCCCTAAGTCCCCATTGTCTTCATGCCAGAAATCAGCCCCTTAAAGTGTTTCTTGGTTATATCAGAGTCATCAGAGCTCTCTTGATTGTGTTTAGGAAGAGGCCCATCATGTTTTTCTCTTTTGGATACTTTGTCATGCTGTTACACTATTGCTTTTCCTCTTCTTCTTTAGGTCATTATTCCATCTGAATCAGAAAACAGGCGCTTTTCTTAATTTTCCATAGCACAGGATTTTAACCAGAGTTTAACAGAAAGAGGTAGGATAAAGAAAAGATAACACGTATGATAATTACAGTAAAAATATATACACATAAATAATTACTGCAGCTATGCTCAGCATTTCCTGGTCCAAGTTCTGGGCCATTTTCAAGGCCTTTTTTTCTTTCTGTCTGTCTTTCTAATTTAATTTAATTTAATTTAAATTAGTTTTTCAAAATTTTATTTAAATTCTAGTTAGTTAACATACAGTGCAATATTGGTTTCAGCAGTAGAATTCCATGATTCATCACTTACATAAAACACCCAGTGCTCATCACAATGCCTATCACCCATCCCCCTGCCCAACTCCCTCTATCAACTTTCAGTTTGTTCTCTATCATTAAGAGTCTTGTATGGTTTGTTTTCCTCTCTCTCTTTTTTCTCCTGCTTCCTTATGTTCATCTGTTTTATTTCTTAAATTCCACATATGAGTGAAATCATTTATTTGTCTTTCTCTGGCTGACCTACTTTGCTTAGCATAATACACTCTAGCTCCATCCACATCATTGCTAATGGCAAGATTTCATTCTTTTTGATGGCCGAGTACTATTCCATTGTGTGTGTGTGTGTGTGTGTGTGTGTGTGTTTGTGTGTGTGTACCACCTCTTTATCCATTTATCAGTCAATGGACACTTGAGCTTTTTCCATAGTTTGGCTATTGTTAATAGTTCTGCTATAAACATTGGGGCATGTACCCCTTCAAATCTGTATTTTTGTATTTTTTGAGCAAATACCTGGTAGTGCAATTGCTGGCTGATAGGATAGTTCTATTTTTAACTTTTTGAGGAATTTCCATACTGTTTTCCAGAATAGCTGCACCAGTTTACATTCCCACCAACAGTGCAAGAGTGTTCCCCTTTCTCTGCATCCTTGCCAACATTTTAGCCATTCTGACAATTGTGTGGTGGTATCTTATGGTTTTGATTTGTGTTTCCCCAATGATGCGTGATGTTGAGCATCTTTTCATGTGTCTGTTATTCATCTGGATGTCTTCTTTGGAAAAATGTCTATTCATGTCTTCTGCCCATTTCTTCACTGGATTATTTGTTTTTTGGGTGTTGAGTTTCATAAGTTCTTTATAGATTTTGGATACTAACCCTTTGTCAGATATGTTATTTGCAAATATATTCTCCCATTCCATTTGTTGCCTTTTAGTTTTGTTATTTCCTTCACTGTACACAAGATTTTTATCTTGGTGAGGTCCCAATAGTTCATTTTTTGCTTTTGTTTCACTTGCCTTCACAGATGTGTCTAGTAACAAGTTGCTCCAGCTGAGGTCAGAAAGGTTGCTGCCTGTGTTCTTCTCTAGGATTTTGATGGTTTCCTGTCTCACATTTAGGTCTTTCATCCATTTTGAATTTATTTTTGTGTGTGGTGTAAGAAAGTGGTCCAATTTCATTCTTCTACATGTTGTTGTACAGTTTCCCCAGCACTATTTGTTGAAGAGACGTTCTTTTACATGTTGGATATTCTATCCTGCTTTGTTGAAGATTAGTTGACCATATAGTTGTGGGTTTAAGGCATCCTTAGAAAGTGTTTCTTTAACTTTCTACCACTATTATGAAAATGTCAGCTTGCCTTTTCACTGTGGGATACCGTCTGGCTTTTCCTTTCTGTCTGGAGTCTAGTCTCCTAAACAATGGACTTTACAGAGAAAGTCACATTCCCTGCATTTCAGCTAAAAACTAGCTTTCCAGTTTTCATTTCTATTCTGGAATCAGTTTTTTTTCCAGTATAAATAACAATGGGAATATCCATTCTTTTCACAGAAACCTCACTCTCTAACTTATAGGATAAGATCTGGTCCTGTGGGTACTGCCCATTCTGTCCTCTCCTTCAGGCAATTGCCATAGCTGTTTTTAATACATTTTCTAGAAATCAGAATTATTCTTCTAAAGCCATGTTTGGGACTGCAGTAGTCCATTCTAGATTGTGCTATACCACATTAATTAGGGGTTCTTTTTACATGATTTATTTTCCTTAATCAATCAGTCAATCAATCAATCAGTTATCTATCATCTTCTTCATTTCAGCCTTGGGGCTCTTGTAAACATACAGTGTTTACAGCAGTGATTCTCAAGTCACCCCTTTTCCTCTTCTTTTCGGGGCAGGCAGTTTTGGTTGTCACAGTAGTTGTGGGGCACATCTGGCATTTAATTGGTATAGGCCAAAGAAGCTTAGAGGTTTTGAAATGTGTGGAACTCTTCTCTAAAATGAATTATCCCGCATACCAAGCAGGTTTCAGATATCCCACTGTAGGTGCTGTTTATAATTTTCTAAGCTTAGAACTTAACTCTTGTTTAACTTATAAACACTAAGTTTTTTTTTCTGCACAGTTTTATTAATATACTTTTCTAGGAATACACTTGAGTATATCAAAGGAAGATTGTTCTTTTGTTCTATATTATATGAGGAGTTATTTCTTATTTCAGAAAAATCTTGTCATTGTTGCAAAGCTGCTGGTGATATTTGAATTGCCAGTACAACACATCCTTATCAATTTACATTTGTAGCTATCACATTCACAGTGCTTCTGTGCTTAAGGGGAAAAGTGCCTCTTATTATGTGTTCCAGTATGAGTGTGCCTGAGCATTTGTGTAATGAAATGCAAATGTATAATTTATGTAACTACACACAATTGTATTTAAATGACATTTATATAGAAAATATGTTTTTATTTTTTTAATGTTTTTATTTTTGAGAGAGAGTGTGAGCAGGGGAGGGGCAGAGAGAGAAGGGGACAGAGGATCCAAAGAGGGCTGTGCACTGACAGCAGTGAGCCCAATATTGGGCTCAAACCCATGAGTTGTGAGATCATGACCTGAGCACAAGTTGGATGTTTAACCAACTGAGCCACCCAGGAAACCCTGTAAACATATAAAATATGTTTTTAAAGACTCGGTATAGATAATGTATAGTTAGTAACTATGAATTTCATTTTAGGATGTTAAAAAAGGACATTGGAAAATAATTTTTTTTTATTTTCAAGTTAGTTAACATACAATGTAGTCTTCTCTTCAGGAGTAGAACCCAGTGATTCATCACTTCATAACACCTGGTGCTCATCCCAACAAGTACCCTCCTTAATACCCATCACCCATTTAACCCACCCTTTCACCCCCACCCCGATCAACCCTTAATTTGTTCTCTAAATTTAAGAGTCTCTTATGGTTTGGTTCCCTCTCTGTTTTTATGTTATTTTTCCTTCCTTCACCTATGTTCATCTGTTAAATTTCTCAAATTCCACATATGAGTGAAATCATATGATATCTGTCTTTCTCTGACTGACTTATTTCACTTAGCATAATACCCTCCAGTTACATCCATGTTTTTGCAAATGGCAAGATTTCATTCTTTTCCATTGCTGAGTAGTATTCTAGTGTGTGTGTGTGTGTGTGTGTGTATACATATATGTATGTATCTATATATATGTATACATGTATGTACATATACATATACATATATGTATACACACATATGTGTGTATGTATGTATCTATATCTATCTATCTATCTATCTATCTATATATATCATATCTCCTTAATCTATTCATCAGTTGATGGACATTTGGGCTCTTGCCATAATTTGGCTATTGTTGATAGTGGGGTGCATGTGCCCCTTCGAATCAGCACTTTTGTATCCTTTGGATAAATTCGTAGTAGTATAATTGCTGGGCCGTAGGGTAGTTCTATTTTTAATTTTTTTAGGAACCTCCACACTTTTCCAGAGTGGCTGCACCAGTTTGCATTCCCACCAACAGTGCAGTAGGGATCCCCTTTCTCCACATCCTCGCCAACATCTGCTGTTTCCTGAGTTGTTAATTTTAGCCATTCTGACTGGTGTGAGGTGGTATCTCATTGTGGCTTTGATTTGTATTTCCCTGATTATGAGCATGTTGGAAGTCCTAACCTGAACAATCAGACAACAAAACGAAATAAAAGTTATCCAAATTGGCAAAGAAAAAGTTAGACTTTCACTCTTCGCAGATGACATGATACTCTACATGCTTGGGAGCCTGCTTGGGATTCTCTCTCTCCTTCTTTTTCTGCCCCTCCTGTTTGCTTGCTCTCTCTCTGTCTCAAAGTAAATAAATAAACTTCAAAAAAATAAATGATATCAGTATTTCTGCATCCCTTGTTAAGTGCCTCTAGGTTAAGATGATACGTTACTGTGTTGTTTATATTATTTACTAGTAGCTTTTGAGGTTACATTCTGAAAGATAAGACAATTTCTTTAACACTTTAAGAGCTGTAGCAAATAAAAATAAAGTATAGTAATCCTTTATAAATAACATAGTACACATCTCTTATTTACATAATTTGAAATAAAAAGATAGGTTAAATGACAGTAAGTGTTGATTTCATTCTAGATATTCTGTACCTTTAAAAATAATTTTCAAAGCTGCAAGAGCAAGTTGTTTTTAGAACCATCAATACTAGAAGCTGTGGTTTATTAATATATGCGAGGGACTGATAAGGTGGTTAATTAATAAAAGAAATGTCACCAAGAAGGTCTGTGCTGGGAATTTTCATTAACAAGTTGAAAAAGAAGTAACAGAGTAATCAATGAACTAAAGCAGACATGATTGACTATAATTACTGTGCTTGTTAAGACTATTGACTAACAGCAAGATGGGCTGTCAAAGTTGAGGCATGGCACTCTGAGAAAATTAAATGAGAAAAATTAATGAGAAAAACATCCATTTTTGCTAACACCAAGGCAATAAAGGTAAAGTGTCAATTTCAGGAGTTATGAAATAGTTAAATTGAGATATTTGATTTTAACATTAAATACACTTTGACTAACATTTAAATGCTATATTTGAGTTTACACAAAGCAAAATGCAGAAGAAATTTGGTGGTAAATATAATATATAAAGATAACAAACAAGATATAACTTATGTTGGTATCAGGGCAGGGTAGTAGCTGTAAAGATGGAGAGGCAATGGATTTGAAGGATATTTGATAAATAAAATTAAAAGAACACCATTCTCTTATTTTGTTGATATCATTCATTTCTGCATCAAGGCAAATATAACTCCTTCCAGGAAAATTTCCTGGATTATCCTCTTCTCCTTGAGTTATCTCTCCCTCCTTTGAAATCCCTCAGCTATTGATGCTTTACTTTGTATTATAGTTAATTTGCATATGCCATACTGTTAATGGACTATATTGCTGCCCCTAACATTCATTCCCCTGGTGGAGACAACATAAGTAAACAAACAAATAAATATTGAAGGTTGTAGTAAGTGACTGGGGGCAGTAAGGTAAGGTAATCAGGTAATACCTCTATGAGAAGGCGAAGGATGAAAATTAGCCAGACATATAAATAGCTGGGAGGAAATGATTTCAGGCAGAGGGATGGTAAGTGCAACAGTCCTGAGAATAAGCTTGGGTATTTTATGAGTAGAAAATATAATTCAAGTCTGTGAACTGGAGGGGAGAGTGCTATGAGTGAAAATGGAAGAGGTTTACAGGAGCCATAACACAGAGGGCCTTGTAGATTTGTTAAAGAATTTGGATTTTTTTGCTATGACTAACAAGGCATTGGATGATATTAAGCAGGAGAATGGCATGAGCTAAGCTATGTTCTAAAACATCATTTAGAAGCTATGTGGAGAATAGATTGCAGATGCCTCAAAATAGTTGGGCAGAGGAGATAGAAGTGGATGTATAAAAGATAACTTTTCAAAGTAGGATCAATGGAAATTCTTGATGATTTTGAGGGAAAAGAATGAATGAAGGAAGATTCCTAGGTTTTGGCTTAAGCAATGAGGCGATGATACCAATTACTAGAATATGAATGACAGAAGTATATTTGGGAGGCATAATCGGGAGCTCTTTTTTTGGGTCATGATAAGTTTGAAAGGTCTATTAGCTATCTAAATGAAGAAGGCAGTTGGATGTATACCTCTGGGGCTCACGAGGGAGGTCTGGGTTGAGGATATACAAATTTGGAATTTGTTAGCATATGGATGTATGATTGGTGTATTCAGTGAGCAATCGCCTTGTCCAGTCTCTGCATTTACCTTTGCTCTATTGCGTCTCCCTTTCTCATTCTTTAATGACATATTGGGTCAGCTCCATAATTTTCCTGCCACTTAGTGAAATGTTTTAAAGGCTACTTAGTCTCTTAAAAATTTTTTTAAATGTTTATTTATTTTTGACAGAGAGAGACAGAGCATGAGCGGGGGAGGGCAGAGAGAGAGGGAGACACAGAATCTGAGGCAGGTTCCAGGCTTCGAGCTGTCAGCACAGAGCCCAGCGTGGGGCTCGAACTCACAGACCACGAGATCATGACCTGAGCTGAAGTTGGACACTCAACCAACTGAGCCACCAGGTGCCCCTACTTAGTCTATTTTAAAACTTCCATTTTATTCCAGTTTAAATCCTATCTCCTCTTTTTCCTCCAGCACTGACCAGATGTCTTCTCAAGGGACTTGGAAATGGAAAGGGGCAAGATTGATTTTTTTTCACCACTTCTGCTCTGGTATCTTCAAGAAGAGAGATTTAGTTGGCCTTGTTCCTTTGATATTTCAAGTCCCCTAACTTTTCATGTAGTGTTAGGGCTAGGAAAGGGAACAGGAGAGGAGGAGCATGTAGCTCTTTTTTAAATGCTTCTTAGTAAGCCCTGAATGAGGTGTCTATCTTTAAATACTGGAAATTCCTTAGCATGCATGCAGTGTACACAGATGGCTTAATTTTCTTTTATTTTGAGCTTAGTTGCCAGTTCTGCAAAGCAGGAAAAATCCCATTTAACATTTTATTATGGATCTCCTTTAAATTCATAGGGTTGGATGAGATATCCCCTGAGGTGACAGTGTGCATTTGACCACACAGAAGTTGGTGGTAGACCTAAAAATGGCCTTTATGGCAGTGAAGGAGACAGAAATGGGTTGTGGAATGAATAATGGTTGAAGATGTAGGGATGGTGAGAAGCTTATTTGGGAAGTATTGTGATGAAGGTAGCAGAGAACTGGGAGGAAATGTAGGGTGAAGCTAATGCTTTTGTTTGTTGGATATTTTAAAGTTAGAGGTCTTGTGGCATATTTTTGTGCTGATCATTGCAGAAAGGGTGATAATGTGGTTCATGAAGTGATAAGGAAGGAGCAGAGTCCTTGAGAAGGGGGAGAAGAAGGAATCCAGAGTAGAAGAGGAGAGATTAGCTGCTGGTAGGAGCAAGGGTACTATTTGCATTATAATAGGAAGGAAACCAGAGAAGGTGGGGCTCAGGGCTGGTGGTTTTATAGATTTGATAATGAGAAGGCATGGGGCATCTTCCCATGTGGCTTCTGTTTTTCTTTGCGAGGCAGGAGAGTTGGTTAGTAGCTAATAACAGGGTAGGTGGGAAGAGAGGGGGAAGGATCTTTTGCTGCAGTATATAAGACCTTTGAAATAGGAACAGATTCATTTAGTTTCACCTAAAACACCAACAAAGTGCCAACATTATTTATCACATATTTTTGGGATAAGATAATTTTAATTATCACAAATTATTCTTAGCTTTAAATCTGATCTTGAAAAGGTGTTATAGCTGTTCAGAAAGTCACATATTTTTTTGAAGCCCCAACCTGAAATTGCCTGAAATATTTTGAGGTATTATGTATAGAATAAAGTGGACTCAAAGTTCATGCAAAAGCTATATTCATTCTTTAAGGTATTTTAGTGAAAAGGAGAAAAGGTATTCTATTCTGATTGAAGAACTGATTGTTTCCTGGAGGGCTTATTTTCCAAGAGGGGCTTCTGATAGAGGTAGAATTATTTTCTTTTTGGAGGCTTCCCTTCTGTGCCTCTGATGTTCTAGCTGGCTTCTAACATAGGGATCCACATCAAGGGACTTCTCAGTACATATGGTGGAGTGACTTTGTCTGGGGCCAAAGACATACATACTTTTGATTACCTCAGGAGGATTGCTACAACTGCCCTGATTTATTCTCTCTCTTCTCTCTTTTTTTTCCAGCTCCTTTACCCCTAACCTTTGTTTGCTTGCAAGAGGAATGTGAGCCAAAATTTTAAAGTTTGAAAAGTATACAGAAAGGAAACAAGTAAATAGGGAAGGAGAATAAATACTGAACAAGACTGGGCAAGGTTACAAGAAGGAATTACTGTGAAAACCTGGAAGGGGGCCAGGGTGCAAAATGCAGTAGCTGTGTCGTTTACAGGAACTATTTAGTGTTCAGCATGCTTCAGTGATCACCCAGAGAAAGCCAGATTTCTCTGGTTTTGTTTGCTACCCTATAGTTAGCTATGGAAATGTGACATAGGTGATCTGTATTTTTTCTCAGCCAACTGATACAAATACAGGGGATCGTGGGGCCTCTGCTCATCAAATCTGACGTGATTTGAATTGCTAGGAAAGGGACCTCTTGTGGCCATAGTGGGAAACATTTTAACTGAGACCTATCTTAGAGGTTACATTTTTATGAAGAAATGAAAAAAAAACTCTATAGAGCTCTTTAACATTGTATTTCAGATGTTTTATAATATTTAATTGTTTTAATAACACAAAGTACTGTAATTTCATCTGTATTTTATCTATGAGAAGTTCTGTATAATTTGCAACACTTCAGATTTTGTCCATTTAATTCACACATCCCCTGACAAATAGATAGAAAGAATAGGAGTTTTCATTTCCATTCTGCAGATGGAAAAGAGAGGTACAGAGCAGGTAAGTAACTTATTTGTGGTTTTACAGTGGGGGCAGACTAGTTCATAATAGAATTTGGGTATCTTATCTTGGGCTCAGTTCAGCAGTCTGGGTTTGGAAAACATTCATTATTAAAGCTCTAAAACAAAAACTTCTATTTTGCAAGTGTCAAGTGAATTCTTTATTCAAGAAAAGATGGATTGAGAGACATAAAACTTAGTCTTTGTTTTCAGTGTGAAAAGAGGCTATTCCTAGATTCTCTAGGAGAAAAAAGCTGCTTTAAAAAAATCTGGGAGGACAGTATGTCAGCAACTAAGAATCTTTAGATAAATGTGATGCCAGTTATGCACATTTTAAAGGAAGCTACATAAAAATACAGTTATTTTCAGATTTCCCTAGAAATCATATAAAATGAAACTCCTTTCATCGTTGATTCTCTCTGACAGTCCCCGGACCCTGTCTTTTGTCTCAGCTCCCTAATATTTGTTATAAGAGGGCCTGTGGAGCTAACAAATGTCTTCTTTTTATTTTGAATTCAGTTTCTTTAAGAACAATAATGCCAAAACTCAAATGAGTAGTTTTTCTATTTACTTATTAAATATATATTAAGAAATTTTAATTCTAGCGTGGTTAAGATACAGTGGAGTAGTTCTTTATAAGGGACTGTTGTTTTAGAAGCTGTTGGAAGAAAGTCACAGAAGTGGTAGTGTCAAAGGAAATATGGTATGAGTTCAAGTGGGGAATCAAGGAATTGATGAAATGATAAATCACAAGGCAGGGATATGCAAGATTTGTTCCAGTGAATGTTAGGGTATTGAGGAAAAGATACCGAAAAAGGGAAGAGGAGATACAAAAAAGAACAGCTGTAGCAAAAGAAATTTTGTAGGAGAAGACTTTTTTTTCTTGATAACTTTAATAATGGTTTCGCTGTAGAGTTTTTGTAAATCTTCACAGTACATGCTGTATACTGATAATTATGTGGTTCTCCATAAATTCTGGGAGCATGGAGTGTGATACCTGGTGCAAGTGTATGAGACAGGTAAGATTTCAGAGCAAAAGCACTATCTCAGATTGACACATTGTCCTGTGGCATTGAAGATGCTAAATTTCACATAATTGATCTTTTGATGTATGGATTCCCTAGACTCTTATTATCCCTGCTTTATCATTTTTTTCACTCTCCATAATTCCAGTCTTCAGCTTTAATTAGATGTAAAGAGGTCCTTATTTTGGAGAGAAATGCAAACCTAACTTATTCAGAGCTTCCTGACAGCTATGTTTATAGATCTCTAGGCAAAGTATGTGTCTGGCCTTTTTCAACGGAGTATTTTCAGTAACAAGTTGTCAGTGAGGTCAGTGACTAGCAGTTCAGGATTAGATACCACCCACCCTGGTTTGTAACCTCCCCTTTCTTTCTTATCCTGGGTGAATGACGCTCAGCTAAAGTGACTGCCCCACTGTCACTGCCTCTTAATTTGGTACTCTGTAACTCTGGCTAAGAAGGCTTCTCCCTCTTCTTTTTTTTTTCCCCTCCCAAAACTCTTTTTGGAAAATTCCCTACAAGAGCTGAACTTTAAAAACATTTACTTTATAGAAAGCAACAGAAAGGTAAGAGTCAAGTTTGTAAAGAGAAGAGCTGGACTTCAGTGCATTCTTGTTGCTGCGTTGAATTGCTCTGCCTTAGTTATATATCGTAGTTTTAAAATGTGGGGTTTCCTTCTGAATTACAGTACATCACACTGTTATATAAAATGGGAATGTTTTGAGTAGTTATGATGAGAAATGTAGGCTTTCATGCTAATTTTAAAGTTATAAATAACTTTCAAACCAGTGCCAGGGGAAGCTAGTAGCCAAGGTCGTGCTTTGCATTCAGAGAGTTTCTGGCTATAAAAAGCCGATTGCAATACTGTGCAGGAAAAGATAAGATACGGCCTGGATGCTTGTGCTTTGGCATGGGGCTGGGGCAAAAGAAAGCAAAGATAGAAAATGTTTGAAGGGATTTTACTTTCAACCAAAAGCTTGTTCACAGTAAATGGAAGATTTTTCAAATGAGATAGTGGCAAAAGCATTAATTCCTAAATTTAATATTTCTCTCATGTATTTGTTTTATAATTGGCAGTAATATTAAGAGGTTGAGTTCTCTCAGAACTGTTTTACCACCATTTATAATCGAATAAAAATCACACTATGTGGAATGTAATAATCAATACTGTAAAGAGAATGTCACTGTTTTGATGGGGGTCTGAGTGACTGAACAGTTGCTCTCCGTTGCACTGAGGACAGAACTGGAAGGAATGAGTTCAAATAGAAACCAGAAGAAATTTAGTTTAGGCATCAGAAGTTCATCAATTGTACAAGTTTTGAGTCACCGATATACACCACTAAGAAAGCCTGTTACAGTGTCTTTGAAGATACATGAAATCCAACGATTTGCTTACAACACGCAAGTACGAAAAATAAGATTTCACATTAGCTTTGCTTCTGGGTTTGTGGTTAACTTATTTAGACAGATGGAAAGGTCAACATATTGAAAATAGATGTGATTTGGAGATGTGGATTATCAACAGCTAAATTTGAATGGTGTATTTGGATGCACTATTAAAATTTCATTATTCACTATAAAAAAATGACCTCAGTATTAGCAAAGGACAAATTTGTTAAATGGAAAAACCCAGAATACAGACAGTATAGACACAACTATTTCCATTTGTTACCCTCCTATACATAGTCTGTGTCTTCCTTCTTACTTGAGTAAAATATTGGGATTTTATAGTAAAATTTATTTTCTTTTCATCATAAAAGTAATATGAGCTCATTGTAGAATTTTGAAAGCACAGAAAAACAATTACCTGTCATCTCATTGATGCATTTCCTTTTAGTCTTTTTTCTCTGCATGGCTTTGAAATGAATTACAGCAATACTGTTGATAAAATTTGAGACCTTGCTTTTACATTTAACATTATACCAAAACATTTTCCATGTAACATTACCTATTCTACATAGATATTATCTTAAATTACTGTGTAATAATTTCCCAAGTTACTGAATATGATTTTCTTAATTATTGTTGAATACCTAAGTGCTATGGTAAATATCTTTGCGTGTGTGTGTGTGTGTCTTTATTTATTTTAAAGATAATTTCTTTAAACTGTATTTTTAAAAAATTTTTTATTTGAGTAAAATTGACACACAATGTTACATTAGTTTCAGTTGTACAACATAGTGATTCAACATCTCTGTACACTACATTATGCTCACCACAGTGTAGCTTCTATCTGTCACCATATAGTGCTGTTATATCATTGATTATATTACCTTTGCTGTGCCTTTTATTCCTGTGACTTATTCATTTCATAACTGGAAGTCTATATTTCCCACTCCTCTTCACCCATGTTGCCCATCTTCCCCTTCACCTCCTGGCAGCCATCAGTTTGTTCTCTGTAGGTCTGATTCTTCAAACTATATTCTTAAATGTGGACTTGGATTATAGGGCATTTGAGTTGAAGACAAAGGCTGTGATTTTTAAGAAGATCGTTTTTTACTGTTTTTCTTTTAAGACTTTGTAAAATTCCTTGTCTACCAAATGACATCTTTATTGAATGTCTCTGATATGTAAAACGTTGTTATCAGGTATGTAAATAGCAATATACTAAGTGTTTGGAAGGACAGAATCTCTATTTACAAATTTTCAACTTATCAGCTTTACAGATATCAACAAAGCTACATGTCAGGAAAATGCTTCAGCTCTGCCTGAAACTAAGAGATAGTATTATTGACTATATTATTTTGGACTTTTGAACAATAGAAGTTATAAATGACTTTTTTTTAGAGGACCATCTATACATTGTTCTGACTTATATGAATTTTAAGAGCCAACTGTGACAAAGAAATAGCAGAATTAAGAAGGATAAATACTGTAGTTATAATAAACGTTTGGAGAAATTAGAAGTATTTGGAGAAATCTGTAGGCAGCAGAGTGAAAGAAAAAGGTAGAGGGAACATACAAAAGCAGAAATTCAGTATTAGGTTTTTCTGTTTAGGAAAACGGGATTGGAAAGGGGCATAGCTAGAGTGGGAGTAAGAGAAGATAGTGAAGTTTTAATTTTGTTATTGTTGAAATTAGGAGCTATGGTTGTAGAAATAGACTATATTGAAGGAAAAAAGCCAAGGAATTGGTGGTCAGTAAAACTATTTGACTTTTGGAGGTGGTGGCTCTCCAGAGAATTCAAAGTAGAGAGAGTATAGAGATATCAGTATTATTTGGTGGGAGGTGAGTTGAGGTATAGGGTTGTGAATTCTTAAAGAATATATTGTGCCTGTATTAAAACTTTTTTAATTGTGCACTTTTATTTTTCAGTGATATTTAGAGGAAGACCAGAGCTATGGAAGGATGGAGTTCCCTTTTCTCATCCCTATGCATTTCTGTTTGTGTGTTTTTATTTTTTATTTGGAACAGAAGGGATTAAGGTTTGAGAAGTTGGCCCTCAGTCTTGCCCGAAGAGAAACTATGTGCTTTGTAATAAAGACTTAAAAAAATAGTGTTTATTTAAGGATGACTGGCTCATGGGAATGTTAGTCTAGAGATTCAGAGAGTGTTATTTTTCTGATTTTTGTTAGGATACTGCTTTTAAGTGACATGGTACTGTGGGGTGGAGCTCCTGAGTTTAGCCAAGTTGCAAATCTAATGGAAAGTGACAGATAATTGAGACTACAGAATTTTTGAAAGTGAACAGGACTATTAGCTGTTGCATGTGATCTTCACATGCTTGATTACTGTTTTTAACTATATTATTGGTACCTGGGACACAGCCAATTTAATCTGCTACCAATTTACTCACTATCTTCCAGGGTTTGAGAAATGATTTTAAGTTCCTATGTACCAAATTGTAAATTAGGTCAAATTTATTTGGCACACCCACCTCTTTTTCCTGTCTTCATTATCCTAACCAGTATGCTTATTCTGCTTCAGGTTCTTCCATCAGTGGGGAAATAGATTTGATAGAGAAGGCAATGTTTAGTGCAAAGAAAAGCCCTCAAAGAGTGGAACTTGAGCACTGTAGGCCCTACTTTATATTGGCTGTATTGATCAGTAGTTCTCAATCTGTTATTGGTCCATGAAAGGAGAAAAGTTTGTATCAGAATGTAGGTCATCTATGCCCTAAGACTTTGTAGCAAGACTTTTTAGAAGAAATGGTCATTGATTTACATTCTTGCAAGCTCCTTATATCATTGCAGACTTGTACTTAGGGTAGCACTGCTTAAATTACACTGTATATAGCATTTATCTGCATATGGGGTAGGGAATTGGGATGGAGGTATAGAATTAATTAAATAATAAGTGAATTATTAGGTCTCAGTTGATGAGATTTCTGGAGGTGGTATTAATGCAAAGAGGCCCTGAGTTAGTTCACTGAGAACCCTCAGAATGACGGAGAAGCAGGATTGCTGAAAGGACTACATTGGGTCTGCTCTGGTATTGGCTTTGGAATTAATTAATTCACTCATTCTAGATGACATGTGTAGCAGACATTATTCTTAGTACTGGGAATAGATACTAGTAAATTGAATAAAGGCCCTGGCCTCTAATGTGTGTTTGTTTCTTTGTGGTTAGGAATGAAGGGAGAATAAGAAGTAAAACTGATTTCTCTGTGATTCTCTTGAAGCGGTATCAACATCTATCTTAGCCCAAGGCTAGAGCTCATAGGTCATGTTTCCGTGGGAGTTTGCAAGATTAACTTGCTTTTGGTTAGATTCAGCAATTCTGTTTTCATAACTCTAGCTTTCAGAATCAAATATCTTGTGATAGGCACTGTTGGTTGCCCATGCAATATCCATACATTATGCTCTTGCTAATTTACAGAATCCTAATTTAGGTCAAGATTTAAAAGGCATAATGTTGTACATACTGAGCTGCATCTTGTTATACACATTGACCTGCCCTCCTCCGTCACTTAGGACAGTTACATTTAGTGAAGGCAGATGCATAGTAAGATTGTTGGCACAACCTTACTGTCATAAAGACCACTCTCCTTGGTAGACAAGATGAAAGCAAACACAAAATATTGTATTTTCCTTTCTATCTGTTGTCAATGTCACAAACTCTGCCTGGGAGTGGAGGAGGGTGGTTGTATCTTTCTTGTCCTTCTTCCCTCAAATGCAACCTAAAAATATTGGTGTTGTTTTGAGCATTTTTCACAAGTCTCTGTTTATCTTAGGTTTAGTCCACACTTTTAATAAGCCAGTAGTATACTGATGCGTTCATTCTTACCTTTACCTTCTTCCTTCTTCTCTTGTATGTCCTTTAAAAACGTCAGGTTTTTAGAAAGCTTCTTGTATACCACATTAAATTATATTTGCATACATTCTGTCTCATTTTTTCTTCATGTGACTTCTAATAGTGGGTTTTATTTTTTGACCTATCTTTCATTTTAGAATTTCTGGCTCTGGGAAATATGTATATTTTCTCTGACCTGCTAAACAATTGAAGATACTTGTCTTACTTTGCTTTGTGTTTTCTTCCTTGGCTGTAATGGACTCTAAGGTGATATGTTCAGCTTTCCCCATGGTTCCTGTCACTTTGAAATCACTAACATATTTCTCTTTCTTGATAAAAATTAAGTCCAGGCTAAGCAGTTCTATGCCTTGCTTCTTTTGCCCTTTGAATGATAAAGTTGCTGATAGAGAGGCAGCAAATAAAGGAGAGGAGTGATTTCTCCAGTTGAGATTAAAATTTTTTTCTTTAATGTTTATTTTTGAGAGAGAGAGACAGAGAGAGAGAGCGAGCAGGGGAGGGACAGAGAGAGAGGGAGACACAGAATCTGAAGCAGGCTCCAGGCTCTGAGCTGTCATTACAGAGCCCGATGTGGGGCTCGAACTCATGAAACATGAAATCATGACCTGAGTCGAAGTCGGATCCTTGACTAAACCACCCAGGAGCCCCTCTCCAATTGAGATTGTAATTAATTTATTGTCTTTTTGGTTTTGCTTATTTAAAAAGTTTTTAAATCATTGCTAGGTCTCTTTTTATTTTGACCTCTCACTTCAGTCGATTTTCTTTTTATTTGTTTTTTCCATCACTTCTGTCCTGAAATTTATGTGGTTGGGTGTTTCACTGAGAGCACAGAGTAGATAGTATTCCAAATTTTCTTTTATCTTGAGGGTAGTTTCTGTTTATCTTTAAGACATTATCTTACTCTTATCTTATATAGTCTTTTTATTTTGGATATTTTCCTATTGGCTTCTTTTTGAAAGATGGGACTTATTTGGTGTTTGTCATAAGTGAGATATGTATATCCCCTTTGAGCTTCATCACTATCAACTTTGAACTACAGAATTCCTCTCTTAAATTTTAAATCTCTTCTCTCTTAAATCTCAGGTATCTCAGTACATTTCTGGGCTACAGGAGGTACACATCCATTGGGGCAGCTATTTTCTTATTCCTATTATTTGCTCCTCTACTTGGAGGTGAATTCAACTCTAGATAATTTAAAATAATTTATTATAATAATTATTATTATTTTAAAGTTTATTTATTTTGAGAGAGAGAGAGGGAGGGAGGGAGAGGGAGGAAGGGGGAGAGGGAGAGAGAGACCATGCAGTCAGTGCAGAACCTGATGTGGGGCTTAATCTCATGAACCACAACATCATGATCTTGGAGAACCCTTCCTGTTGGGGTTCTCATATCTCGGGACACAGTATGTTATTCTTCCTTTGTCTTCTTGTATCCCGTATTGTATTTCTGGGAACTAAAATGTTCTGGCAGAGTGTAGTTAGAAATCTGTTGCTGGGAGCTGACCAGGAAGCACATCTGGCTGTCTAAAAAGCAGCTTCTGTGTAGTAACGGGATGAGAGCTGGTTATTGGGTTGTCTCTGTTGCCCTCAGTTCTCTGACAGGATGTCAGGATACACAGATGTGAGGGTCTGGCTCTGAGGCTGCTTTAAATTTAGGTACAAGGGAGTTCTAGTTCCCCCTCCTCCCAATTTGTCCCATTCATGAAATATAAAAAGTAGGGTGGTCAGATTTAGCAAATGAAAATATAAGACACACAGGTTTGAATTTCAGGTAAACAGCCAGTTGTTGTTGTTGTTGTTGTTGTTTTTTGTTTTTTTTTTTTTAGTGTAAGTATGTCCCAGATATTACATAGGATATAGGACATACTTACGCTGGAAAATTATTCACTGTTTATCTGAAATTCAAAGTTACCTGGGAATTCTGTATTTTATCTGGAAACTATAAGGTTCCCCCAGTGTTTGCAAATCATTAGGAGATATTTATCCTCTTGTGTCTCAGTACTGATGTATGAGGGTCTTTTTCTGATTTGATAAAGGTTATCTTTTCCAGTCTTTCTTCACCTGCAGTGCTGGTCAAAACTGGGAGGACTGGAGACAATCTGTAGAGTCTGGGAGCCTTCAGAGAGGAAAAGAGTGAAGACCTGGACTCCTTTCTTTTACAATGTATTTATTATTAGAAACTTTTTAATGCATTGAACTGTTCCTGAATAAGAAAGGACCTAGTAAGAAAGAATATCAAAGACCTTAAATTAGAATCCTTTTTGTGGCCTATATTATCTGGTGGGAGAGGCTGTTTGGGCTTGTGAGTGATTGAAGGCAGAAGGAGGCAGAAGGCCCTCCTGACCTGGCCACTGTGCTTGGTAAACTGAGGCTGTAAGCATGGATACCATGTCATACCTCTGAGGGAGCAAGCTGGTTCTGTCTTGAAGAATCACCATGGCCAATGTCAGTAACGGTAGCAGCAAACGCAAGGGTGCAGCAGGTGGAAAGGTCACAATGGACTTCAGGGGATCAGTTTTCATCAGTTAACTGTGTGCTGGGAGTAGAACACTAGCAGCCTTCAACAGGATCCACTTGTATTCTAAACACATTCTCTTGTTTTCTCTCTTTGAGGTATGGGGGGTCAAGAGGCCATGGAATTCTTGAACTATTTGAGGGATAAGAGAGATACTGGGCTCTCTGTCAGTTTGGCATTTGAGAAGTAGTTTTAATTTGTATTTTTCCACTTGTCCTTCTTGTATTTTTGTTGTTGTCATGGGAAGAACATGCTCCTGATAGCCTACTTGTCCAAGGAGGATGAGACACATGTAGAACAGGTTTGGATTCCAAAACTGCAGCTTGGAGTAAGCCCAGCCAGGCCCATCTTGGATTAGCCAACCTAACCACCAGCCAACCTGAAAATGCACAAGAGAGAATAAATGTTGTTTTATGCCACTGAATTTTAGGGTGTTTTATTATGTAGCATTATTATGGAAATAGTAACTCATAGATCATTAAACAAAAAATGATTTAGTATAACATTTTACAAAGAATTATTTAAAAATTAATAAGGAGGGGTGCCTGGCTAGCTCATATGGAGGAATGTGTGATTCTTTTTTTAAAAAATGTTTATTTATTTTTTGGAGAGAGAGAGAGACAGAATGTGAGCAGGGGAGGTGCAGAGAGAAAGGGAGACACAGAATCTGAAGCAGGCTCCAGGCTCTGAGCTGCCAGCACAGAGCCTGATATGGGGCTTGAACTCACAGACCGCGCTATCATGACCTGAGCTGAAGTCAGATGCTTAACTGACTGAGCCACCCAGGTGCCCCAGGAATGTATGATTCTTGATCTCAGGGTTGTGAGCTGGAGCCTCAGGTTGGGTATAGAGATTACTGAAATAAATAAATATTGAAAAAAATTAATAAGAAAAAGAACAACAGAGAAATGAGTTAATTATAAGTCAAAAAGTAATTCACAGAAGAGAAAATTGGAATGACTAATAAATAAGTGAAAAGATATTTAGCTTATTTCACTAGCTATTGGGTAAATACAGACTAAAATAATGATGAGATACCTTATCATACTTATTGGATTTATAAAAATTAATAACCTGGTAATAACCTAGTATCTGTAAAGATGTGAAGAAAATGGAACTTTCATACATAGATGGTGGAATGTTTATGGATACAAAGAGAGACCTATCAAGAAGGGAGAGGATATTTTCAAGGACTATTACTGACAAAGGGTTATATATAGAATATAGAGAGAATTTTAGAAATCTGTGAGAAAAAACAGACAACCTAGGAGAAAAATGGGTAAAAAGTACAAGTGAGCAATTCATAGAAGAGATACTTGAATGGCTGGATAGTTAACCCCAAGCATATCACCAATGACATTGGTAATCAAAAATACAATTAAATTAAAACAACAGTGAGATCCACTTTGTACTTTCCGTGTTGGCAGAAGCTGAAATGTCATGCAGTATCTTGTGCTGGTGAGGAGATGGGGACATGTGAGCCTACATGTTCTGTTGGTGGTGTTATTTTGGAGACCAGGTTAGTAATATTTGTTGAAATTGAGTGCTCAAATGCATTCTGACCCAGAAATTCTACTTCTGAATTGTATTAGTTTGCTAGGGTTGCCATAACAAAGTATCACAGACTGGTTTAAACAATAGAAATTTATTTTCTTAGTCTGAGGGTTAGAAGTCCATGATCAAGGTGTTGACAGGTTTGGTTTCTGCTGAGGCCTCTCTCCTTGGCTAATAGATGGCTATATTCTTGCTGTATCTGCAACATGGTTATTCCCTTGTGCGTGTCGGTGTCCTAACCTCTTCTTATAAGGGCACCAATCATATTGATAGGGCCCACCCTAATGGCTTCATTTTAGCATAATCCTACCTTTAAAGACCCTGTTTCCAGATACCGTTATATTCTAAAGTATAGGGGGTTAGAATTACAGACATATGAATTTTGGGGAGGGTGCAATTCAGGCCATAACAGAGTATATGCATTAGAGGGACTCTTACATAGGTATACAAAGAAGTATGTATGAGAATGTTTATTATAGCACTGTTTCCCATAGCAAAGAGTTGGATACTACCTAAATATTCTTGAATAGGGATACGGACAGATAAAATACATTATAAAGGCATCTGATAGAATGCTACAAATGGAAACTAAATTAAATCAATTATATTAGTTGGGAACTAATTTTTCTCAAATAACAAGAAATCTGTGGGTAAGAAGTTCAGAACTGATGATATGAAGGACCTGAGCTCTTTGCATAGTTTTGCTCTGTCATCTTCCTTCCTTAGCTTTTTAGCACTGATTTATGTCCAGGCATCATACCAGAGATAGTAGAAGGAGGGGCCAAGGGTCATAGCAACATTATCTGATTCCTTTTTTATAGGGAAAGCAAAAGCTTTGCCAGAAGACATCTCAGTGGACACCAGCTGACACTCATTGGCTAGAATTCTGTCACATGCCATTCTGAGTTGCAAAGAAGTCTGGGAAACCTAATGTCCTGCTTCCATAGCTGTGCAAGGCAAGGGAGAGCTGGATTGTGTGTTGCTTGGGCTAATCTATGGTGTTTACTGCATGTATATGGTTCAACATGTTAGATCACGAAAACATAATGGGGTGGGGGGAGACAGAGAGGGAGAGAGAGAGAAGAGAGAAGAAGTACAATACTGTTCGTGTAAATTTGAAAGTCCATACACACATAAAGCTATATACCATTGTAAAGATATATATCAAGAGTTATGGGAAGTTGATTAGAAAGGCATCCATTAACTACAACACAGTGGATACATATAGGAAGGTAGGAGTGGAACAGAGCTGAGGCAAGTGATATAGACTATGATAACAAAAAATAAAATACAACAGACTTTTCACAGACTAGTTCTATCAGTTGAATTTTACCTGAGGAACATGATTAATTGTGTTAGTCTAATTCTGTGCTCTCAATATCCAGGAGAAGAAAGGCTGGGGTGATTTGGGGTATGTGTGTATGAATTACTTGGACGGTCGGTATGATTATCATTTAGAGTCAAATAGTGTGAATCACTATGCTGACGACTGAGTTTAATTACTTTACCTTACCCTGTGATGAGCTTTATTCTTTTCAGTACAATTGGAGGCCTGATAGGAGTGATGTTTTAGTTAAGCTTAGTGAGGCTAGCAGGTACTCTTTGGACAATTTAGGGGTATTATGAATTTTGCTAAATTGATTTTCATTGTCTTTGTACATATATTTCTTTTGCATTATAATGAAAAATTAGTAGACTTGACTTGTAGAGAGTCAGTGGGGGACATGAGTAAAATAAACATGGCTACTTGGTAGTGAAATCCATCATTCTCTAGTTTTCTGTTACTATCTTTGGAAATGGTGGGAGAAAGGATTTCCTTCCCCTCTCTCTAATATAGCCTCAGCAAGTGACTGACTCTCCTCTGGAATGAAGCATGTTGGCACAATTCCATAAATCTTATGTGGGAACAAGACACCAGAGGTTTCTGTTTTTTACTTATTGCCATTCTATTGCTTTTGGTTCAGTATTCTGTCCTTTAACCATTCCATATCTAATCCTTTAAATAAACATAGACTTGTTAATATGTGTTAGTGTATCTTTGTTTTTCTCTATTAAGCATATGTTACAACTTTGGAAGCAGACCTTAAGTTCTTCCATTTTAGAACTATGTTTCCTTGTTACCTAATTATAAGTTACTATCATGGATGGGGTGGATGACTTCCCTTGGTGAAATGGATTCAATTTGCTAAATAAAAATGTGTGGACCTAATGATTCTTCATCCATTTTTAAATCAGATAGGCATTTTTTTTTTTTTTGTAGTCTTTCACAGCAGCCTTCTAAAATTCAATGGCATTTTGGTTTGGAAAAGTAGAATCCCACGAACAGAAAAGTATCTTTCCACATAATAAGAATAATTAATTGGTGAATTATTAGCACTATAATGAGCACTCCATTAGATTCTTTTAAAAAAATGTTTACTTATTTATCTTTGAGAGGGAGAGAGAGCACGAGTTGGGGAAGGGCAGAGAGACAGAGAATCCCAAGCAGGCTCCAACAGCACAGAGCCCAACATGGGGCTCGAACCCGTGAACTGTGAGATCATGACCTGAGCCAAAATCAAGAGTCAGATGCTTAAAACCAATGGAGCTATCCAGGCACCCCAGTACTCCATTACATTCTATGGGTAATTTTGTAAGCACTTCTTAACAGTAACTTTGTAGGTCTCATTTCACAAAATGGGGGAAAAAAAAAACAGGATAAAAGGGGGAAGAGTGAAGTCGAGCTTGAATTTGAACCCAGTTTCCTTGTGTTTCTGTCTGTTCTTTTAATTTCTTTCCTTCTCTTCCCATTCCTAGTGGGTACTTGTTTTGCAAAGTTCTATCCTTGGCTGCCTTATCTTTCTCTGCTGTGAACCTTGGAAGATCTCATTTAGTCTCATGGGTTAGGGTGTAACATGGATGCATAGTGACCATATCTCTATTTATAGGGCTGATTTTTCTCCTGAACTTCAGGATCCTGCATTTCAGCTGTCTGTGGGATGTAACCCATTTGCACATGGCGCTCACACCTCAAACTCATCATACCTAATGTATGTCAGAGTCAGAGTGTGCCCTAGACTTGCTCATTGGTGTGAATATTATCTGTTATAAGTCCACTGCAATAGTTTAAGGAAGTAATAAGTAGTTTTCAAAATAAAATGAAAGACTGTATATAAAAAGTATGTTACAAATTCAAATTGAACATGAAATATATGGGGGCATTTTTGCTAAAAGTAAAAGATTATTTTAAATAGTATTTATTCACTATTCAATCTCTCCCCAGGCCATGCATTGTTGTTTAAAAAAATTTTTTTTTTTTATCCTCAAGTAGAATTGAGACTAACAAGACCTTGTAGGTATAGTTTCTTAAGGCACTAGGGAAACCAAAAATTGCTGAATGAGACCTACTTCAGGGGAGCCTGTGTCAGGAACCAAACTCATAGTTGGAAAGTACAGTAGAATTAAGTGGTTAGATGAAAACAAAAAAATTAGTTATCTGTATATTCTAAAATCGGATGATTTTAGATTTTTTTTGATGATTGGTAAAAAGGATAAGCAAATTACTTGCAAAACTGATATTTCAGTTTTCTTATGGATGCATATCCTGTCAGTTAATTTGAGAAATAATTCTAAGTATCTTTTGTATTGTAGGGAATATATCAGTTCAGAAAATTAACAATACACAATTTCCTGAAAAAAATCCATTACAGTTGAAAAGATGGTATACTTTATTTCCAAGTGTAAAAGATGATTTTTACATAGCTACCATTAGTTATTCTATGAGGAAAGAAACTGCCACATTCAATTATTAAAAAATGATTTTGTAGAGTGAGGAACTCAAAACTTGCTTTCATTATCAGAAATAGAATTTTCTTTTAAAGGAAAAGAAGCTATAATTTCCTATTTTGAATCACAATTGAGGAAGAGAATGATTATTTCTTTTCTCTTTGGAAAATTTAATACTTGAGCATAAAGGCTGTGTCATTAGGGGTAAGTTTAGGAGCTTGAAAAGAGAGCTCACTCTTTGACCCTTTAGATCTGTTTTATTTTTGCCAAGTTAACTTAGTAAACTTAATGTTAGTGATAATAGCTTCAGGGAAGCATAGAAAATTTTTATCTTCAGTCAAGATAAATTTGTGGTAGTTAATGATTTTTGGCTATTTAGATGGTAAAATCTTTATTTTTAGAGTAAATCAGGCAAATCAATATTCAGGCTTTTCAAAACTGAATTTGTAAAATAAGGAATTTGTAGCTTGTATGAGGACTTTGTTAGTCATAACATTGTATGCTCATGAGAAATACAATAATTCTGTGATAACAGGATCCCTGTCTTCTAGAATTTTGCTGTAGCTAATTATAATTTGTCCATATAGAATGGACAAATACCAAACAAGGCAATTAGAAAATACTAGTTAACAGTTTACAAATATCATATGTAATTTTGAAGAGAAATGATTTTGTATTATAGTGTAGTTTTATTTTCTTTGGAGTTTGTTTTAGATTTTCTAATGGGGCTTGGAATATTTACATAGGGTTTTTATTTGTTTCTTTGTTTGCTTTTTTTTGTCCCAGAAAAATCTAGGGTTGTGGAAAGTCGTTTTGATGATTGAACCCAATTCTGCTACTTCTTAGTCTTTCTCTCACTACCATGACAATGCATCTCTTGGAGCTGATAGAAGAAATAATGGTAGACTTTGCCACAGATGAGAAGTATTAAACACTAGTATGGGCTATATAAAAGTCAAATTAATATAGGCAAAATAAAATGGGATATTTTTAAACATATTTAATAACGAAAATTGAGATGGTGTGTCCCATTTTGTAGTTGAAGTATAAAAATAAATGTCATTGGATGAAATACTGTGGGCTTTCAGAATCAAATGATACCCTCTGCTGGCTAAATTAGGGATTGTTTAAAAATGAGTAGCTTTTTTTTTTTTTTTTTTTTTTTTTTTTTAAAGAGCTGATTGCTGTAGAAAAAGGATTGAACAGTGCAGAGAGAGTATTGTGAAATAATATAGGAGAGATTACAAATGTGGAGAATGATGCCAATGTATGACTTGAATATTTTCTGAAGTGAAACTAATATGGAAATATCCATAATTGAAATTTTCTAATCTTTTGATCCAATTTTTAACCAGGGAAGTAGGCAGGCCATAGGGAAGGAACACAGCAGAGGACAAACTGCATGGATCTGCTTCCCTATTTCTGATAGCAACTCATATTTAATTTATTGTCATCAGTTAAATTTAATCAGTTAAATTTAAATTTTTAAAAAATTCTTAAAGCCACTTTGGAATTCACAATGTTTTGGGAACACAGCACACACAAAAGTTATGTTTAAAAGTTTATACTGGACAATATATCATTTCATTGCAGATTTGAAAAATAAAATTTTAGGTCTGATTCTACCGTTTGATGTTGCTCTTCATTGGCATATTGCTTTAAGAGCACCCATCCCCCCCTTGTGCTTGAGCCACTGTGTCCCGTCAGTCATCCTGAAATACACTAGGGTGCTTGTCAGGCTGTTTGCTTACAGATGCATCATAAGCCAAATTGTGAGCCGTAAGAGTGGCACTGAATTTCTAAATACAAGAAATTGCTTAGACAATTGATTTAGTATCTGTATATGGGCAATACTCTGTCCTGCAGTAGGTGAGTGAAGTGTCAAACTTTTTAAGATCCAATTTTGCTGTAAAGCAAATCTGATAATTTTAGATTATCTGTTGCTTGGTTAGATAACTTTGGGGGAAATAAAAGGACATTATTTCTATAAAATGGGATGAATAGAAATACTATGCTGTGCATTTATTAGTTTTATAACTAATTTTCCTTTTAATAACACTAAACTCTAAACTACTTTATGAAAGTTCCAATTTTATAAATGTCTGCTTTTTCTAATAGATTAGCAGGCATTCCAGATTTAGATAAAAATGTGATTCTCTTACACATTTTTTTTTTCTTTCACAACAACTTAGGCAACTCACTTGAGCAGAGGCTCAATTCTGCTATTTGGTGTGTTTATTAGTAGTTTTAAAAATAGCGCTTAAACAAGTGCTCCTGTGCCAGTGACCAAGCTATAGTAGTGTTACATCAGAGCATTTAAAAATTCCTGCTGTGTAACTGAGCTATTACTATTTGAGTAACTGGAAGTATATGCAAGGAACTGGAAGCTTTACGTTCTTTACACATAAAAGTCGTGCAGCAAGCAGTTTCTTTATTTGCACAAACAATTTAATTTCCATCATGGGCCTCTAAACTTAAATTGTGCATGGGTGCTTTTCCTGTATTTTTGGTATGTAGCCTTAAATATCTTCAAACAGGGCATTGATAAAAAAGAAAGAACTCGGATTTCAATATTTCTGTGTTCAGTGTGGTAGAGAATAGTTAAGAGGCAGCAAGGAGTTAAAGTTTTAAGGCTTTATCTAAGGTAAATTGAGATTGCTTTTGCAGATACATGGAATGATTATTTATTTATTCCTTCTTCTAGAAAGGATTTAAGGTGACTTACAAGGGTATATGAAACTCAAGATAGGACAAATTAAAAGTGGAGTGAAAGAAGAAAGGAAAACAAGCATTAGGATATAAAACAGGAATAACGCAAAAAATGCAGCAGCTTTGATTATGGTTTTGTGATTCTAGTGTCTTACGGACTGATGGGGGAGAAAATTCAGGGTTTACAGAAATCTTACAGGGGTATTTCATGCAAACCAGTTGTCTTGCGTACTGTGGGTGGCAGTTCAGAGTGAGGAGAGTATGTTGGACAGTGTATATTAAATACTCTTTAAATGTCACTTCTGTTTTGGTGGAAAAAAAGTGGAGATCTGCTGCCCTTTTAACCCACACGCTGATTTATGTGGGCATAAGTGTGGCTCCAAGTTTTCTAGGAGCAGAAAAAGATTCGGTCTTGTTACTCAATTCAGAAGAAAGATTTAAGAAAGTTAGTTTTTTAGAAACAACAAGAATTTATCTAAATAAGGTCAAATATCTACATCTTTAAAACAGACATGATCAAGGCAATTTTTACAATAAAATATATTTGCTAATTTTGTATGAATCTATGAATCTTGTCCTAGTATTTTTAAAAATAGATTGTTGTAATTGAGATTAGCTATTTTCCTTCCTTTCACTCTTTCAGTTTAGTGATAAATTTAACTTGAATTTCAACTAATGATAGGTCAAAATTAAGTGGATCAATCTAGCTGGGAAGGAAGTTGTTGGATAGACAGGAAGGAGTTCAGACAGGACTTCTTAACGTACTTTGATCTTTAAATACTCAAAATACAACTACTGTGTTGGAAACTCTGGGCTCCGTACCACACACCATACTAAACCCAGCTTGTGTAAGTGAACAAGCTTGCAAACTGATTGTTTTCACCCCATTGTACTGAAAACGAACAGAAATGTAGCAGTTAAAATTTTGCTAAGTATCTGCAGTGAAATCTTCAGATATCCAATTAACATGTTGAATCCAGGGCCATCATTTGACTCTTTTTAAAAATTCTGTTGTTAAAAATAAGATTAATAAGAGATGATTATTTTTTAAAGGGCAGTAAAAAAACAAAAAATACTCAGAGCTTTTATTTTTGTGTTTTTGTACTGTGAACACATGCAGGTTGAGTTAGAGTTCTTTCGAGAAAAAATTATGAATCATACACATAACCCATCAGATACATGTATGAAAAACAGCCTTGCAAGCTATGAAGCAAATATTAAGAAGTTAAATAGGGTCTAGGCATCAAATAAACTGAGTGATGTATCAGAGAGGTCAAGGATGTCATCATATAAGTGTAATCATACAGCGTGTACTTAAATGTATCTGATTCTTGCATAATGCCTTTGAGAGATATTCATGTTGTTGCCTTTATCAATAGTTTACTTTTTTCTTGCATGAAATGTGATGGTATGGTTGTATTACAATTGTTTATTCATTTGTTGATGGAAACTTGAGTTTTCAGCTCTTGACTGTTATGAATAAGGCCACTGTGAACATCTGCATACAGGTCTCTCTGTGGACATATACTTTCATTTCTCTTGGGTAAATATCTAAGGAATGGAATTGCTAGGTCGTAGGGTGGGTATATGTTTAACTTTGTAGGAAACTGCCATGCTGTTTTCTAAAGTGGCTGTACCAGTTTTTGTTTTCACTAGCAATGTATTAGATTTCCAATTGCTTCTCATCTTTGCTACCTCTGGTATTGGTAATCTTTTTAATTTTAGTCATTCTAGTAGGTGTGTAGTAATATATATTATGGCTTTAATTTACATTTCTCCAGTGATGAATGATATTTAACATTTTTCATGTGCTTATTTGCCATCTGTATATCTTTTTTGATAAAGTGTCTTTTCAAATGTTTTGCCCATTTAAGAAATTGAGCCGTTTTTCTTTTAATTACTGATTTCTTAAAATTTTTTTTTAACGTTTATTTATTTTTGAGAGACAGAGAGAAACAGAGCACGAGCAGCAGAGGGGCAGAGAGAGAGAGAGAGGGAGACAGAGAATCTGAAGCAGGCTCCAGGCTCTGAGCTGTCAGCACAGAGCCTGATGGGGCTTGAACTCCTGAACCGTGAGATCATGACCTGAGCTGAAGTCAGATGCTTAACCGACTGAGCCCCCAGGTGCCTCCTACCCCTGCTGTTTTATTAATAAAAATATTTAATCTAATATTTAATGCTACAGAGTACTCCTCTAACCAACACTCAATTAGAAGAGGTTAGAGTTTTATAAATTACTAAAGATTAGTTAAGTAATACTTGATAAAGAGACAGAGCACAAGCAGCGGAGGGGCAGAGAGAGAGAGAGGGAGACAGAGAATCTGAAGCAGGCTCCAGGCTCTGAGCTGTTAGCACAGAGCCTGATGCAGGGCTTGAACTCATGGACTGTGAGATCATTATCTGAGCCAAAGTCAGATGCTTAACTGACAGAGCTACCCGGCACCCCTTTAATTATTGATTTCTAAGGATTCTTTATATTTTCTGGATACATGACCCTTATCATATATGGCTTTTAAAAATATTGTGACCCAGTCTGTGGCTTGCCTTTTCATTTTCTTAACACTGTCTTTCAAATGGCAAAAGTTTTAGATTTCATTGAAGTCCAGTTTATCCATTTTTTCTTTTGCTATATCTAAGTGTTATATCTAAGAAGCTTTTGCCTAACTCCAGGTTACCAAGGTTTTCTCTTCTGTTTTCTTCAAGAAGTTTGATAGCTTTAAGTCTTACCCCTAGCTCTATGATCCATTTCAAGTAAATTTTTTGTATATGGTGTGAGGAAAGGGTTAAGGTTCCTGTTTTATGTATAGTGTCCAATTATTTCAGCACCAATTGTTGAAAAAACTGTCTTTTCTCCAATGAGCTACCTTGGTACTTCTGTTGAAAATAAATTGTCCATGTTAATACTATGTCTAATATATGAAGATTTAAGATAACATAATTATCATATTATCATAACCAATAACATTAACAGCAACTCTTTAATATTATCACATAGCCTGTCTGTGTCCAATTTTAACTGTTGGTACAATATCTATAGTTTAAAAAATGTTTATAGTTGGATTTTGGAAACAGAATTCAGTATCGACATATTTTTATGTGGTTGTTAATAATGCATATCTTTTAATTTGTAATAGTTTCCCCTCTTTTCCATGTCATTTGTGAGTTGAAGAAACCAAGCCATTTGTCTTCATGTATTTCTCACATTCTGGATTTGGGTGATTGTAGCCTTTTGATGTCACTTAATACATTCCTCCTTCCAGTAAGGTGGTAGTTAGATTTATACAAGGCTGGATTAGATTTAGTTTCAACTCTTTTGGCAAGAATACTGTATAGATGGTGTGGTGTACCTCCTATTCTGTCATGTCAGGAAGCATAGAGTCTGGGTTGTGTCACTTTTGGTGATGTTAAATTTGATCAGTCCATTTGGGCTCTGTAAGCCTGAGTCTCAAAGTCCCTTGTTAATCATTCACCTAAATAATTTTAGCTTTTATTGATGATTATTTTCTAGATCTATTATTTTTTAAGGGGATGTAAATGGTGATTTTATCATTTTGTAGTTCTTCATTAGTTTTATTGGTTAGGATTATTATATAAAGAATTTTAGAATATTACTCTAAAGTATAGTTCAGACTAGAAAATCAGGAAAGTACTTGATTATTTCCCATTCTTCTTTAATTTTCAGAAAAAATAGGATGGTGTCATAGCAACTTTGAAAGGTGACCAGTGAGTTTTTGTTTTTGAACTAATTTTTATATATGTTTTAGTGTATTGCAATCTTTTTTTTTTTTTTTTTTTGATGCTCAAATTTCCCATTTTTGGCCAGTGTGAACCCCTTTAAATTGGGTCCTGAGTCTTTTGACAAAACTCAACTGGTTTTTGCTTTCTAGCATAAGAAGATGTTCTTGGCTCATTTTATATATTTCCTGCCCCAGATCTTTCCAGCCTTTCTGCTGGGGAGCCTAAATCCTTTTAGTGGGAATAGTGTTTAGGGAACACAGTCTGTGCATTGCATTGCTGCTCCCACCACTTTTTAACTATTTATTTTTTAAAATGTTATTATTTTTTAAACACATTTTTATTTTGTGAATAGAACTAGGAAATATATATATTTTTAAGAAGAGAAAACTATATAACAAGATCATACTGATAATTTCCAATTCAGTATAAGATCCCAGGGTTTTCATGTAAATTTTCTGAATTTATATTTGTATCTCTTTTTTCTTTTTTTTTTTTAATTTTTAATCAATTTTTTTATGTTTACTTATTTATTTTGAGAGAGAGATATAGAGTGAGTGGAGGAAGGATAGAGAGAGAGGGAGACAGAATCTGACAGTGCACAGCCCGATGTGGGGCTTTACCCCATGAATGAGATATCATGACCTTCACCAAAACCAAGAGTCGGATGCTTAACCGACTGAGCCCCCCAGGTGCCCCTGTATCCCTTTTTTCTTATGCTAGAAATCTGATTTCCTAATAGCATGAATATAATTATTCACTTTATCCTAATGGGTGTATGCATACACATGTAAGTTTATATGTGTGTGTATGTATAATGAGAATTTATAAAACTCTATATTACATATATTTAATAAGAATACTAAATGCAGTTTAACATTACCTCAACATTCTTTTTGTTCTAGAGGATATCACTTTAGGGATTAGAGTAAAATTACTGTGTTTTGAAGTCACTTGAAATTAATTGCTGCAATAAATTGCTTTGGGCATACATTAGTTTTTACTTTTGGAGTAGATATCTAGAAGTGAGATTGCTGTACCCAACTCCCTTCTGGTATTTGTTCTTTAGTTAAGAGTCTCTTTCTTGGTTTCTCTCTTTCTCTGTCTCCCTCCCTCCCTCCCTTCCCCCCCCCCTCTTTTTTCTTTGCTCATTTGTTATGTTTATCTTAAATTCTACATGTGAGTGGAATTATATGGTTTTTGTCTTTCTTTGACTGACTTATGTGATCTAGTATTATATACTCTAGGTCCATCCATGTTATTGCAAATGGCAAGATTTCATTCTTTTTTATGTCTGAATAATATTCCTGTGTGTGTGTGTGTGTGTGTGTGTGTACACTTTCTTTATCCATTTATCTGTTGATGGACACTTGGCCTGCTTCTGTAACGCAGCTGTTGTAAATAATGTTGCATTAAACGTAGGGGTGCATGTATCCTAGTTGGGTAAAATGAAGTTTTTGGGTAAATATCCAGTAGTGCAATTACTGGATTATAGAGTAGTTCTATTTTTAACTTTCTGAAGAACCTCCATACTTTTTTCCATAGTAGCTGAACCAATTTTCATTCCTACCAGTGGTGCACAAGAGTACCTTTTCCCCCACATTTTTACCAACACTTGTTGTTTCTTGTGTTTTTGATTTTAGGCATTCTGATAGGTGTGAGATGATATCTCATTGTAGTCTTGATTTACATTTCCCTGATGATGAGTGATGTTGAGCATCTTTTCATGTGTCTGTTGGCCATCTATAGGTCTTCTTTGGAGAAATGTCTGTTCGTGTCTTCTGCCTATTTTTTAATTGGATTATTTTTTGGGTATTGAAGTGTATCAGTTCTTTATCTATTTTGGATATCCACCCTTTATCATATATGTCATTTGAAAATATCTTCTCCATTCAGTAGGTTGCATTTTAGTTTTGTTGATTGTTTCCTTCAGTGTGCAGAGGCTTTTTATTTTGAGGTAGTCCTAATAGTTTATTTTTGATTTTGTTTCCCTTGCCTTAGGAGACATATCTAAAAATCTTGCTGTAGTCAATGTCAGAGAAATTACTGCCTGTGCTCTTTTCAAGGATTTTTATGTTTTTAGGTCTCGTAGTTAGATCTTTAATCTATTTTGAATTTATTTTTGTGTATGGTGTAAGAAATTGGTCCATATACCTTCTTTAGCATGTAGCTGTCCAGTTTTCCCAACACTGTTTTTTGAAGAGACTGTCTTTTTCCCATTGCATATTCTTTACTCTTTTGTCAAAGATTAATTGACCATACAATTGTGGGTTTATTTCTGGATTTTCTATTCGGTTCCATTGATCAATGTGTCTATTTTTGTGCCACTACCATAGTGTTTTGTTTACTACAGCTTTGCAATATAACTTGAAGCCTGGAATTGTGATGCCTCCAGTTTTATTTTACTTTTTCAAGATTGCTTTGGCTATTTGAGATCTTTTGTGATTCCATACAAATTTTAGGATTGTTTGTTCTAGTTCTATGAAAAATGCCATTAATATTTTGATAGGGAATGCACTAAATGTGTAGATTGGTTTGGGTAGTATACACATTTAACAATATTTGTTCTTCCAACCCACAGGCATGGAATGTCTTTGCATTTCTTTGTGTCATCTTGAATTTCTTTCATCAGCGTTTTATAGTTTTCAGAGTACAGGTCCTTCAACCTCTTTGGTTAGGTTTTTTCCTTGATACTTTATTGTTTTTGGTGCAATCATAAATGGGATTGTTTTTTCTTTTTTTATATGTTTATTTATGTATTTTGAGAGAGAGAGTGAAAGAGCAGGAGTGGGGGAGGGGCAGAGAGCGAGGGAGAGCATCCTAAGCAGTCTCCATGCTGCTAGCACAGAGCTTGATGTGGGTCTTGATCTTGTGAACCATGAGATCATGACATGAGCCGAAAGCAAAAGTTGGACACTTAACCAGCTGAGACACCCAGGCACCCCTAGATGGGATTGTTTTTTAAATTTCTCTTTCTGCTGCTTCATTATTGGTGTATAGAAATGCAGTAGATTTCTGTATATTGATTTTGTAGCTGTGACTTTACTACTTCTTTTATCAGTTCTAGTAGTTTTTTGGTGGAGTCTTTCACTTTCTATATGTAGTATCATCTCATCTGCAAATAGTGAAAGTTTTACTTGTCCCTTACCAATCTGGATGCCTTTTATTTCTTTTTAGTTTTCTGATTGCTGTGGCTAGGACTTCCAGTACTGTGTTAAATAACAGTGGTAAGAGTGGACACCCCTGTCTTGTTTATGACCATAGAGGAAAAGCTCTCACTTTGAGGATGTAGCTGTGGGTTTTTCATATATGGCCTGTATTATGTTGATATATGTTTCCTCTAGACCTACTTTGTTGAGGGTTTTTATCCTGAATGGATGTTGTACTTTGTCAAATGCTTTTTCTGCATCTACTGTAATGATCATATAGTTCTTATCCTTTCTTTTATTAATGTGGTGTATCATGTTGATTCATGTGTGAAAATTGAACTAGCCTTGCAATCCAGGAATAAATCCCACCTGAGTGTAGTGTATGATTTTTTAAATGTGTTGTTAGATTTGGTTTGCCAGTATTTTGTTGAGGATTTTTGCATGTCTTTGCCAGAGATATTGGCCTTTAGTTCTGTTTTTCATGGTGTCTTTATCTGGTTTTGGTATTAGGGTGATACTGGTCTCACAGAATGAATTTGGAAGTTTTCCTTCATTTTCTGTTTTTTAGAATAGTTTGAGAAGAATAGTTATTAACTTTTCTTTAAATGTTTGCTAGAATTCACCTCTGAAAGCATCTGGTCCTAGACTTGTTTGTTCAGAGTTTTTTGATTACTGATTCAGTTTCATTACCGTTAACTGGTCTGTTGAAGTTTTCTATTTCTTCCTGCTTCAGTTTGGTAGGTTTTATGTTTCTAGGAGTTTATCCATTTGTTCTAGGTTGTCCAGTTTGTTGGCATATAGTTTTTCATAATATTTTGTTACAGTTGTGTGTATTTCTGTGGTGTTGGTTGTTATTTGTGATCCCCTTTCATTTGTGGTTTATTTGTGCTCTCTCTCTCTCTCTCTTTTTTGAAAAGTCTGGCTAGAGGTTTATTACTTTTGTTGATCTTGGAAAAAAATGCAGCTCCTGGTTTCATTCATCTGTTTTATTGTTTTTTTGTTTTTGTTTTGTTTGTTTTTTTTAGTTTCTATATCATTAATTTCTGTTCTGATCTTTATTATTTCCTTCCTTCTGCTGCTTTTTGGTTTTGTGTGTTTTTTTTTCTAGTTCCTTTAGGTATAAGGTTAGGTTGTTCATTTGAGATTTTCTCACTTCTTGAGGTAGACCTGTATTGCTATAAACTTGCCTCTTAGAATGCTTTTGCTGCATCCCAACAATTTTGGACCATTGTGTTTTCATTTTCATTTGTTTCCAGGTACTTTTTTACTTCTTTGATTTCCTGGTTGACCCATTCATTGTTAAGTAGCATGTTATTTAACTTCCTTGTATTTGTGCTGTTTCTAGACTTTTACTAGTAGTTGATTTCTTATTTCATAGCCTTGTGGTCAGAAAAGATGCATGGTGTTCTATGTGCACCTGAAAAGAATGTGTCTTCTGCTGTTTTAGGATGGAATGTTCTGAATATGTCTGTTAAATCCGTCTGGTTCAGTGTGTCATTCAAAATCAGTGATTTTCTGTTTGATTTTTCTGTCCTTTGATGTACGTGGGTGGTTAAAGTCCCCTGCTATTATTGTATTACTATCGATTATTTCCTTTATGTTTGTTATTAACATTTATATATTTGGATGCTCATGTTGGATGCATAAATATTTACAATTGTTATATCTTCTTGTTGGATTGTCCCCTTTATTATTATATAGTGTCCTTTCTTTTTTTGTCTCTTGTTACAGTTTTTGTTTTAAAGTCTATTTTTTTCTCATAAATTAGTGCTGCCCTGGCTTTCTTTTGATATCCATTGGATGATAAATGTTTCTGTATCCCCTCACTTTCAGTGGTTGGGCAGCTTCTTATATGCTTAAGGCCTAGTTGCGTATTTTTCCTTGAATCAGAAATTATTTTAAATTTCACTCAACTGTAACTAATATCTATCTATTGATCCCTCGTTATGAGAGATGAGGAAAGAAGAGTGTTTGGGATTTTCCATCTTTTTAGATATGTGATTTTGCTAGTTTTCCACCATGTTTCCAAAATGTCCTCTCAGTTTATGTATATTGGATGCTTCTGTTACTTTTATCTTTGTAATTTTTTTTTTGCTTGTGTTTGTTGCTTGAGTTCTTTTATCTTGTTTTTCATTCCCTTATGTTTTATCTGTTTTTTGAATCTTGTAACTTTTCTTTCAATTTTTTTAAAAGAGAGAACATATTATTTATGTGTGTGTGTGTGTGTGTGTGTGTGTGTGTATGTGTGTTTGAGTCCACATATAACTATTTCAGTGACCTCTTCCTGTTTCCTTTAATTCCTATTCATATGAAGTTTTTGGTTCCTCTCCTTTTCTCTTTGTTTTTTATTTTGTACTTTTTATGTAGAGTTTCCATTACTGATCTTTGTATACCACTAGTCATTTACTGAAGAATAATGCAGAGTGTAAGTTGAGATAATAATCAGCAATTTTTTTTATTAGTTTTCTTTATTTTTGATAGGCAGAGAGAGACAGAGCAGAGTTGGGGAGGGGCAGAGACAGAGGGAGACACAGAATCTGAAGCAGGTTCCAGGCTCTGAGCTGTCAGCACAGAGCCACATGCGGGGCCCGAACTCATGAACTGTGAGATCATTACCTGAGCTGAAGTCGGACGCTTAACTGACTGAGCCAACCAGGCGCCCCAATAATCAGCAATTTTTAATCTATTTGTGATATTGAATGGTTTCTCATGAAAGTTATTTCCTTTGCTTTCAGGAAAAGTTTTCTTTTACTGTTTGGTGCTCCAAAACTCAATATGCTTCATGGCAAAGTACTTTAAGTCACAGGCTATCAGCATTGTGAACTGGTGGTTCAGCTTCTTTCTTCCACTCTACTTAATCTCTAGTAGTTCCCTGGGCGAGGTGGGCTTAATCATGGACAGTTAGAAATGACATGTCATTCCAATGTTTATACCAGCACTATCTATAATAGCCAAAGTATGGAAAGAATCCAAATGTCCGTTGACTGATGAATGGATAAAGAAGATGTGGTATATATATATATACATATATATGTGTGTGTGTGTATATATATATATTTATATATATATATATACATGCAATGGAGTATGACTCAGCAATCAAAAAGGATGAAATCTTGCCATTTGCAACTACGTGGATGGAACTAGAGTGTATTATGCTAAGTGAAATTAGTCAATCAGAGAAAGACAAATATGATATGATTTCACTCATATGTGGAATTTAAGATACAAAACAGATGAATATAAGGGAAGGGAAGCAAAAATAATATAAAAACAGGGAAGGGGACAAAACATAAGAGACTCTTAAATACAGAGAACAAACTGATGGTTTCTGGAGGGGTTTTGGATGGGAGGGGTGGGCTAAATGGGGAAGGGGCATTAAGGAGGACACTTGTTGGGATGAGCAGTGGGTGTTATACATAGGGGATGAATGACTGGATTCTATTCCTGAAATCATTATTGCACTATATGCTAACTAACTCGGATGTAAATTAAAAAAAAGAAAAAGAAAAAGAAAAGAACAATGGCTTGTCATCATGCGAATCCTGCCCTACCATTCCTGTGTTTCTATAGTCTCAAACTGGGTCTTTACAGGGGATATCCCTTTTTGATCCCGTATCTTTCCATGCCTTACATCTTAATACTCTAATCAAAGGATGTGCTGACAGGAATTCTAGGGTTGTGGCCCTTTTAGGGAAAATTATTTAACAGGGTGCCTGGCAGGCTCAGTCAGTAGACATGTGACTCTTGATTTCGGGATTGTGAGTTTGAGTCCCACGTTAGGTGTAGAGATTACTTAAAGATAAAATACAAAAAAAAAAAAAGAATGTTATTTACCACTGAGATGTGTACAGGCTTTCACCCTCCTTTTTTTTTTTTTTTTAATTTGGTCAAGATTTAACTGTATTTATTTGTTAAAAAGATTTTTTTTGACTATTTATTTTTGAGAGAGAGAGAGAGAGCAAGCATGAGTGGGGGAAGGACAGAGAGAGAGAGGGAGACACAGAATGCGAAGCAGGCTCCAGGCTCTGAGCTGTCAGCACAGAGCCCAGTGTGGGGCTAGAACCCATGAACCATGAGATCATGACCTGAGCCAAAGTCCAACGTTTAACTGACTGAGCCGCCCATGTGCCCCTGTATTTCTATATTTGTAATTTGGGGTAATTATAAGTTTCCTTGAGTATAGTGCCTCTAATTTTAATCTTTTTTGTCTTTTATTAGTTTTGATGCAAGAAAGTGACATAAACATGCATTTATTCTACCATATAGTATGAGAAATCCTAGGAGATGGTAGAATGATGATGATTCTCTTAGAGATCTGTGTAAGGTACAGAAATAAGGAAGCATTGCTTCCTTCTTTTATGAGTGTGTGCATGTGAGTGAAGATGTAAAGAGGATTGTATGAGTTGAAGTTGGAATGATGAGCAAGTGTTTGTCGAGTGGCTGTTGGGGAGGAGCACTCTAGGCAGAGGAAGAACAGTGAGTAAAAGTTTAGGGACATGAAACAGTATGGTCTATTCAGAGAACTTCAAATTCTTTACCATGGATGGAGAACAAGGAGGAGGTGGGCCAAAGAGAGGGAGAAAGCTAGAGACATAGGACAGACCAAATTGCCTCGAGTCATTCAGTGGAACCTGAACTTTATTGTGTCAAAATGGAGCATCATTGAGGGTTTCAAGGGGGGATTAGTGCAACATTATCTTATTTTTAAGACTTTTTTTTAGAAGTTTTAAATTTATTTTAAGTAATCTCTACTTCCCATGTGGGGATGTGGGGCTCAAACCCAGCACCCCAAGATCAAGAGTTTCATGCTCCTCCAACTGAGCCAGCCAGGTGCTCCAGCATTATCTTATTTTATATTAGAGAAATCACTTTGGGAATAGTTTGAAGGATGAATTGGAGATTGTGAAAAACTAGAAGGGAGACCAGTTAGGGTATTATTACAAAATCTAAATGAGTCTAATGAGGGTCTCAACAAAGGAAGAAATAATGGGAATGGAGAGGGAACAGACAATATGAGAGGAGTTGAGGGGATAAAAGCAATATGACTGTTTCACTAATCTGATGTGGAGGGCAGAGTGAAAGAAAATATTCTAGGATGATATTCATGGTGCTGGGCTGGGTGCCCAGCTGTGGTAATCTAGATCAGAACTAAAGATGGTGGCAACAGATTTGGGGGAAAATCTTGAATTCAGTTTTGAGGTGCCTGTGAAATGGCCCAGCGGTCAATGAATTTGGGAGCTCTGAAGCTCAGGTGACAGATTTGACTTTAGATTCTCAGGTTCTAAGTAGAACTGAAACTAGGATGAGATTACCCAGAGAGAACAGTGTAAGATGAGCAATGAATGGGATGTTAGGGGTTGAACCTAGGGTAACACCCCTCCTTAACAACAGGTAGTGATAAGCCAACAGAAGGTATTGGGAAAGAATGCCAGAAGGGTAGAAAGTGGTGTTTTGAAGCAAGAGGAGAAAGTCTTTTATGTTTTATAGAGAGAGTACTTACTTAGCATGTGGGATGAGAAATAGTTAAATAGGGTTAGATACATAGCCAGAGTTCCAGAGAAAAGTATTTTTAAAGAATGTTTATTTATTTATTTTGAGAGGGAGAGAAAGAAAGAGAGAGAAAGAAAGAGACCATGAGTGAGTGCAGGGGAGGGGCAGAAAGAGAAGGAGAGAGCAAGAATCCCAAAAAGTTTTCATGCTGACAGCACGGAGCCCAACTCAGGGCTTGATCTCACCAACCATGAGATCATGACCTGGGCCAAAATCAAGAGTCTGATGCTTAACCATCTGAGCTACCAGGGTGCCCCAGGATTTTCTTTAAAAGACTATTTAGGCACGTTGCTTTTCTGATTAGTGTGCATGTAGGAAATATGCCATAGAGTTAGAAGTCAAGAGATACAATAAAATGAGGCATCAGAGGAAAGCTTTATTTTAACTCTTTTGTTAAGGGAACAAAGAGTGAAAGCATTCTTGAATAATAATTAAAGCTCTCTATAGGTGAAAGAGATTGGTTATCCTAAAAGTAGATAAGTAGATTCTGCTCTCCTACTGGAAAGGGGATAATAATGACAACTAATATTTGTTGAGCCCTTGTTAGGTGTCAGAGATATTGGCTAAGTTATGGCTTTTATGTGAATTTTCTTATTTAATCTTCAAGATCCCTTTGAGGATGGTACTTTTATTATTCTCATTTTACAGATGAGGAAAGTGATACTTAGGGAGGTTCAGTAACTTGTCTAAAGTCACTAGTAAGCAGGAGCCTCCCAACTGTGTCCCTGCTTCTGCTCTTGTCCTCCATACTTCATTTTATTGGTTAGAGTGATCCTTCCAAAATATAAACCAGATCATGTTTCTTTAATGCTCAGACCCCTGCTGTATTTTCCAGGTGGCTCAACATGGTCTTCAGCCACATGCCTTCAACTCCATTACCTTTCTGATCTCTCTTACTGTGCTCTTTGTAGCTCATTCTATCCCACTTACACTGACTTCCTTGATGTTCTGCAAACATACCAACACTCTCCTGTCTCAAACTTTTTGCTCTGTTACCTCTGCCTGGAATGCTCTGCTTCCAGGTATCTGCTTGGCTAATTTCCTCATTATTTCAACTGTTCAAATGTTCTTCTCAATGGAGCTAATCTTTATCTTATTTGAATATTGTAGTCTACTCCCAGTGTCTCTCCCACCGAATCCTGCTTACTTACTTACAAAGTAGAACTTTGTCTTTTTTTTCCCATAGCTTATGTCATTTTATAATGTACTAACAATTTTCATATTTTTAAAAATATTTATTGTTAATGGTCTCCCCCTACCCTCTGACTGGTGCAAAGTGGAAACTCAATAAATATAAGTTGAATGAATAAATGAATGATGGCCTATAGTCTAGGTGTGCTTCTGATCTCACACCATTGCTTTTTAGCTGATGAAAAGGCTAGGTAGAAGAGCTTACACTGATTATTGATGTACAAATAAATGCATGGAAGGTATTTGTAATATGTAGGAAGAACACCTGAAAAGACAGATACCCAGCTATTTCTCCATTATATATATTAAGCAGTTGCTTGATTTTATTCTCTGATAAACCTGAGATCCCTTTCTTTACCAAGTGAGTAAACGATGTGCGTATTTCTTTCTTGGTGGGTTAAACAATCCAGAAATGATGGCATTGGAACCATGGAGGTGGGATAGGGGTGGGGAGGGAGGTGGGCTTGGAAAACAGTATAGAGACTGTTTCACTGTAGCCAAGATAGTTGTATAAAACTAACTGTGATAGTATTGTGCACCAAATTCCTCATGTCCCCTTTCCTTTTTTTACTTAAACCTGTTTATTTTGATTTAGATTTTTTTGGGGGGGTCACTTAGCATTTGGTTCCAATCCTTCACATTATTTCCAACTATGTTATGCTAACCCTTTTGAAAGGGGAGGTGCTGATAAGGGAGATGGAGGCTTACAAAGATTTGCTATGCACTGAAGATAAATTTTTAATGACAAAATAAATGTTCTCTTTTATGACATTATTTCAGGAGTAGCAAACCTTTCACTAGTTGCTCACCATTTTTTTCTGATATTTTGGAATTATAGAGTATTAGATAAGATTAACATTTGTGATGATGGTTGCAATTGGCACCTACTAAAAAATTTCTCCTTTATTGTTCACTAAATAGAGTTTTACTAAATGAAATCACATTAAGTCCAAAGATACTTTTGGTAGGATACTTGTTGACATTATCAAAACACTTTAAACTTGAGGAAAAGAAACTTATTCCCAGATAAAACCATCAAAGGTGTTTGTGTGTGTGTGCGCGTGTGTTGTGTTTGAGTTATGACAATAGTTAGGGCATAGAAAACGATGTGAATAGATACTATGCATTGTAATTATCCAGAGAAAAATAACATAGGGAAAGGTCAGTCATTAATAAATAATAATAGGGGTGCCTGGGTGGCTCAGTTGGTTAAGCAGCTGACTCTGGCTCAAGTCATGATCTCACAGTTTGTGAGTTTGAGCCCCACGTCGGGCTCTGTGCTGACAGCTCAGAGCCTGGAACCTGCTTCAGATTCTGTGTCTCCTTCTCTCTCTCACCCTCCCCTGCTCACACTCTGTGTCTCTCTCCCTGTCTCAAAAATAAACATTAAAAAAATTAAAAAAAATATAGATGCCTAGAAAAACACAAATTAAATATAATATCATAGATAGCAATAAATCATGAATTAAATGTTTTTATTGTGTTTTTTGAGTATTTATGATTTTATTTATTTTCTCACAAATGTAATGTTGGATGTTCACAGATAATTTTAATGAAGGGAGTAGAGAAATACACATATAGTGAATATATATTCTTGCATGAAAACCCATAAACTTAGAACATTTGGATGAGGGGGAAAAAAGAGAAGAAAAAGGAAGTGGTATTGTTGCAAAAGCTTATTGTGTCAAAATTTTCCTGCTGAAGATTAAAAAACTGTTATAGTAACATAGTGAGATGATACATTTTGAAAAACATCAACTAGTCTCTTAAAAGTGGAACAACTGAATTTTTACTCTACCTCTGGGTCAACTACATCTTAGAAGACTGAGGAAACAATGAAAGGAACAAATTTGACTAATAAGGAGGAACTTAGTGATAGGGAATGCTAGAAAGTTTGGGCAGGTCTGTTTTTAACATTTGTTAAATGCAGAGTGAAGGTGTAAATGCGGGTCTGTATATCACACTTGTATATGTAAAAGTTACAAGTCAAGCTAACAAGCTGTTCTAGTAGGTTCTTTCCTCCTGTATTTCTACCTTGAGAAATATACTTTCAAAATGACCTGGAAGACAAGATTTGGATTTAGAATTCTTGAAGTTCCTTGTTAGAATTAGGTGGTGGATGGGGAGCTCACTCCTGCTCCTGATATGTGGTTGGCCCCCTTCTCTTTTGGCTTTTGGCTCTGATTTGCATTTGAGAGGCCTCAAGCACATGCAAGTGGACAATCCTGCCTGCACATACAAACTACATCAATATGCATTAGTAAAAAGCGGCCTTTCAGCCACCTTTCAAGTGTAGGGATGAACATTGAGTCATTTATTTTTGGTAGGATGGATTGCAGGAAGAGGCTGGCATATGCCCTGGAAGTAGGCATGGGCTGCTTAAACAGAGAGGTGGGGTAGTGGATACCCTAAGCATGTCAGGAAAGGTAGCTGTGGGCTCTGGGTGGCCATATTACCTTGGTCCCAGGGACTCTTCCAAAGCATGAGGATCAGGAGTGGGGCAGCTCTTGTTTTGGTCTATGGATGGTACTGGTTTGGGAAAGAGTGACTGTTTTGTTGTAGAGGTGACAATTGTAAACAAGACATTGTTACACACAGTTACACACGTGTCCTAGATTTTAAGAGAAGCAAATTTCAGAAAGTTAGATTAATGATACGTATGATTTTAAGGGATTGTATATGAGCATGAGAGAAACTTGATGAATTAAAAATGAAGAAAGAAGATGGATGGCTAGCTGGGCCTTAGCTTTACTACTTTTTCTTTCACCAGAATCTAGGGTAGTGACTGATATATTTAAGTCTTTATAAATGATCATTTAACAATAACATCAGTGGACCCAAATCTCAGTGTTTCTGTGTAGGGAGCACAAATTTGAAAAGAACATGGATCAAAGATGGGAGGAGGGAGATATTATGATAAATAAAAGAGAGTGGCTGAAACTAGGAAAAGACTGTGGGGAAGGCTGATGCACATCTCATTTGCGTTACGTTGGAAGGAATGCTGAAGGAAACAAAAAGGGACTTCCAAAGTTATAGACTGAGAGAAAGAGAACTAAAAAGGATAAGGAAGTGATATGTTCTCTGCATGAGTCTGGTGATGTGAGATTAACAGATGGAGTGCCTGGGTGGCTCAGTTGGTTAAGCATCTGACTTAGGCTCAGGTCATGATCTTGTGTTTCGTGAGTTCGAGCCCTGCATGGGCCTCTGTGCTGACAGCTCAGAGCCAGGAGCTGCTTCAGATTGTGTCTCCCTCTCTCTCTGCTCCTCCCCCACTTGTGTTCTGTCTGTCTGTCTCATTCAAAAATAAAATAAAACATTAAAAAACTTTTATAAAAAAAGATAACAGATAATACACATAAACTATGATGTCACATTGGCAAAGTAGAACAAGCAATAGCACTGGGGAATTGAATTAAGTGGAAAAAGCAGGTGTGTTAGAATTTGTATTAAAATGTAAATACTCATATGCTGGTATTACATATGATATCTCTGGAACTGTTTGAGAAAACGGACCTAACAGTTGCCTGAGAAATTAGGTGGCTGGAGGACAGGGATGGGAGAGAGACTTGTTTGTAACCATATATGTTTTTGAACCTTGTATTAATAAAATTTTTAATTAATAAAAAAAGTTGAAACCCTAGATGATGAAAATAAAAGTTTAAATTAGTTGAATTGGGGCGCCTAGGTGGCTCAATTGGTTAAGCGTCTGACTTCAGCTCAGGTCATGATCTTGTGGTCTGTGAGTTCAAGCCCCATGTTGGGCTCTGTGTTAACAGCTCAGAGCCTGGAGCCTGCTTTGGATTCTGTGTCTCCCTCTCTCTCTGCCCCTCCCCTGCTCACACTCTGTCTCTGTATCTCAAAATAATAAATAAAATTGTTTCAAATTAGTTGAATTATATATATTCTGAAAAAGTATATCCCTTAATTCTAAAATGATCTGCTAATGTGATCACAGAACTTGGGAGTCATTAAGAAATAATAGACCTGTCAGAAAGCAGTAGATGGCAAAATATCCTTATTTTCAAAAGAGATAAAAAGCCTCTAAAATTAGACTGGACATCTAGGCACCAAACTGTAGGAAAACTGAAGAATTAAAATGTAAATAAATGGCAGTAATTAGTAGCATTCAGCATGGATTCTCCAAGAGTGAGTAATGTCAAACTAGATTTTTAAAATTGAATTATTTTTTTCATGTTTATTAATTTTTGAGAGAGGGAGAGTGTGGGGGGTGGGCAGAAGGAGAGGGAGACAGAGGATCTGGAGAGGGTTCTGCACTGTCAATAGTGAGCCTGGTGCAGGGCTTAGACTCACAAGCCATGAGATCATGACCTGAGCCAAAGTCAGACACTTAACTGAGTCATCCAGTCACCCTTAAATTGAATTCTTAAATAGGAAAGTAAAGGTGTCTTTATTTTAATAAAGCATTAAAAAAATCTTCATATATTTTGTTGACAAGATGAAAAAGTGGATTATTTCACACAGAAGTGATTAATGATTGGTTGACAAAATTCTATCTACAGTGTTTTTTACTTGATTGTCATATGTGGAAAGAGATTTCTAGTGGTATCAAAATCATTTTCCATGCCTGGCTCTCACTTGTTCATTGATTTAATTGGAGACTATAGTCATATTCAATTAATGGAATAAATAGAAATCTGGGAGGAAGTATTAACATGTTGGATAGTCTAATAATCAATTTTTGACTGGTGAGAGCAAAAGTCCAGATTCTGCAGGATGAAATGTTAGGAGGACAAAATAAAACTCTGCATTTAGGGGCAAGTAAAAATTAATTGTCCAAATATATGATGGGGAGACTAGGGTTTGCAGTAATCTTGTGAAAAGTAATTGAACAGTTTAGCTGAAAAGTGAGTACAAAATGAGATTAATTAGATAAGTATGATGACTCTGTTATGGAATTTAATAATCTTAAAGGAGAATAAGCTGTTACCTTACAAACTGTTATAGAGTTTATTTTTAAAAATTGAATATTTGGTGTTAGAGCCTTTTCTGTAGGAACCATATTATAGATGATTAGATTTCCAAGCTATCCCATAAGAACATGTTAATTTATGTAGAAGGATTACAGCTTTACTAAGAGGAGCCTGAGCTTCAGAATTTGGAGATAGGAGGTCATGTGTTAAAGTAGGGGAGAAGTATGTGGAAACTTTTCTTTTTAATGTTTATGAAGGAATGGCCACCCCAAGGCAAATTTTGTAAATGGGTCGTTTTCCACTGACCTCCCTCTGCATCTCTCTGATCTAAAATTCCTCTTATGTCAGGATATGACTGGAGTACAATGTGGTGTGTGTTACAGTAGTGACACATATGGGTATTAGATGGAGAGGAATGAGCTAGTTCATATTAATGTGTGCTTGAATATGTGCACTCCATGACCTCTGAGTTAGCTGCATTTAGAAATGAAATGCTTGTTAAACTAAATGAATTTAGAATTGATATAAGTTCCATTTCAAGCAGGGAATAAAATGGAATAAAGGGAATTGAGGCATGTGGATAAGACAGTGTGGGGAGAAGGGAAGGGTCCACATATGGGTGCATTTGCTCTACCTTAAGGACCCTCCCTGGAGACATCTATTACTGCTGTCATGTTGTTTTCCTCCCTTTGATTCTGAAAACTGGGAGTTTCATCTAGTCTTTTTGTCTACAAACCTTTACCTTTCCACTTTATAAAACAGTCTCTTTTGGAGAGAAGTAAAAAAGTGGCAGATTTCAATTCAACAGAAGGAAGAACTTTTTAAAAGTAATCACCAGAATCTAAGTATAGTGAATGTCTCAGAGTTTCTGTTCATCTAAGTTCAGTACATTGTTGAAATGAAGGATGTTGTAGGAGTTATTCTTGAATTGTTTGGGAAGTACTCTCTAACTTTTAAGATTTTATGGATTATAAAATGCAAATGCCTCAGATTATAATGCCCACCACCTGGTAGGATTTTTCTTTTGATTCACATTGTGGTATTGCTCTAAGAAGTTGGTAACAATTTGTCAGACTTTGACCTTGCTTTGACTTCATTTGCAAAGTTCTGCAGTTTTCTGCCTATTATTGCCCTGATCTCCAATCAATCAGGATTATTGAACAGGACAGATACAAAAGATCAAAAAGATTTTTATAAGAAACAGCATTTATTCAAAGAAGAATAATTATAGGTAGCTAAGGTTCTTCAAGGACTTGTTGGTTTATTATTCTATAATTTTGCCATGAAAAAATGAACTTCTCAACAACTTTCTTTAATTAATGTGTATTAAAGACATAATCACAGTTTTAGAAGATACTTTGGATGAATTAGGTTTGTCTTTTATCTCTTTGCTGAAGCATTCTTTTAGCAGGATTATATATGATATGGATAATTTTTATTCTTAATTTTTTATTTTCCTTGCTCCAATTTCTGATGCTCAATGTAGCTTTGAAAATCAGTTGTGAAATCTGTAGTGAAAGGATATGTGAAAGTCCACTTAGATCTTATTTGAGTTCACAACACTCCTTTACTTTTTGTCCCTGATATAAAAGAACAAAGCAATGCCATTTATCTTGAATTGTTTTATATGTGGGATAGTACCTGTCACGAGAGGGGTAATAAATGAACTCTTTTGTGAGCACTCATTTGATGGAACCCTATGGTTATGGAGACTGAAGGACATATTTTATTGCCTATGTATTGGTTCTGGGCCATGCAGAAAGGTCACCATAGGAATATCCTATTTGCCAATTTAGATTTGCCTCTGTTAGAGGGAATCAGAATGATAGGTGGAATGATGGGAAAAAACCAAACCCCAAACCAAAACCAAGACAAACCAAAACAAAACATTTCAGTCCTAGAAATGCATTTGAAATAAACCATTTGACAATAGTGATGGAGCCTTTATTGAAACATGATTTCTGTATTTCAGATAATAGCTGAGAAAAGAGATTGTGTTTCTACTTTTAGAAAGGAAATAAAACCAGTGGAAAGGAGAGAGAAACACGATAGTAAAGGCCTAAATCACATAAAGGTCTATATGTGGGTTTTAGATAAAATTCTCAACTTTTATAGTACAGTTGATCCTTGAACAATGCAAGGATTCAGGGCACTGACACTCTGTGTCCCTGCACAGCTGAATATCAGTGTATAACTTTTTTTTTTAAATGAGGGTATTTAAAAAAAAAAGTAATGTTTATTTATTTTTGAGACAGAGAGAGACAGAGCATGAATGGGGGAGGGTCAGAGAGAGAGGGAGACACAGAATCGGAAGCAGGCTCCAGGCTCTGAGCTGTCAGCACAAAGCCCGATGTGGGGTTCGAACTCACAGACTGTGAGATCATGACCTGAGCCAAAGTTGGAAGCTCAATGGACTGAGTCACCCAGGTGCCCCGAATGAGGGTATTTTTTTTTTTAAAAATTTAAGTTTATCTATTTTGAGAGAGAAAGAGAGTGAGAGTACAGGAAGGGCACAGAGAGAGGGAGAGAAATAATCCCAAGCAGGCTCTGCACTGTCAGCGTGCAGCCCAACGTGGGGCTTGAACTCACATACCATAAGATCATGACCTGAGCTGAAACCAAAAGTCAGATGTTTAACTGACTGAGCCACCCAGGCACCCTCAGCATATAACTTTGTCCCCAAATAGCCTACTGTTGATGGGAAGTCTTACCAATAACATACACAGTCAATTAACACATGTTTGTATTATATGTATATATATAACATATTCTGTTCTTACAATAAAGTAAGCCAGAGAAAAGATGTTACTAAGAAAATTATAAGGAAGAGAAAATACTTTTATAGTGCTGTACTGAAAAAAATCCACATATAAGTGAACCTACATAGTTCAAACCTGTTTTTCAAGGGCCAGCTGTAGTCTTTTGTAGATGAATAGTAATGTTTTATATAGCTGCTTGAAAACATGGGTAGACTAACTCTAGGACACTCAAGACATAAATTGTTTTCCCACTTCAAATTGCTTATAATTTCCTGATGACTAGAAAATGTTTCGGTACTATACACAAAGTGATTAGTATGTATTAGTGTTTTTAGCAGTATGGTCAATGTTGGATAATGTAATTTGTACTTAAATGCTTTTGGAATTATTAGATTTGTCATAATTGGTTCCTTTGAGACTTCCAGCCTAATTGTCTTTGTTTTTAACATCAAACTTTGTTGAAGACATGTAAAAGAATTATAAGAATTAGAAGTATATTTGATTATAAGCAGAGTTGAAATTCATTATCTTGACTATGTACAAATTTCTATGTTAAGTCATTGGGGACAACTGTTGGTATTATTTTCAAGAATACTTTAAATATCCATTTTTATAGTAATAGAATCATGGAGTGTAATCATGTAGCATAGCATCTGAAGTGCAGTAATTCTTCTAGCTTTTATAGTATTTGCTTCTATTAAAAATTATGTTATTAATCTAAGAATTAGAGTTAATCAAGGCAAGAGTTAATGAAGATGATTTTTTAGTTATAGGATGGTTTCGTGTGTATGTGTCTGCATGTGTATCGGGTGTACAGTGTGGAATGGCCTTGGTGAAGCACTGATCTTTTTTAAATTTAAATTTTAGTTAACATACAGTGCAGTATTGGTTTCAGGAGTAGAATTCAGTGATCACCACGTACATCATGTACCCAGTGTTTATGACAATATCCAAAACACCCACCCACATACAAACACCCACTTACATTTACCCAACACTCATCACAGTACCCACCCACAACACCCAATGCTCATCACAAGTGCCCTCCTTAATACCTATCACCCATTTAGCCCATCTCCTACCTACCTTCTTCCATCAAGCCTCAGTTTGTTCTCTGTTGTTAAGAGCCTCTTGTGGTTTGTTTCCCTCTCTCCTCTTTTCCCCTCCTCCTTCCCATATGTTCATCTGTTTTGTTTCTTAAATTACACATGAGTGGAATCATATGGTATTTATCTTTCTCTAACTTATTTCATTTAGCATAATACATTCTAGCTCCATCCATGTTGTTGCAAATGGCAAGATTTCATTCTTTTTGACAGCTGAGTAATATTCTATTTTATATACATATATCTATGTATATATAATGGCATATATCATAACATATTCAAATTAACAAATTGTCCATAAATACTATTATGCAAATCACTAAGCCCACAAATTAGTATTAACTTGTTCACAGTCAAGTATTTACTGAAGGTCCACAGAAATAAACAGTAAGAAATGTACGTGTGTGTGTGTGTGTGTGTGTGTGTGTATACACAGTCTGAAATATATATACATACATACTACTTCTTCTTTATCCATTCATCAGTTGGTAGACATATGGGTTCTCTCCATAGTTTGGCCATTGCTGATAAGAAGCACTGATCTTTTCACCTACATATACACATGGAGATCATGATTATCTTTGGAATAAATACAATAACACATTTATGGATCTAGGGGAAGGATCCAGTAGAGTGGGAGAGATTGATGAGCAAGGAGATGCTGATTTTATGGAGGTAAGCCAATGGGAGTTGTAAAGGTCTAGGAGGAGAATGGGAATAGACTATCAGGGGAAGCAGTTGGGGGGACATGGGCCCTACCCTGGGGGTTGGAGGCAAGGGTGTTGGAAAAAGAACATTCCTCTCTCCTAAAATCACTGAGATTTAAAGGAGTGTTGAAATGATTGATTCTGGATAAGAAAGACACCATGAAAATGTGTACTTGTTCCTTCCTCCCTCCCCCTTTCCTTCCCTCCCTTCCTTCCTCCATCACTCCCTCCTTCCCATTTGCCTCTCTCCTTTTCTCCCTTCCTCCATCCTTCTTTCCCTCCTTCCTTGCATCCTTCTTTCCTTCCTTCCCTCAGTTATCTGTACTTCCATTATCCAATCATAAAGCTCATTTGTCAATTAAAAAGAAAACAATTATCTACCCTTATATCTAAAATCATAAACTAAACTAAATGTATAGTAGTCCCCTTTTATTCATGGGGAATATGTTCCAAGACCCCCAGTGGATGCCTGAAATCCTAGATGGTACCAAACTCTGTGTATACTATGTTTTTTTTTACTATATATATGTACTTGTGATGAAGTTTAGGCACAGTAAGAGATTAATAACAATAATAAAATAGAAAAATTATGACAATATAGTATAATAAAAGTTATGCGATATAGTTTATCTCTTTTCCTCAAAATATCTTATTGTGCTCAGTCTTCATCTTCTTGTGAGATGGTAAATTAGCCTATTTGATGAGATGAAGTGAGTTAAATGACCTAGGCATTGTGACGCAGTGTTAGGCTTCTATTCATTTTCTGGTGATATGTCAGAAGGAGGATCATCTGTTTCTGGACTGGACCATGATTGACTGTGGGTAACTGAAGCCACAAAAAGTAAAACTGTAGATAAGGGGGGAGTACTATTGTACTTCTTAATTATTTTTGTTTTAGCTTCCTTGAGTGCCATAGGGAATATCTGGATATTTTCTGGGGGCAGAATCTAATATTTTCTTAGCCTGCAAATACAGGAAACTATAGAAGAAAATGGGTAAGAGCCAAGTGGGAAGGTTTTTGAGCTGATAGTAACACATGTTTCTGTGGACTATAATTTTTTTTTGAGACTAAGTTACATACAGGTGATACATGTTTCTTACTGTTTATTTCTGTGGACCTTCAGTAAATACTTGACTGTGAATAAGTTGATACCAATTTGTAAGCTTAATGATTTGGGTAATAGTCTTTATAGCCAATTTGTTGACTTGAATATGTTATGATACATGCCATTTATGGTCTTCTGATATATATGTGTGTTCTTATGCAAAAATCTCACTGATTTCTGAGATTAATGTCAATGCCTTAAAGATGGCTTATAATTTTTTTCTTATTTTGTCTTGCCCAAGTATCAATCTCTTCTCTCTTTATGTATAACCATGCCAATTTAAATTAGTTTATTTTCTGTATAGGAAAGTAAATTGCCCCCAACTTTCTTTTCCAATCAAACCCTCAAACAGTTCCCCAAATAGAGATGTGTCATATGTCTTCCAAAGTTCTATTTGCCTCCTCATCTGAGTCATCATTAGCAAGAACAAGCAAAATATGAGTGCTGGCTGCCTCAGTGCTATGATTTCATGGAAGTCAAAGCACTTGCATGCTGTAAAATATGTCTCACCATTTGGCCATTCTTTTTTCCTTAAGACTCCTGGTCAAATGTAAACTCACCCTGGGTTATTATTTTAGTCATGAACATATACTAACATAGATTGATTCATTGGAAGATCTAATTCTAGACCACATGGCCTCCGAGAACAGATGGGGAATATCTCATTTCTCTGTTGGTGAACTTGGCACCCTGGTCATCTGAGAGCTATGGCCGATATCAGGAAGAGGTGCTGAATACAGATCTCATGTACTCTATGGTTTTCATTAGTGCTTCCCCTTTAGAAAGTATTTTTCTTTATTAATAAGTGTCTTTTTTTGCTTTTGTGCACAGGCAGCATGTCAGCTGAAACACCAGTCACACTGAATATTGATCCTCAGGATCTGCAGGTCCAAACATTCACTGTAGAGAAACTACTGGAACCTCTCATAATCCAGGTATTAAGACCATGGGAATAAAAATGTGTAACTGAAGAAGATCTAAAAACATGGGAAAAGTAGATCATGAACCAAGAAAAGAGTTGATTTTCATAGAATGAGTATGTCATCTCAAATTGTCCTTTAAAGTGCTGTTAAAATAAAAAAAAATTATATATTTAGTAATAATAAGAAATTTATGAAAGTTACCCCCTCCAGATTCTCTTTTAAAAGCAACAGCCATAACAATATGTATATACAGCTTTCAAAGTATCTTTATATAAATACTCTTGTTTTATAGTCATGAAAACTGAGTGAGGTAGGCAGCATGTTAAAACCATCTTTATTATATAGATGAGGAAGTTGGGCCTAGAGACTTTCAATGACTTGTCCCAAGGCACATAGTGGCTCACTTGTCAAGTAGGAAATTATTTTTAAAATACCAAAATGTATGTATTTGTACCAAAAAGCAACTATTTAAGAAATTCTGTGATAAAGTCTTTCATAAAGTCAATAATCCTTTCATAATATACATCATGATTCTCTGACTTATTATGTAAGTCCAGATTTTATTTATTGGAGCTCTTAAAGCAGAACTTGAAAAAACTTATACAATGCTATAGACTTAAATTTTTGTCCTTAACCCAAAATTTGTGAGGGAACTTCTCTTTAGGGTTATCACACATTATACCTTCTAAGACAAATTATCTCTTTTTCTTTTTTATTCAAGTATAATTCATATACAGTATTTTATTAGTTTCAGGTATACAATATGATTCAACAATTCTGTACATTTCTCAGTACTCATCATGATAAGTTTACTCCTAATTTTATTCATCTATTTTACCCATTCCCCTATGTCCCCTCTGGCAAACACCAGTTCTCTGAATTCAAGTGCCTATTTTTTTTTGTTGTTGTTGTTGCTGTTGTTTTTCTTTTCTTTTCTTTTCTTTCTTTCTTTCTTTCTTTCTTTCTTTCTTTCTTTCTTTCTTTCTTTTTGTTCATTTGTTTCTTAAATTTCACATATACATGAAATCATATGGTATTTTCTTTTTTTTTTCTTGACGTATATCACTTAGCATTATACCCTCTAGGTCCATTCATGTTGTTGCAAAATGGCAAGATTTCATTCTTTTTTAGATGACTAATATTCCAGTGTGTATATAACACATCTTTATCCATTCATCCATTGATGGACACTTGGGCTGTTTCCATAATTTGGCTATTGCAGATAATGCTGCAGTAAACATAGGAGTGCGTATATATATTTTTGAATTACTGTTCTTATATTTTCTGTGTAAATACCCAGTAGTGGAATTACTATATTATATGGTGACCCTATTTTTAATTTTTTGAGGAGCCTCCAAACTGTTTTCCACAGTGGTTGCTGCAGTTTTTGTTCCCACCAACAATGCATGAGGGTCCCTTTTTCTTTATGTTCTCTCCAATACTTGTTTTATGTGTTTTTGATTTTAGCCATTCTGACAGGTGTAGGGTGATATCTCATTGCAGTTTTAATTTGCATTTCCCTGATGATGAGTGATGTTGAGGATCTTTTCAAGTGTCTGTTATCTATATGTCTTCTTTGGAAAAATGTCTCTTCAGGTCCTCTACTCATTTTATAATTGGATTCTTGCTTTTTTTTTGGTGTGTGTTGGGTTATAGAAGTTCTTTATATATTTTAAATGTTTATTTATTTATTTTGTGGGGGGAATCGTGTGTGTCCATGAGTGGGAGAGGGGCAGAGAGAGAGGGAGAGAGAAAATCCCAAGCAGGCTCCGTGCTGTCAGTGCAGAGCCCAGCAAAAGGATCGGTCTCACGAACTGTGGGATCATCACCTGAGCTGACAGCAAGAGTTGGACACTTAACCGACTGAGCCACCCAGGCGCTGCTCTTTATGCATTTTAGATAGTAACCCTTTATTGGATATATAATTTGCAAATATCTTCTCCAGTTCACTAGGTTGCCTTTTTGTTTTGTGGACGTTTTCCTTTGCTGTGCAAAAGCTTTTTATTTTGGTATAGTCCCAACAGTTTAATTTTGCTTTTGTTTCCTTTGCATAGGAGACATATCTAGAAAATATTTCTACAGACAGTGTAAAAGAAATTACTACCTGTGGTGTTTTTGTTTTTTTGTTTTGTTTTGTTTTGTTTTTTAGGAATTTTAAGGTTTTAGGCTTTACATTTAGGTCTTTCATCCATTTTGAGTTTATTTTTGTGTGTGGTGTAAGAAAGTGGTTTATTTTCATTCTTTTGTAGGTAGCTGTCAAGTTTTCTCAGAACCATTTGTTGAAGAGACTGTCTTTTCCCTATTGTTGACCATGAATAAGTTTGGGTTTATTACTGGACTCTACTCTGTTCAATTGATCTAGGTGTCTGTTTTTGTGCCAGAACCATACTGTTTTGACTACTGCAGCTTTGTAGTGTGTCTTGAAATCTGGGATTGTGATACCTTTAGTTTTGTTCTTTTTCAAGATTTCTTGGGCTTTGGGGTCTTTTGTGGTTCTATACAAATTTTAGGATTATTCTACTTCTGTGAAACATGTTGGGTTTTGATAGCCATTACATTAAGTCTGAACATTATTTTAGGTAGTATTGGCATTTTAACAATATTGAATCATTCAGTCCATGAGCATGGAATATCTTTCCATTTGTTTGGGTCATCTTGAATTTCTTTCATCAGTGTTTTCTAATTTTTGGAGTAGTGGTCTTTCACCTCCTTGTTTAAGTTCATTCCTAAGTATTTTTTTCTTTTTTGGTGTAATTGTAAATGGGATTGTTAAATCATCCCTTTTTTAGGGCTTTGAAGCACTCAAAGGTTACTTGAGTGAGAAACTGCATTGATTTTACCTCTGATACTTTATTTATTATTTGAAGAGAGAGAGAGAGGGAGAGAGACAGAGTGAGCAGGGGAGAGGCAGAGAGAGAGAGGGAGAGAGAATCCCAAGTGGGCTCCATGCTGTCAGCATAGAGCTGGACGTGGGGCTTGATCTCACAAACTGTGACATCATGACCTGAGTCAAAAACATGAGCCTGATGCTTAAATGCCTGAGCCACTCAGGCACCCCACCTCTGATACTTTAAAAATGTTCTGCTTTTCTTCTTTGTGGGATAGATGGTGAGGAGGGGAGTAACTCAGAATAGACTGCATGATTTTACTTAGCACACCCATAGAAGATATCTGCTACTGGAAACACAAAACATATGCTTTACTGATGAAAACTTAATCATGAACGTTGGCATTCTTAACAGCACTGATACCTGGTGTGAAATTGATACTTGATGACTATGTAGACTTCATTAGAATCCCTATTTTAGCCACCTACTGAATTCTCTCATGTTAAAAAGAAACAAAAAAGCTTATTTATTGTTTTTCTGGTAAAGTTCACTGAAAAAAGTAGAAAAGCAAAACAAAATAAATCAAAACCAAAACCAAAAATATGAGAATAAAAATCACTCAATTATTACAACCAAGAGGTAAACAATGTTTTGCTGTATTTACTTGCAATATACTAAAATTATGGATTTTTATTATTCTTAGAGTTTTATAACATTAAAGAACATATATGTTATATATAATTTATATCTCATATATATGAAGAATATATGTAAACAAGGTGGAAATAATACTGTATATGTAAGGTTTTATTTCACTTTCCTATTTAAAGTGATATTTTGATAATTTCCCCATTCTTTGTAAGCATGATTTCATAAAATTGTGGTTTAATTATATTGCTGCACCATAGTTTTCTTTAAGTTTATTTATTTATTTTGAGAGAGAGTGCTAGAGCATGAGCTGGGGAGGGGAAGAAAAAGGGAGAGAGTGAGTTCCAAGTGGGCCTCGCACTTCCAGTGTGGAGCCTGATGTGGAGCTTGAACTCATGAACTGTGAGATTGTGACCTGAGTCAAGATCAAGAGTCAGACACTCAACTGACTGAGCCACCCAGGCACCCCTGCACCATAGTTTTTTAAAGCAGCCTCACTTTCTTACACCACTCACAAAAATAAACTCAAAATGGATAAAGGACCTGAATGTGAGACCATCAAACCCATCAAAACCCTAGAGGAGAAAGCTTGGAAAAAACCTCCCTGACTCAGCCGCAGCAATTTCTTACTTGACACATCTCCAAAGACAAGGGAATTAAAAGCAGAAATGAACTATTGGGACCTCATGAAGATAAAAAGCTTCTGCACTGCAAAAGAAACAATCAACAAAACTAAAAGGCAACCAATGGAATGGGAAAAGATATTTGCAAATGACATATCAAACAAAGGGCTAGTATCCAAAATCTATAAAGGACTCAGCCAAACTCCACACCTGAAAAACAAACAATCCAGTGAAGAAATGGGCAGAAGACATGAATAAACACTTCTCTAAAGAAGACATCCAGATGGCCAACAGGCACATGAAAAGATACTCAATGTCACTCCTCATCAGGGAAATACAAATCAAAACCACACTCAGATATCACCTCACGCCAGTCAGAGTGGCCAAAATGAACAAATCAGGAGACTATAGATGCTGGAGAGGATGTGGAGAAACGGGAACCCTCTTGCACTGTTGGTGGGAATGCAAACTGGTGCAGCCACACTGGAAAACAGTGTGGAGGTTCCTCAAAAAATTAAAAATAGATCTACCGTGTGACCCAGGCAATAGCCTTGCTAGGAGTTTACCCAAGGGATACAGGAGTACTGATGCATAGGGGCACTTGTACCCCAATGTTTATAGCAGCACTTTCAACAATAGCCAAATTATGGGAGGAGCCTAAATGTCCATCAACTGATGAATGGATAAAGAAATTGTGGTTTATATACACAATGGAGTACTACGTGGCAATGAGAAAAGAATGAAATATGGCCCTTTGTAGCAACGTGGATGGAACTGGAGAGTGTTATGCTAAGTGAAATAAGTCATACAGAGAAAGACAGATACCATGTTTTCACTCTTATGTGGATACTGAGAAACTTAACAGGAGACCATGGGGGAAGGGAAGGAAAAAAAAAAAGGGAGGGAGCGAAACCATAAGAGACTCTTAAAAACTGAGAACAAACTGAGGGCTGATGGGGGGTGGGAGGGAGGGGAAAGTGGGTGATGGTCATTGAGGAGGGCACCTGTTGGAATGAGCACTGGGTATTGTATGGAAACCAATTTGACAATAAATTTCATAAAAAAAAATAAAGCAGCCTCCCATTTTGGGACATTCAGGTGGTTTTTGCTTTTTTACTGTTATGAATAATGTTGTGTTGAACATCTTTGTATATAAATTTTTGTCATCAGTTCAAATTGTCTCCCTAGGATTAGTTACTAAATGTAAAAGTGAGCAAGTAATGAGAATTGTTATGGTTTTTGAAAGTTATAAAATGAGTTCTCACAAGTCATTTAAGATTTTGTTCCTCTGCAATTACTAGATGTGAATAGGGTAATGGCCTTCATTTAGTGATAAAGGCTAGTGCAGTAATGCAACCACATAACCTTTATTTGTCCTGTAAGAGTAGAACATTAGAGTTGGTCACTTAAGACTTGCTAGTCACAAAGGCTGCTGACATATTGTTTATGAATAGAGATAGTATCATTATGAAGAAACTACTTTTTATGTTCTAACTGAAACCAATAAATAGTTTGGTTTAGTCAAGTACATTGATAAGGCAGTCAATAGGGAATATTTTAAATAAATTCACATTGAAGAGTATGCTGTTCACAGTTTATGTGTATTTCCTGGCATGTTTAAAAACTATTATAATAATCTATAAACACTTGATGAGTCCATGTAGAAAATTAAAAGGGTAAAATGACCTGTAATAAGTGTATTTGATTGGAAAGAAATTTAACTCTTTTAAAAAGTGTGGTCATGCTTATTACTTCACAGGGGTTTAAATATGGTGCTTGGATTCATACTTCTTCATGATCTACAAGTAAATGTGTCAGGGAAAGAATAATTAGTATTTATTGTATGCTAGATAGTTCTCAGTTATATGTAAGTGTAGTTGCTAATTTTATGGTCCTTAAGATTGTTGTGAATGTTTTTGAACAAGTTTCTTGATTTCTTAAAGGCAGTTGGTATACTAGTTCACTAATATCCCAGTTAGAAAAAAGTTTCTAGATCTTAGCAAGATTCAAATCAAAGTATTAATAATTTATAGAATATTTACTATGTTTAGAAATTATCTCATAAAGGAGAATTCTAGTGCAGCAAATGATTTGGACATACTCTTGATTTTCATTTTAATGGAATTATTCTTATCAAAAACCAGCGCATTTCTAACTCAAAGAATTATTAATATAACCGACCTTTTGTTGATGCACAGAGTTCTTGTATCTGTCACTTTGATCATGTATTACCTATCAATACAAGTAAAAATTTTCCTTAAATTGTATTTTAGGTGCATTTTTCTAGAATAGCATCATACTGAATATCTCATTGCATTTTTTTTCTATTTTTTCTATTTTATTTTATTATTTTATTTATTTTTATTATTTTATATTTTTAAAATTTACATCCAAGTTAGCATATAGTGCAATAATGATTTCAGGACTAGATTCCAGTGATTCATCCACTACATATAATACCAGTGCTCATCCCAACAAGTGTCTTTCTTAATGCCCCTTGCCCATTTAGCCCATCCACCCCCAAAACCCTCTGGCAACCCTGTTTGTTCTCTGTATTTAAGAGTCTCTTATGTTTTGTCCCCCTCCCTGTTTTTATATTATTTTTGCTTCCCTTCACCTTATCGTCATCTGGTTTGTATCTTAAATTCCACATATGAGTGAAGTCATATGGTATTTGTCTTTCTCTAATTTTGCTTAGCATAAACACTGTAGTTCCATCTATGTTGTTGCAAATGACAAGATTTCATTATTTTTGATTGCTGATAAATGGATGTAGATATCTATAGATATTTATATATAGATATATCTATATTGATATAGATATCTATATTTATCTATAATATATATATTTATATATATCACATCTTCTTTATCCATTCATCTGTTGATGGATATTTGGGCTCTTTCCCTACTTGGGCTATTGATAGTGCTGCTATAACCACTGGGGTGCATTGTGCCCCTTCAAAACAGCACACCTGGCATCCTTTGGATAAATACCTAGTAGTGCAATTGCTGGGTGATAGGGTAGTTCTATTTTTAATTTTTTGAGGAACCTCCGTACTGTTTTCCAGAGTGGCTGCACCAGTTTGCATTCCCACCAGCAGTGAAAAAGGGTTCTTCTTTCTCCGCATCCTTGCCAACATCTGTCGTTGCCTGAGTTGTTAATTTTAGCCATTTTAACAGGTGTGAGGTGATATCTCATTGTGGTTTTTATTTGTATTTCCCTGATGATGAGTGATGTTGAGCATTTTTTTTCATGTGTCTGTTAGCCATCTAGATGTCTTCTTTGGAGAAGTGTCTATTCATGTCTTTTGCCCATTTCTTCATTGCATTATTTGTTTTTTGGGTGTTGAGTTTGATAAGTTCCTTATAGATTTTGGATACTAGCCCTTTGTCTGATATGCCATTTGCAAATATCTTCTTTCATTCCATTGATTGCCTTTTAGTTTTGCTGATTATTTCTCTCGTTGTCCAGAAGCTTTTTATCTTGATGAGGTCCCAGTAGTTTGTTTTTGCCTTTATTTCCCTTGCCTCCGGAGACACGTTAAGTAAGAAGTTGCTGTGGCTAAGGTCAGAGAGGGTTTTGCCTGCTTTCTCCTTGAGGGTTTTGATGGCTTCCTGCCTTACATTTAGATCTTTAATCCATTTGAGTTTATTTTTGTGTATGGAGTTTATTTTTGTGTATGGTGTAAGAAAGTGGTCCAGGCTCATTTTTCTGCATGTTGCTGTCCAGTTTTCCCATTTGCTGAAGAGACTGTCTTTATTCCATTTGATACTCTTTCCTGCTTTGTCGAAGATTAGATGGCCATATGTTTATGGGTCCATTTCTGGGTTCTCTATTCTGTTCCATTGATCTAAGTGTCTGTTTTTGTGTCAGTACCATACTGTCTTGATGATTACAGCTTTGTAATACATCTTGAAGTCTGGAATTGTGATGCCTCCAACTTTTGTTTTCTTTTTCAGAATTGCTTTGGCTATTTGGGATCTTTTCTGGTTCCATACAAATTTTTGGATTGTTTGTTCTAGTTCTGTGAAGAATGTTGGTGTTATTTTGATAGGGATTGCATTGAATATGTAGATTGCCTTGGGTAGTATTGACTTTTTTTTCAACGAGTATTTAATTTGAAATACTTACTTGGTTTAAGTATGTAATATTGTCTCTGGTTATACTGGAAAACATTCCAAAAGAAGTTCATGATCTTTAAGCTCATAGTGCCACCAGATAAAGTTATCAATGTAGTAACCCCATTAAAAAATCCTCACTTTTACTCATTATTTATCTTAATGTTATATTCCTTTGCTTTCAAGGTTTCACAGAAATTACTTGCCAGCTCTGTATATAACTCAAAGTCAAAATCACATTTTAATTTTTGGAGTAATTGGTCATAGATACTATTATGTCACTCTGGCTTCTATTCATTTATTCATAAATCTTTATTCTGCTCTTTTTATAGTTATCAGAGTGTTCCCCACCAAACTTGATTTATCTTTAATCTATTTTTTTTTCTCTTGGGTACAGGTAAATTACTAGGTCATTTTACAGGGATGTTCTGTCTGGGATATATTTCAATCAGTTGCTTTCATTTTTTCTGTGTTATAACTTAAACAGTTGCATCCCTCTGTAATAAATTCCTCAAATGTATCAGAAATAATTTTTTTCTCAGGAATTACATTTTTATGATTGCAACTGTAGGCATCTGCACTTTATCACTTTCAAGATCCAAATTAGGCAGTGCAGTGCAGAAAGTCTATTTATGCACAATTGCGATTAAAAGAATTTACATCTGTATGTCGTATACTCTTTGAAGGAGATAAGAGTTGCTAGATCATGCTACAGTCATTACATAATGGAACTGTCTATAATCTTATTTGCCACAAAATATAATTTGCTATGTGTCAGATTCATGTTGAAAGCGAACTTAAAGAACTGACTTACTCAAAATCTTTTAAGATAAAAACATTAGCAAACTTTGTATAACGTGTTATCTTGTACAAAGTTTTTTTGGGGTAAAGGTTCAAGTATATTTTATGATGTGTATATATCCTATGTTTCAAGAGGTAAATACAGAGTTAAATCAATAGTAATAAACATTATTTCTCTGGCTCTCATTCCTAACTCTTGTAGGACCTTCTCTTGGCCTTTCCTTGGCTTCTACTTGCATAGTGTCTCCATCTATTTCTGGAAGTCCCTTGGGGATGGTTTCATATACTCAATAATATTCATTGGGTCTAATTTAAGAATATCTTCCAACTCTTTTATTGGTCAGCATAAGCTAGATTTTGCTGTGATGAGCCAAATCCCATATTTCTGAGGCTTAATAAAAGTTCATTTTGTGCTTACGCTACATGTCCATTGTAAGTTAGCAGGATGTCTCTACTTAGTACCAGCACCCAGAGACCCGGCTTCATATCTGTATTTACTTCCAGTATTGTAACAGGGAAAGAGAACATGATGAATCACGCAAAGTCTCCTAAAATGTCCACCCAGGTGTGATATATGTCAGTTTCACTCATATTGCTTTTGTCAAAGCAAGTAATGTGGTCATTGTGGATACTGGATGTATGATCCTATCCTGTGCTCAGGAGAATGGGAATATTGTGAAAATCTCCAGTAACTATTATCTTCCAAATTGCATTCTTCTTAGAGGTTCCTTTTTTGGTGGGCAGCTGACTTATTGACAGTTACTTGTTGGCAAGAAGCCTATGAGGCAATCTGGCATGCGAGCTTTGCCTTTGGGAGAAGATGGTGAATAGGTTATATCACCATCCTCTTTTTGGGGAATTGACTACATAGTGAGAGTTAAGCAGTTAGTATCTGGGGTTAAACAGTTCCATCATGTACAAAACTAAAGAAAGAAGTAGAGACAGGGAGGAGAGTTCTAGTGGAGCAGTTTTCAAATTCAGATCCACAAACTCCTGCTATTGAGGGACAGTGAAAATACCTATTTACCAGTGTTTTAATGTATTCTTCCAGTTTCCAAACCACATTCTAGTCTCAGAATTATACTCTAGCCTCTGTGGGGCCTGTTTCCAGTTCCCTTGAGCATTGGGCATATAGGCCAGATATTTTTCTTCCTTATGTGATCTGATTCCCTGGCTTCCTACCTCCTCATCTGAAAGTTCTGAAAAGTTCAAAAGAAGTGTCTGCAAGTTCAAAAGAAGTTCCATTAGTAGCAGCAATCCAGGGTTCCTATAATTTTCCTCATTACCTGTGTTAGGATGGACATTTTCCTGCAAAGTCTCTCCTTTGTTTTTCTTCTCATCTCTAAAATTTGGAGTCTCTGAGGTATGACTCACTTTTGCTTCCAAAACTGTCTGCTGTGTTTTCCCATTTCGTTTAGCTTTGTCTTGTTGATGATTCACTGTCAGTGATGCCCATTGTGAGTCTGGGAATGACGTGCCAAGGTAGCCATGTCCCAATTCCTCCAAAGCTGCCAGTTCTCAAGGTGGCAGAATGGCACTGGGCTCCTACAGGAGAGGGGAGAATGCCTCTCTTCCCAAGTATGCTGTCACATGGGCCCCAGTGAAGCAATTTTTGTGACCTAAAGCCACACAAAATTCATTATGAAAAAACTCCTTTCAGCTTCTTCTCCAATCTCTCCCCTCTCCTTGTTAGTGTAAATCCCAATCCAAGTGCCTGGATGGTGAATTCTTACTCTTCCAAGTACCATGTTTTTCTTTCTTTCCTGGCTTCTGTGCAGAACCCCTGTGCCACACCCTACTATCAACAGAATTTCTTTCTCTTCTCCTTCAGCCAAGAGAAAGAAAAGAAAAAAAAAAGCAATTAGATGTTTAGATATCCAAAGGGTTCTTTTCTTACTATTCTATAGACCGATCTGATTGATTTCTATGTAGCTGGGAGAAGACATGCTTTGGCTTCTTAGCCTCCTAGAATATAATTTCCTTTGATTCTTTCAGAAAAGAATTCAAGTTCCATTTGTTTGTGGTGGTTTTCTGTCATTTCAGTACGTCATTTTGAATGAGTGTGATGCTTTTTGCTTAGGTTTCCTTGGTTTTATCACCAAGCTTCTTTTTGGTAGCTTTGCTGATTATTCTATCAATAGAATTTATGTCAGAATTAATCTTGAAGATTCCAAGGAAATCTTAAAGACAGGTCTGCATGCATATAGTGTTCTTGTAGATTACTTTATATGCAAATATTGGGGTTTTGACTCTAACTTCAACAAGTTATCTTAGAAGTTCGTTAATGAATGTCTTTTAAACACTTACAGGTTCAAGGCTTAGTAAGTATAAAGATGTTATCTCTATGGTATTTCTATAGTTGAGAAAAAGGAAGCTACTCTTTATTTTTATTTTTTTTCAATATATAAAGTTTATTGTCAAATTGGTTTCCATACAACACCCAGTGCTCATCCCAAAAGGTGCCCTCCTCAATACCCATCACCCACCCTCCCCTCCCTCCCACCCCCCATCAACCCTCAGTTTGTTCTCAGTTTTTAACAGTCTCTTATGCTTTGGCTCTCTCCCACTCTAACCTCTTTTTTTTTTCCTTCCCCTCCCCCATGGGTTTCTGTTAAGTTTCTCAGGATCCACATAGAAGTGAAAACATATGGTATCTGTCTTTCTCTGTATGACTTATTTCACTTAGCATAACACTCTCCAATTCCATCCACGTTGCTACAAAAGGCCATATTTCATTCTTTCCCATTGCCATGTAGTACCCCATTGTGTATATAAACCACAATTTCTTTATCCATTCATCAGTTGATGGACATTTAGGTTCTTTCCATAATTTGGCTATTGTTGAGAGTGCTGCTATAAACATTGGGGTACAAGTGCCCCTATGCATCAGTACTCCTGTATCCCTTGGGTAAATTCCTAGCAGTGCTATTGCTGGGTCATAGGGTAGGTCTATTTTTAATTTTCTGAGGAACCTCCACACTGTTTTCCAGAGTAGGAAGCCACTCTTTAAATTAAAATAAGGATGGGGCACCTGGGTGGCTCAGTCAGTTAAGTGTCTGACTTTGGCTTGGGTCAGCCCCACATCAGGCTGTGGGTTTGAGCCCTGCATTGGGCTTTGTGCTGACAGCTCAGAGCTTGGAGCCTGCTTTGGATTCTGTGTCTCCCTCTCTTTCTGCACCTCCCCAACTCACACTCTGTCTCTCTCTCTAAAATAAATAAACATTAAAAAATTTTAAATTAAAATAAGGATAAGAAAAACTAATAGCTAATTGATTAAAATAGCATGAGGAATTGTGCATGGCTGAATATATAAGGATTGCTCCCACCACCAGAATTTGGTAGCTCTGATATTAGCTGTGAGCAGATGTCAGTCTCAGCATATTTTCACCTCTACTCACTTGCTTCCTAGACCTTTTATTCTGTCAGGCTCTGATTTTCTTTCCACTTACTCTAGTGTTGCTGCCATGTTGTTCTTGTTTCTCTGACCACCCCAGTCCATTCCACTTCTGTTGTTACTTTATCTTTTAATCACAGCTCATCTTTTCCTCTGCACATTCAGACTGATCTCACAGGTATCCACTTCTAACTTAGTTGTGGAATAAGGTCTTTTTCTTATAAATGGGTTCCATAGGCAGCCAGGTGACATAGACTGATAAGCCCATATCCATCTGCCTTTTTAGTGGAAAATGCTAGATTGATGGGAGAAATTCTGGTTCAGCTGGTTGAAGGTATAGGAGTCCATATCTCCCAAGATGTCATCATTTTCACTGCTTTAAGTGTGATTCTACCCTTCACAGACATTCCTGGACTATTTCAGAACACCCAGCATCTATAGCTTGACAACTCCATGCAAACTTTTTCTGTACAGGTCCAGAGAGTGAATAGTTCAGCTTTGACAGTCATAGGGTCTCTATTGCAATTACTTTGCCATTGTAATTTGAAAGCAGCCATAGACAATACGTAAGCAAATGGATGTTTATAATAAAATATGGCTGTGTTCCAATAAAACTTTATTTACAAAATAGGCAAGTGACTAGATTTTGCCCTGGATGCCTAATTTGCAGGCCCCTGCTCTACACTGACAATTTTCTCATAGAGATAATCTATATTTACTGATTAAAGAAGGGTAAGAAATGGGCAATATCCCATACACAGTTGGGAGTTCCTGTGACATAAATTATGATGGAGTGATTTGTGGCCAAGCCCTGTGAGAGATACAAAAGCCTCACTTGGGAGAAGAGTGCTAACTAGGCAGTTGAGAAAATTCCTATTTGCTTTGACATCCTGTTAGTCCAGTGGTTTTCAATCCTGGCTGCACATTAAAATTATCTGGGGAGCTTTAAAAAATCCTGATGTCCAGGCCACACAGGAAACCAATGAAATCAGAATCTTTGGGAGTAGGACCAAGAAGTAATTTTAAAAGCTGCCAGGTAATTACAATGTGAGAAATGCTATGCTGGCCTTTATATCAGCCAGTAGTGAACCTGATTCTGCCTCTTGGCCCAAGGCTTGCTCTAGTATAGGGCTCATTCCCTGTCTTTTTAATGGATTTCGGTGGTGCTCATCTGGGATAAATTTATAAGGAATTCCTGAGGGTAACCTCCTTATCAACTCTCTGTAATGTGCTCAGTTAGCTCTCCTAGGTCCCAGTAGGACTGTTAGCAGCGGCTCTAGGAAAACTACTGTTATTGAGAGGTCTTGGATCCATGTTCTGTAGCTCTCCCTTACTCAGCAGTCCACTACTCGATAGCATTATGGATCCATGTATGGATTAGGTTATGGTGGACTCTAAGTTTTTTGACTACCCATGGCACCTTGCTTTTGGTGGACCCTATTTGGGGTGGAATTGCTGTGAGGAAAGACATTCATAATGCACAAGTCTGAAATTGTGGTGTGGTGTCCTATCATATGTACGTTTATAATCATCTGCACCAGGGCTTTTCAACTTTCAGCTATATGAGGGCATTGTGTAAGGAACTTACAAACATCCTGCTACCCAGGCCACAGCTAAGGCCGATTAAATCAGAATCTTGAGTAGGACCCTGTTAACAGTATTTTTAAAAAGCTTCCCTTGGGGCGCTTGGGTTGCTCAGTCGGTTAAGCGTCTGACTCCCACTAAGGTCATGATCTCACGGTTCGGGTTTGAGCCCCACGTAGGGCTCTGTGCTAAGAGCTCAGAGCCTAGAGCCTGCTTTGGATTCTGTGTCTCCCTCTCTCTCTGCCCCTTCCCCCATGCGTGCTCTGTCTCTTTCTCTCTCTCTCAAAAATAAACATTAGAAAAAAGTGTTTTTATAAAGCCTCCCAGGTGATTGTATTATACAGCCACTGGAGTAAGACCTTGCTGCCTCCGAAGTGTTGTCCATGGACTTATAGCATCATGCTCACTTAGAAACTCCTGAAAAATGAAGTCCCTTATGCCCTACCCTGGACCCCCTGAATCAGAATCTATGGTGTAATAAGATCCCAGTTGATTTGTATCACATTCAAGTTTGAGAAGGTGGTGGTGGAGACTGTAAATTTTAACTTTTAAATTGCAACGTTGTGTAGGCAGAGTTGGAAACCACTACCTTACATCCTTATGCTGGGGCATCCTTATATACATCCTTATATACATCCTTATGCTGGGGCAGAGTGGTGAGGTCACCAGGAATTTCTGAACTCTGATTGTTGTTCTGTTCTGAAGGGGCTGCCCAGGGGTGATTGTCCTGTTGTGAGAGACCTGCACATTTTTTTTTTTTTTTTTTTTGAGGAGGATCTGCCTCTTCCACACCCTGACTAAGCCTGTGGTCAGTCTATGTCAAGGGATTCTATGATACCCAGAAATGGCTTTGGGGCACTAGAAACCATGACCTGAGAAATGAGATTTTCAAGAGCTAGGGATTCTCTTTAGGATGTTTGGAACCAGGACACAGTTTGTTATAATCTAGAAATAATTTTTATCTTTGGAAAAGTTATTTAACCTTGATATAGCTGGAAATTTGGATATTTATAGCATGTACAGTACAATGCTGTATAAACTAAGGCTTAACAAATGTGGTTTGTGATTTTTCAGATGAGTTTTTTCTTTTAACATTTTTTAAAGTTTATTTATTTATAATCTCTATACCCAATGTGGGGTTTAAACTCACGACCCTGAAATCAGAGAGTCCCATATTCCTCTGACTAAGCCAGCCAGATGCCCCTGCGTTTTTTCTTTTTAGGAAATAGTTTGCATTCTCAACCCATGATAGAGCAAGATACTGTGGTTTAGACACATTTTCCAACATTCTCCACCTGTATTTTTAACATTTCTGAAATTATGATATATCTTATAACGAATATGAACATTTAATGTAGTTTTCCTTTTTGATGATTTTAGGGCACAGTCCCTTTTGGTAAGTACTCAATTTCTTTAGATATAGTGATCAGAAATAGGTGGTTGGATGGGAGTGTTGCTTATGTGATCCTATGGGAGTGGGAGATGGACCTTTGTACATGTAGTGGTTATTGCTGCAGAATGGCTGGTCTGGGATGATTTCTGGACTGGTGACCAGTCCCACTGGTGACCAGACACCCAGTGGTGACTGGGTGTCTCTGTATTTCCTATATAGTCCATAGCTGACAGAATTTGTGGCATATTATTTTTCATCTTGGTTGGAGTCCATAGTTCTCTCAGGATGCTTGGCCCCTGATAGTGCTTCAGACCCTTAAATCCCAGATACATCCTCTGTCAAGTGTTTGGCATTATCTGTCTACTTCTCAGCCTATGCTGTAGGATCACCTTGTTTCTCACCATGGTGGGCTCAGGGCAGGCCCACCAGTCTTTAACACAGCCACATTTTGATGTCCTTTATGGTATCTAGGATGGTGTGGGTCTTATCCGTGTCTCATGGCAATCAGGACTGACTTTAGGAAAGCTAAGCTTCCCTTCCTCCTACTTATAATAACACTGTGGTGCCAAGATGTCACTGTGGCAACTCCAAAGTTTGTGCAGAGCAGCTTATGAAGCTGTTTTCTTCCAGAGTTCCAAAGATAAATGGAACCAAGGCTCTCTGTTTTCAGTATTTCCCCTCAATCATGCTAATGCAGCTCCCCAGTCTGAGTGAACCTCAGACAGGGGAAATAAGGACATGTATCTTACCTGTCTTTCTTATCTGTCAGCCTCTTCTTCCACTAGTCTCTTGGGGCTAGGTGAGGGGAGCTTCCCTACTTTTTTTCTTTATCTGACCAGATCTGCTTCGTAAAACTCTATGATCTAGTCTGTCAGATCTAGCCTTTGCTAAAGAGGAGCCAAAATAATGTAGAAAATGATTTTCTTTTTCATTAATGCCTTCCACAACTATTTTTTTCTTAAAATCTCAAGAGAATCAGCTTTGAACTCAAACCTGATTAATGGTATTTTTGTTCATATATATATATGTATATATATGTAAATATATATGTATATACACACATATATGTGTATATATATGTTATATACATATATATGTTATATATGTATACATACATATATATGTGTATATATATAAATTTTTTAAATTTAAATTTTGGTTAGTTTATATACAGTGCAATATTGGCTTCAGTGGTAGAACTCAGTGATTCATCACTTACATACAAGATCCAATGCTCATCACAAGTGCCCTTCTTAATGCCCATCACCCATCTAACCCATTTCCCATCACCTCTCTTCATCAACCCTTAGTTTGTTCTCTGTCATTAAGAGTCTCTTATGGTTTATCTCCCTCTCTTCTCTTTCCCCCCTGCTTACCATATATTCATCTGTTTTGTTTTTTAAATTTCACCTATGAGTGATATTGTACAGTATTTTTCTTTCTCTGATTTATTTTGCTTAGCCTAATAAATTCTAGCTCCATTCACGTTGTTTGGCAGGATTTCATTCTTTTTGATGGCTGAGTAATATTCCATTGTATATATGTACATGTATATGTATATATTCATGTGTGTGTATGTCTATATATCTATATATCTGTTTACCTCACCTCTTCTATATCCATTCATCAATTGATGGACATTGGGCTTTCTTCATAGTTTGGCTATTGTTGATAATGCTGGTATAAAAATTGGGTGCATGTGCCCCTTTGAATCTGTACTTTTGTATCCTTTGGGTAAATACCTAGTAGTGCAAATGCTGGATCATAGGGTAGTCCTAATTTTAACTTTTTGAGGAGCCTCCATACTATTTTCCAGAGTGGCTACACCAGTTTGCATTGCTACCAACAGTACAACAGGGTTCCCCTTTCTCTGCATCCTTGCCAACGTCTGTTGTTTCTTGTGTTGTTAATTTTAGCAATTCTGACTGGTATGAAGTGGTATCTCATCGTGGTTTTAACTTATGTGTCCCTGATGATGAGTGATGTTGAGTGTCTTTTCATGAGCCATCTGGATGTCTTCTTTGGAAAAATGTCCATTCATGTCTTCTGCCCATTTCTTAACTGGACTATTTGTTATTTGGGTGTTGAGTTTGATAAGTTCTTTATAGATTTTGGAGATTAACCCTTTCTGAAATATGTTGTTTGCAAATATCTTCTCCCATTCTGTAGGCTGCCTTTGATTGTTTCCTTTGCTTCAGAAGCTTTTTAACTTGGTGAAATCCCCAAAGTTTATTTTTGCTTTTGCTTCCCTTGCCTCTGGCAATGTGTGTAGTAAGAATTTGCTATGTCCGAGGTCAAAGAGGTTGCTGCCTGTGTTCTCTAGGATTTTTGATGGTTTCCTGCTGCACATCATTTAGGTCTTAAATGCATTTTTAAAAAATGTCTATTTACTTTTTTTTGAGAGAAAGAGAGAGAGAGAGAGACAGAGGCATGAGCAGGGGAGGGGCAGAGATGGAGACACAGAATCCGAAGCAGGCTCCAGGCTCTGGACTGTCAGCACAGAGCCTGATGCAGGGCTTGAACTCACGGACCATGAGATCATGACCTGAGCTGAAGTCAGATGCTTAACTGACTGAGCCACCCAGGTGCCCCTGGTCTTAAATGCATTTTGAATTTATTTTTATATATGGTGGAAGAAATAAGTTCAATTTCATTCTTCTGCATGTTGCCAGCCAGTTTTCCCAACACCGTTTGTGGAAGAGACTCTTTTTTTCCATTGCATATTCTTTCCTGCTTTGTTGAAGGTTATTGACGATTGATTAATGGTATTTTTGTTCTGTCTTACTCTCTGTATTCCTGGAATAATAGGCCTCACAGCTCAGCCTTGAATTTGAATGCTCCAATATTGACAAAATATTATCTATACTTACATTCTGAAAAGAAGCAATAGATGGTATTTGTTGTAATTAATAGTGTTTTAGAATTGAGGAACTATGGTAATATCCTAATGTTATTAAGATGAGACTTTGGGGCATCAAAGATCAAGTGATGGCCAATAAGATTCAAAATTCATGAATAATATTTAAGTTGTACAAAAAATGAGGCAATAATAGGTTTATTGATATAATGTTAATGCTGACAAATAAGGTGAAAAAAACCTAAGCAATTTTATTTTATTTTATTTTATTATTTTTAAGTTGAAGTATAATTGACATATAACATTATTAGTTTCAGGTGTACAACATAATGAGTCAATTTGTATATATTGTGAAATTATCACAATAAGTCTAATTAGCATCCATTACCATATATATATAAGTTACAGATTTTATTTTTTTGGATAAGAAGGTTTTTTTGGCATCATAGTGATTTTTATTCTGAAAATGAACATTCTCATTAAATTCACATTCTATATAAAAGAGATGAACAGTACAAATGGAGCCGCTGCCAAGGCTATGACTGAAGACCAATATCTAGCCCTCAAGTTGTGGGGACCTACTGACACTTTCTTTACGAAGGAAGATAAAAATAATGAAGGATTGCTTAAGTGAACATAAATTGCATGCTCACCATTCTACTTGAGCAAATTTGTGAAATAATCTTTTAACATAGCAGGTAGTTCTTTTTTTTCTGCATTACTTTTTTTGAAAATTTTTATTTATTTATTTATTTTTAAATTTACGCCCAAGTTAGTTAGTATACAGTGCAATAATCATTTCAGGAGTAGATTCCAGTGATTCATCCCCGATGTATAACACCCGGTGCTCATTCCAGCACGTGTCTTCCTTAATGCCCCTTAGCCATTTAGCCCATCCCCCCTACCCACAACCCCTCCAGGAACCTTCTGTTTGTTCTCTATATTTAAAGTCTCTTATGTTTTGTCCCCTTCCCTGTTTTTATATTATTTTTGCTTCCCTTCCCTTATGTTCATCTGTTTGTAGCTTAAATTACTCATGTGTGTGAAGTCATATGATACTTGTTCTTCTCTGACTGATTTCGCTTAGCATAAAATACCCCCTAGTTCCATCCATGTAGTTGCAATTGGCAAGATTTCATTCTTTTTTTTTTTAACTTTTTTTTAACGTTTATTCATTTTTTGATAGAGATAGAGCGTGAGTGGGGAGGGGCAGAGAGAGAGGGAGACACGGAATCTGAAGCAGGCTTCAGGCTCTGAACTGACAGCACAGAGCCCGACGCGGGGCTCGAACTCACGGACTGTGAGATCATGACTTGAGCTGAAGTTGGACGCTCAACCAACTGAGCCACCCAGGCACCCCTCATTCTTTTTTATTGCCGAGTAATACTCCATTGTGTGTGTGTGTATACACACACACACACACACACACACACACACACACCACATCTTCTTTATCCATCCATTCGTTGATGGACATTTGGGCTCTCCCATACTTTGGCCAATGTCGATAGCACTACATTGGGATGCATGTGCCCCTTTGAAACAGCAGACCTGTATCCCTTAGATGAATACCTAGTAGTGCAATTGCTGGGTTGGAGGGTAGTTCTATTTTTAATTTTTTGAGGAACCTCCATACTGTTTTCCAGAGTGGATGCACCAGTTTGCATTCCCACCAATAATGCAAAAGAGATCCTCTTTCTCCACATCCTCGCCAACGTCTGTTGTTGCCTGAGTTGTTCATGTTAGCCATTCTGACAGGTGTGAGGTGGTATCTCATGGTGGTTTTGATTTGTATTTCTCTGATGATGAGTGATGTTTAGCATTTTTTTATGTGTTGGTGACCAGCTACCCAGTCTCTGTGCTCAGAACTCTGTGCTCTTGCCAACTAGCAATCAAGCACCCCTCCTTTTTCTTCGACTTCCATCTACTTCCTGCTTCTACACTGTCCCTGACCAAGCCCTCAGCCTGGCAGGCAGCACCTAACTCTCGAGTTTTATCTCAGATGGAGCTATGTTTCCAAACTCCTCACTTCTGAGAATCCTGTGGCTTTGACCCATTCCAGCCTTCTAGGGGAGGGTCTCCTGAAGCAATGACTGGGTGCTGGCTTGCCCCCAGGAACGTTTGTGCAATTCTACTGCTGCAGATGCCCAGAGACTGTGGCTGGGTACTGGTCTGCCCCAGAAAAAGTTCTTGGGCTCGTGTAGCAGCAGCATTTCAGGGATTATGGTAAATCACAACACACATCTGTTACAGGCTTTACCCCTAACGTCCTTGTTCCAACAGTAGCAAACATAGCTGTTCTTCAGGGTTCGCTGGGAACTTTGCCTGTGGGGAGGCCTCACAGCCTCTACCAAAAATGTCCTCTCAACAGGGAACTCCCTCCCTGTGTGGCCTGAGGACCCTTCAGACCTTGCTGTCTGCTCCTGGGTATTTGCCCTTCCAGCCAGAGCTCCACCAGGTATTGAACCGTGGAGTTGCAGACTCTGTGCTCCCCTGTTTATTGAGTCTTAATGGTATTTAAACCCTGTCCTTTCTCCTTTCTCCCTTTCTTGTTGAGTCCCTTCTGGGTGTTTCCAATCTTTCTCTTTCTCTCCAGCTGCTTTCAGGGGGAGTGCTTTTCCTGTATTCTTCCCCCTGTCTCCATCCTCTCTGCAAGCAGAAACAGCTTCCTACCCTATGCAGGTTCTCTCTCCCTCAGTTCACCTCTCTGCACCACATACCTGCTGAGTTCTGTGGTTCAAGTTGTGTAGATTGTTCTGTTAATCCTCAGATCAGTTTTCTAGGTGTGCAAGATGGTTTGGTGTTGATCTAGTTGCATTTCAGGGAAGAGAGAGGCAAAAAAACCTTCCATGCTGCTCCACCATCTTGGCCTCTTCTCCTCTGTGATGAGGACTTGTAAGATCTACTCTCTCAGCAACCTTCTTTCTTTTATTTTTAAACGTTTATTCGTTATTGAGAGACAGAGAGACAGAGCATGAGTGGGGGAGGGGCAGAGAGAGAGAGGGAGACAAAGAATCTGAAGCAGGTTCCAGACTCTGAGCTGTCAGCATAGAGCCCAACAGGGAGCTCAAACTCAGCAGCCTTGAGAGCATGACCTGAGATAAAGTTGGACACTTAATCAACTGAGCCACCCGGGCATCCCTCAGCAACTTTCAAATACGCAGTACAGTATTATTAACTATAGTCAACATGCTGTATGTTGTATCTCTGTAGCACTTATTTATTTTATAACTGAAAGTTTGTACCTTTTGACCCCTTTTACCCATTTCACCTAACCTTCTGCCTCCCTGCCTCTGACAACCACCAGTGTGTTCTCTGTATCTGTGAACTGTTTTTGTTTTTTTGTTTTTGTTTAGTTTTTAGATTCCACATGTAAGTGAGATCATATGGTGTTTGTCTTTGTCTGACTTATTTCTCTTACAATATTGCCCTCTGGTTCCATCCATATTGTTACAAATGTCAAAATTTTATTTTTTATGGCTGAATAATATTCCACTGTATATGTATACCACATTTTCTTTATCCATTCATTGGTCATTGGGCACTTAGGTTGTTTCCATATCTTGGCTGTTGTAAGTACTGCTGCAGTGAACATGGGATGCATGTATTTTTCTGAGTTAGTGTTTTCATTTTCTTCTAATAAATACCCAGAAGCTGAATTGCTGAGTCATATAGTTGTTGTGTTTTTAATTTTTTGAGGAACCTCCATATTGTTTTCCACAGTGGCTGCATCATTCATATTTCCACCAACATTGCACAGAAATTCCCTTTTTTCACGTCCTCACCAACGCTTACTATTTCCTATCTTTTTGATAATGATGATTCTAACATGTGTGAGGTGATACCTCATTGTGGTTTTGATTTGCATTACTCTGATAATTAGTGACATTGAGCACCTTTTCATGTAGCTGTTGGTTATCTGTATGTCTTTTTTTTGGGAAAGTATATGTTTAGGTCCTCTGCCCATTTTTAATTGAGTTGTTTTTTTGCTGTTGAGTTGTAGGAGTTCTTTATTTATTTTGGATATTAACCCCTTATTAGATATATGATTTGCAAATATTTTCTTCCATTTAGTAGGTTGTCTTTTCATTTTGTTGATGGCTTCCTTTGCTGTGCATAATCAATTTTAAAATGAACATCAACATTTAAATCACTTATGGTCTCTAGTCAAACCACATTTGCATTGCTTTAGAATTTTGACCATCGAGCTCTACAAATCAAATCACTATGGTCTTTCCTATTGTTTGTTGTCTCTTATTCAGACATGATTAGCAGGTATATTTCCCCTGGATATTTCCGATAAGAAGTTTTGTGTTTGAAGAGAAAAGCAGTAAGTCTCATGGTCTGGGGAAGATGGGGAAGGAAGAATCTGACAACAGATAGTGGGAGTAAAATGTAGTAAAGTTTTATAAGAATGTGTTGGCAAAACATATGGCATAATTTATTCAACTTTGTTGTTGATAGGGTTATAAATGTTTATTAAACAAAGCTGAGACACAGAATTAGGGGTCATAACCATACCCCATCATCAATCACTCCTAGAGGTGGAATGATGGACTGGGTGGACCATGTGAACACAACTTAACTGCTACATGTAAAGAAAACCCATTTTTATTTTAGGGCCAGGTTGGTCTTGATTGGATTGTTCACTTATTTTATTTCCTTCAAGCAGTTAGTGGTTATTGATGGAAAATAATTGTCCTTTTTTTTTTTTTTTTTTTTTTGCTTAGCACCTCTTTGAATCACTACTTCACTATAAACTACTGGTTATTGATTCATCAGAAAGATTAATGCTTGCTTTATCTATAAATAACAACATGAATATAATTTCCCCTTAGTTCGCTCAATTCAGTATTTTGATGGTTTTTCACCACATTTTTGGAAACATTTATTTGGAGAATGATTAAGATTACATTTTACCAAAGCCTAAATTTGTGTCTGAATTATTGCTCTGTGTAAAACAAGTATCTTTTAATTAATTAATTAGAGAGAGAGAGAGAGAGAGAGAAAGAAAAAGCAGGGGAGAGGGGTAGAGGGAGAGTGAGAGGAGAATTCCAAGCAGGCTCCATACTTGTGGAGCCTGACCCGGGGCTTGATCTCACAACATGAGATCATGACTTGAGCCAAAATCAAGAGTTAGAGGCCTAACTGACTGAGCCACCCAGGTGCCTCAACTAGTATCTTTTCTAAATAATAGTCACATTCAAAATGGGAAAAGCTACATATCCTATGATTAATAGGTTAATGGTTGGGTTGCCTAAAGATACTACCTATAAAGGTTGGGGTGCCTAGAGCTCAGTCATGTAACTTCTCAGCTCTACTTTGTTTTTGGGAAATATCATCCAGTCTCATGATTTCAAAAAAATACTGTTCTCAAACATCTTTGAAATTTTAGTAAGACCAGTAAACCATTGATATATGAATAATTACAATGAGAATGTAAGCTATAAGAAACATATTTCCAGCTCTTATCTTTCTCAACTCCTGAATTGTATACTAGTCTCTAACTTAGAAACTCTAATAGGCAATCTTAACATGCCTAAAGTTCAACTCTTGATCTTCTTCCTTCTTATGTCTCCTTAAGTAAATATTACTTCCATATACCCAACTGATTAGGCCATATACCATAGAGTCATTCTTGTTTCTTTAATAACCCATATTCAATCTATCAGCAAACCTTGTTGACTCACCAGAATTACCAGAATTCTTCCACTTCTCAACAACTCCACCAGTGTTCCCTGGAACAAGCCAATGTGGTTTCTTGGGCTACTGCAACAGTCTCCTAACTTTTTCTGTCTTCCATTTCTCACCCCTCTTCCTTGATCCCTGTTTAATCCCCAGTCTATTCTCTTGAGTAGCCAGAATGGATCCTTTTAAATTTTAGGTCAGATCTTGTTCCTTTCCTGTTCTAAAACCTTCAGTAGCTCCTGATCACAAGAATAGAATTTCTAGTGTTGATGGTTATCTACAAGGCCTGTACAACTTGGTGCCTCAGTGACAGCCTGACTTCATCTTTTATGTTCTCACCTCACTCTACTGTAGGTACTCTGGCCTTCCTGCTGCTCCTGGAACAAACTAATCAAGCTTCTGTTTTGGAACCTTTGTACTTGGTGTTTCCTCTGTTTGGAATATTTTCCTCCAAATATTCAAACGTCTTACTCCTCTACTTCCTTGGAGTCCTTTTTACCTGATCAGAGAGACCTCCTAAGATACCACATCTAACCAGCCCTTCCTCATCACATATCTATTCTCTTCCCCTCTTTACTTTTTTCATAGCACATATCAATACTCAGTATTATGTTACACAGTTATGTATATATTTGTTTATTCTCTGTCTCTTCTCAGTAGGAGGAGGGTCACTGACATGTCCTTCTGGTGAAGTGCAGGTGCACCAATATTTTTTGAATAAATGAAATGTAGGGTCTAGATTTGTTTTTTTGTTTTTTGTTTTTTGTTTTTGTTTTGTTTTTGTTTGTTTTGGGGTGTCAAGTAGTTAAGTAAAACTGGAAGAAACTAACATTTGATATTAGTGTCAGCGTGTGGTCTTTTCCTGGTTGTGTTTAAGTTCATATTTTTTTCCAGGAATAAGTGTACTTTCTGGATTAGAACATTTAGCTACAGCTGTTTGTATTTGACATGTAAATCTCTTTGCTTTGTTATGCCATCTGCATAGCCCAGAAGGCTGGTAGAATTGGAGAGGGATCTATCTACATGTGTTTTGTTATCATCCCTCAATAGCTCCAAGTAATAGCTTGGCTAGCAGTGTTGTTAATCTAACAAGCAAATAGAACTCTAAATTATATTTTAAAAGATGATGGTTGTTTTATACTTTCTGTGTCATTAGTGGTGAGGATTGTTATAGGCTGAATTGTATCCCTCTCAAATTCAAATGGTGAAGTCCTAGTCTTTAGCACCACAGATTGTGACTGTATTTGGAGATAGGGCCTTTAAAGTGGTAATTAAGTTAAAATGAGGTCTTTAGGGTGGGCCCTAATCCAGTATGACTGGTGTCCTGATAATAGGAGATTAGGATGTGCAGAGAGAGAGATACCAGGGGTGCATGCACACAGAGAAAAACCATGTCACAGTGAGAATGTAGTTATTTGCAAGCCAATGAGAGAGGCCTTAGAAGAAACTGACCCTGTTGACACTTTGATCTTGGACTTCCAGTCTCTAGAACTGTGTGAAAATAAGTTTTTGTTGTTTAAGTCGCCCACTCTAGGAAGGTCTATAGGCAGACATGGCAAACTAATATAAGGGTTAAAAAGTGAAAATCAGTAATAAAAATAATGTGCCTGCTTTTTTTACTTATAGTTTGAAAATGAATGATGTAAGCTGTCTTTTTTTTTTTCTTTTTGGCTACAAAAAGACAAGACTGAATATAAATATATACTTGATTCTAGATCACTGAACTGATCAGACTTCAGATAAACTATAGGAATGGAGACTTGGCTTTCTATGATAGTAGACATGGGAAATGACAAAATATCCTTCATTAAGGAATTCCTTTTGATGAAAACTAAGTTGTATCACTGATCTTAAAATTTAATTTTGGCTTAGCTACCAGCTGTCTTTATAACTGAAGAAATCACTCAACATTATGGCTCTTCTCTAAAATCTAGAGTTTCATTCATCTTTTCATTAAGTAAATCAACACTTATTATTTTCAGTGTGCTAGCTCTCGGTTTTCAGGATGAATCAAACATGGTCCCTGCCCTTATCAAGTTCATGGTAAAGCTAGGGAGATGGTAATAACAGCTAATTACAAAATGCTGTAATGAGTGGTGTGAGAGGTACATACAAGGGGCTGTGTGGGGAGGGTGATATTCCAGGTTGGGGATGCCAAACATTTCTTGTTCTGGGCCTAATAAGTAGTTTGTGGCAAACTCCACAAGTAGAAAATGAGAGTGAAAATTTAGTCAGAAATGAGATCATAAATTACCTCATAAGCCATACTTTAGACTTTATCCAAACCATGCTTTAGACTTTTATCTTATAGGCAGTCAGGAACCATTGGAGAGTTTTAAGCTGGTACAAGTATTTCAGATTTGCGTTGCGGAGAGATGGCACTATGGAAGTGTGGGATGGGTATGGAGATGTGATGAGGGCCAGAATTGATGGATATACTTCTTGTAATGATAGAGTAGAAGACAGGATAGCAGAAGATAGAGTAGAAATTGAGGCCATGTTTCTGTTTCACAGAGGATAGCTTGGAGGGAATGTAGGGTAGGGCAGTAATCCAGAGAGCAGCTATAAGCAGTGGTCCTGGGTTGAAGAGGATGTGCCAGAAACTGAAGCTTTTAAACAGACAGTTTAAAGTACCTAGAGAGGAGGTAAGAGGGAGGGAATATCCCAGATGGCCTCTGGATTTCTGCCTCAGTTTAGAAGTACTAGTCACTGAGGTAAGAAATACAGATGGAGGAGGACTTGTTTTTACCCCACAGTACCTTTGTACCTGGTTCCCTTTACTTGGCTTTCTTACCCGCCATCTGTCCTGGTAGAAAACTGTCTGTTCTTAAAGGCTCTTCTTGGAAGTCCTACTTAATCCTTGTGAATGTTTGCAATCTCTTTAGCGCTCTCTTTTTTGTTTGTAAGCCTAAGCAGTTACATTCTGCCTATTATATTGCAGCTAGTTGTGTATCTCTCATCACCATACTGGAGCTTACTCATCTTTATTTTCTAAATGTCTGGGGTATTGTTTTGAACATAATATGTGCTCAATAAGTGTTTATTGGCTGAGATGATCTAAAAGAAGATTGTAGTTGGTTTAGGGGTAATGTTAAATGCCAGTTGAGTGGTATACATTTGCTGGATTTCCAATACTTCAGTCCTCCACAGTGCTTTTGTTAACACGGTGAAGGTTGTTTTTGGTAAGAAATAAAGAACAGTTGAAATTACCAGTAACTTGAAGAAGGGATCCTCTCCTTCCCAAGAGTAGATGATACCTTTTTCTTTAAAAGATCACTGGTTTTACTATAGACAATTGTATACAACAATTTTATATTTTTAACCTTTACTTTGTTTCAGAACTCTGTTTGAAATTTTTAGCTAATTAACATGGTTTAAATGTCTTCTATTTTATTTCACACATTAAAATTAACTCAAGGAAGCAAAAGTAGCCCTTGAAGCTATTGGAAGAAGGTTAAAATTCAAAGTGTTTTAGCTAACAAACAAGAAAAGAGATGGCTGTTAACATGTCCTTTTTATACTACAATGATAGTAGAATTAAAAAAAATAGATTAGGAAAGAACATGGTTATAGAATATAAATGTATTAACCCAAGTGGGCATTTAGAGAAGATTTTCTGCAAAGCTAGGATCTGAAGTACTAAAGCCATTGTTGCACTAATGCAACACATCAAAGTAAATTAAACCTCACACCATATTCTGCAATGCTCTTATTATGCACTAGTGTTGCTCTATATATAATGACAGTTGATGGCTTGGTTCACTATGCATCTCAATGTAATTTTCAGTATCTTTGGAGCACCCAGAGAAACACACCAGAATTAGGAAAGATTAGAAAACGCTTTTTTTTGGTACTATAAATTTTAGTATATAGGTATTACAAAACATTAAATATATACCTGGTGAGCTCATTCCCACATGTATGTATGAAGGTGTGTCTGTAACCTAGCTCAGATTTACATACTGAAGAAAAGCAAGTGAACCCAAGCTCTCAGAGAGCTTGGAGAGCCAAAACTTTTTTGTTTGAGAGGGACCACCTAAGGTCACAGAAAGGAAGAATGGGGAGAGTTGTACACTAGTGACAAAAAGAAAGGTTAATAAGACATAAGCTAGGATTTACATTACAATCATCTTTGCTGTAAGTTCCAACTAAAGTTTTTGTGTTGCCTATAAAAATATAACTGATTTTGACTGAAAAAGAAAATGGGGAAACAGGAATTATTTTATAGAATAACCTGAAAACTAATTTTTACTGATACTCCTTCAAGAGATGGGAGACTTTTTCAAATAACAAATGCACTCGCAACTTTTAGTGAGAGTCATCTGTCATCCTGAGTCACAGTTACTGAAGCAAGTTGGTTAGATCCTGTAAGATAAGTTAGTTAAAAAAAAAAAGATTTAGTTTTCTTTATCCCCCCCCCCCCCCGCCCAGGATTACCAAGCCATCTTTACTCTCTGAAATAAAGTGAATCATTGAAAGTATCACTTGACTTTAATTTAATCAGTGTTAAATAACTATATTGGGGTATTTCAGAAGAAGACATAGGTATAAATGATTGGTAAATGTGGATAGCTTGCAGGTTGCAATTGCATTTATTTTGATGGAAGCACAATGTTCTTATACAATGTTCTTTTCACAGTTCTTTGGCATTTATTATAAGGAACAAAGCATTTCTGGAATGCTCATTTTAATTTCAAAGCTCAGGCTATTCTATGGAAAACATTTGGCGCAGGGAGGATCTGAACAATAATAGAGGAATGTTCAGTGGGAAGCGTTGTGAATTGTGGCACTTAAAATACATTCTGAAGGAACATTTAGACAATGATACTTATTCTTCATTTTACACAAAGATTTAAACTAGGTGCTATAATTTGTCTTAATCTGGACAAATATCTTTTAATTCTTGATGTATAAATTAGGCTGACAGTAGTGAGATATTTGTGTTTTGGAGTATGTGAAAATCCATGTAATAATTCAGGCATATTATCATCTTTATCATCTATGCATGATAAAGACATGTGGCCCTATTTGGCTGCTTGCAAAGCATATAGGAGGTGCTTTGTTAACTGACTTCATCACATTTAGCACACGGGACCCCCTTAGAGCAAGATGAGGGTAGCTCCAAGAGAACACCTCTGACTAGGATCCCATAACAGACTTTCTATATCCATGTGGGGAATGGACTAGAAAATGTACATTAAATATCAACCAATATTTGAGTCATGTTATGCATTTTACAAGACATTTTACGTATTTAACCTTCACACAGTCTTATAGGTAACATGATCTCATTTTCCAAGAGAGGAAACAAAGGCACTGCACTCTGGGTTGTAGACATGAGAATAAAGCAAATTAGAATATAGCAATAAGTCTATTGGATGGAGGAGGAGAATTGAAAGGGCAGACAAAAATTATTTTCATCTATGTATTTCCCCCATAGCTTGTAAGTTCTTTCTCAGTTCCTAGCTAAAAAACTGTGTCCAGACATAATAAATAAGCAAATATGTCATGCTCCATAAGCAATAAACAAGCCAAACCTTTAGGGGCTGCAGAACAGGAAGGTTATGTATAGTCTGTTCTCAAAGATGTGGTGCATGATTGTTATAAGCCTTGGCTATTTGATGATATGCGGGATTCTAGTTTTCCATAGGAGTTTCAGGTCTTCTAATTTATTTTACTTATTTAAATTTTTTTTTATGTTTATTTATTTTTGAGAGCAAGAGAGACAGAGCACGAGTGGGGGAGGGGCAGAGAGAGAGGGATACAGAATCTTAAGCAGGCTTCAGACTCTGAGCTGTCAGCACAGAGCCCAACGTGGGGCTCAAACCCCTGTGCCATGAGATCATGACCTTAGCTGAAGTCCTATGCTTAACCGACTGAGCCACCCAGATACCCCCAGGTCTTCTATTTTAAATACTGAAAAGACGTGTTCTTTTCCTTCATCTACAATGGGGATCTTCCAGCTTTGCTTATAAAAATGTTAACTAAATTTATTATTGGTATCCAAGGCTTAATTAAGAAATGGGTATTTTTTACAATGTAATTTTGTATGAGGTTTTGTTTCCAAATACAGTTGCTTAATTTCTATCTCTAACCACAATGAGACACCACCTCACACCTGTCAGAATGGCTAAAATTAACAACTCAGGAAACAACAGATGTTGGCGAGGATGCGGAAGAAGGGGAACACTTTTGCATTGTTGGTGGGAATGCAAATTGGTATAGCCACTCTGGAAAATAGTATGGAAGTTCCTCAAAAAGTTAAAAATAGAACTACCCTACAGCCCAGCAATTGCACTATTAGGTATTTATCCAAAAGGATACAAAAATGCTGATTCAAAGGGACACATGCACACCAATGTTTATAGCAGCACTATCACCAATAGCCATATTATGTAAAGAGCCTAAATATCCATCGACTAATGAATGGATAAAGAAGATGTGGTGTATATATATATATATATAATGGAATATTACTTGGTGACCAAAAAGAATGAAATCTTGCCATTTGCAACAACGTGAGTGGGACTAGAGTGTATTATGCCAAGTGAAATAAGTCAGAGAAAGACAAATATATGATTTCACTCACTGTGAAATTTAGAAACAAAACAGATGAACATAGGGGAAGGGAAGGAAAAATAAAATAAGATAAAAACAGAGATGGAGAGGGAGGCAAAACATAAGAGCTTCTTAAATACAGAGAACACACTGAGGGTTACTGGAAGGGAGGTGGTTGGGGGGAAGGGGCAAATGGGCGATGGGCATTAAGGAGGGCACTTGTTGGGATGAGCACTGGGTGTTATATGTAAGTGATGAATCACTAAATTCTACTCCTAAAACCAATACTACACTGTATGTTAATTAACTTGAATTTAATTAAACTTTTTTTTAAAAAAAGCCCTTCTTTTCAATGACCCCATTCTTTAAGCCATTTATATAACAAATATTTATTGAGCACTTACTTTGTGCATTGTTCTGGGTGCTGGAGAAAAGACACATTTTTTGCTTTCATGGAATTTACTTTTTAGTATTAGAAGCATGAAATTAACATATAAACAAAAAAAAGTCAAGCCCTGTAAGTGTTTTGAGGAAATATAAAGTGGGATGAAGGGATAGAGTGAGAGAGGGTGGGGATGGGGTAGTCAAGAAAGGCCTCTTGATAGGTGACTTTGGGTAAGACCTGTTTGAGAGGCCTACTGAATTAGGGGAGACTGTATGGGACAGGTAAGAGAGGTTACAAAGGGCCTATATGTAATTATTTGAATTTGGTCCCCCTGAGATAACCAGTGTTTTATATTTCAGAGTGGTTCTGTGCCCTCTCAACATTAATAATGTCTATTCTCAGCCTAAATAGACTAATGCTTTACTGACTTAATTATGATTATTTTGCCTCTTTCTTAATATAGATTGCTGGCTACAAAGTGATATAAATAATTATTATATATGAATATTTATATATACATATATATATATATAATATATATTGCATTGTTTCCATAGTAAAACTTGGTAAGTTTCAATCTCTGTGGCTCTTCCTTCTTCCTGCCCTTTCTCTCTCCCTTCCTACCTCCTTCCTTCGTTCCTTTTTATCTTTAGTTGAAAATTCCATAGCAGCTGATAATATTGGTCTTGGTTCACTGACTTGACTTATGAGGGTGTACCAATAGTACTGGGAATAAATCGTGTTACTATGAAATACTTCCTTTTGTTTTGGGCTGTGATGTCCCAAGACTGTGTTTTCACAGTTTGTCTAATGAGTGGCTTGTGTTTTTCCAATTTTAGGTTACTACACTTGTAAATTGTCCCCAGAATCCTTCTAACAGGAAAAAAGGATGTTCAAAAAGAGCCAGAGTCCTTCTAGCTTCTGTGGAGGAAGCGACTTGGAATTTATTAGACAAGGGAGAGAAGATTGCCCAGGAAGCCACAGTTTTAAAGGAAGAGCTTACTACTGTACTTGAGGAAGTTCGCAAAGAAAGTGAGTACTCTAGTCCTGGTCAGGAGCAAACCGTATATCCTTAGGGTGTTAGTTACAGAATTAGATTTGTGAGCATTTTGTTTCGTTGACTTGAGTTTATTAGTCTATCTGTAGAGCTCTGAGGAGCTGGCTGTGGGAAGCTGAGTGGCTTATTAGTCAGCTCTAAGACTCAGAGTACTACTTACTCCTGGTTCTTCCCTTGAATTGTTGAGTCCCTGCAGGCAAGTTCTTCCCCTCACATGCCATAGTTTATCCATAGTAAGCAAAGAGAAGTGTATCCTTTTTTGTCATAGAATATAACGACATATGACTAATGAAGCTGAAGATGTGTTTGTCCATACATAAATTAATTATAAAGTTCCTTGTTAATAGTTAGAGGTATTAAGTTACAGACCTGACTACTTAGAAGTACATTTTTTATTTTTTCATTTTCTAGAGGTTTAGATTTTCTAAACTTAAAAAGAAATGCTTTGCATAAACTATGCATAACTCATGTTGCTGCTATATGAATATTATAAAATGAAAGTGTACATGTCACGTTTTGATGTATTTACTTACATATGATAATACAACAATTTTATAATGAATGTAAGTCTCATTTGCAGACTCTTTTTAAAAGAACTGCCTTATTTATATATCAGCTTGCTGCAAGAAACTATCTTGAGAGGATAAGAAAACTTAAATATTCATGTTCAGTTTTATAAGAGACTTGGGGTGTTCATATATTTCCCTTCGCAACATAACTTTATGAAAATCAAAAAATGTCAGTTAATTAAATAATTAAAATGAATATACTAGCTATAATAAACCTTAGGTCAAATACAGGAGATTTATTTTTTATTTGTTATATACTTTATATATGACTTATATTTTACAGAGTCTCTTCTGAAAATATGAAGAAAATAAAATGCCAAAGATAATTTCAAATGAATTCATCACTCCTCCCTACCCCCTACCACTTTAGACCCTATCCTGTCTTGTCTGTTCTGGTACCATTATCCACATAGTCACCAAGTCAGTTTAGACTCTTTGTTCTCATTTCACTCTCTCTTCCAATTAGTCTCTAAGTTCAACAAATTCTTTCTCCTTTTGTCTCTCAGATCTTTCCCTCTTTTTCATTACTGATGTTGCCTCCTGAATTCAGGATTATTGCATTAGCCTTACTGTATACTAAAGCCAAATACATCTTTTAAAAAGGAAAATACAGTTATTTTACTTCCCTGCTTAATTTAAATCCTTTTAAAGCTTTTGAAGGTTAGGGGTATTATCTTTCTGGATAAGGTTCAGGCTTATAAATCTAGCTCACTCAGCATTGCATTATTTGGCTTCTATCATTCTCTCCCTTTTCATTTCCTGATTCTGGCCCCCTCTCCAGCTTCCAAACAAGAATTTGAAGTATTTTGAATGGTCCATGTTGCCTTATGCCTCTGTACGTCTGTTATCAGCTATTCCCTTCACTTGGATTACGCCTCTTGTTCAGCCAGTTCTTACTTATTGCACCAAACTCAACCCAGGTCTTTTCTAGGAAGTGTGTACTGACCTTGTGATGCTCATTTAGATATCCCTCTTCTGTGTCCCCACAGACTCTGAGCATTTGCCTTTAATAGGATTTACTACCCCAATACACCAAACATTGATTTACTTGTTCAATAAATCTAGACTTTTAATCCGTGAAGGTGGCAAATACCAGGTCTTATGTGATGAGAAGTACCTGACACATAACAACCACCTGATGTTTGTTAAATAGATAAAACAATTGAAGCATCATTTTGTCATTTTATATTATAAAATTTTATAATGATTTTATCTTTGTTTTTATGACAAATTATCTCTCATGGTTATGGTTTTTTTTAAAGTTTATTTATTTTGAGAGAAAGAAGGAGAGTATGTGCGTGTACACAAGCAAGCAGGAGAAGGGCAGAGAGAGAGGAAGAGAGAGAGAATCCCAAGCAGGCTCCGTGCAGAGCCCAATGCTGGGCTCGATCTCTCAACTGCAAGAGTCAGATGCCTAACTGACTGAGCCGTCCAGGTGTCCCTCATAGATATGGTTTCTTTCCTGAGTGTTTTCGTAAGGAATATGAACGCTATTCTGGTATTGTTCTTCTCAGATAATGAGATCTATTTGACAACATAGTTTTTGTAAGCCACCTCATAATACTATGTAAGACACTGGTCATTCTCAGCAGGAAAAAATAAAAGCATTAATTGGCATGAAATGGCATATATATTTTTTTAAAAAAGTAAGTTACCAGTTTTTGACTCAAAAAGCAAATTATTTTAAAGAGAAGGTCTCAAAGAAAAAGTATGTGTGGCTTTTAGGATTATGCAGTATATCCTTCCCTGTGTTCTATTATAATGTGTGAAATCATATTATCATGTGATAGATGTGGCATATGCTGTGTACACAACAAATGCATTTGGTTAAAGATCACCAAGTGCTTTATACTCTGATTTTTTTTGACAAACTGCCAAATTGAACTACTGCCATTTGAGTGTGGGAGGAAAGCAGTGAAATGGCAAATGGTTTTGGAATTTGGGGAATGGCCAATGCTTATCCTATGGATTGCAGAGATAGTAACAGTGAGAGCACTGTTCCGAAAAATTTGGAAGGAATTTTAGCTCACTGGTGAAGTTGAAGTATCAGGAGAATGAATTCTGATTCAAGCGCCTCTTTGATACTAGAAACATATTTTAGTTTCCTGTTTTTTTTTTTTTTAAGGGCTTCGTCCAGTGGCATAATGTAAAGGACTAATGAAGAGCAAATATTGTTTAAAATATTTGAGAAAGTGAAAAAATATTAGATGTAGGGGGTATTTTTATTTATGTATTTATTGACTTATTTTCAAAAAGAATTTTGAGACTAATCTAGAAAATTTCTTCTATTAAAGACAGTGTAATTTATGTAGCATTACAACAGAATTCTGTTTTATTCTGTTTAACTGACTTTAGTGGCTTTAGTTAGAGATGTGAAGTGATAAATAATGTAGATATTTGATTACCTAAAGAACTGGCCTGTGGAAGATGGGACCTGGATAGTAGTAGGGGAGGATGGTGAAAGGAAATGTCATATGTGAGTAGAACTGTAGAGATCTAGCAAAAGTGGCCCACACAGTGATTATTTTTTACTCATAATCTTACAGTTTGGCCCTATACTTACATCCATACAATGGCCAAGTATTAAACCCAGTATTTTTTAAAAACAGTTTTAGAATATCACATAACAATTAGCTAGGAATTATCTAAAAATTGTTCATAATGTTTGGATTACACATGTTTTGCCTATAGCATATATGCTACCTTCATATAGCCTCTACTTCTAAGTCACACATTTGGTTACATTTAAAGTTTTTTAAATGTTGAGAATAAGATCAGTACAGAAAAGTGCATACATTATCATGAACAACTCAATAAAGTTTCACAATATAAACACACTAATGTAATCTCTACCCAGATCAAGAAATAGAAACTTACCAGAATCCTGGAATCACCCCTTGTGCCTATTAGTTACCACTTCTTCACCTCAAAGGTAACCATTATCCTGGTTATTACATAGGTTAGTTTTTTGCTTCTTTTTGAACTTTACATAAGTGGGATCATATAGTATGTTATGTTTTGAGTCTGGCTTCTTTTTGTTCAATGTTATGTTTGTGAGATCTCATCATATAGTAGTCCATTCATTTCATTGATGAATAGATTATAGTTTATCCATGTTACATAGATAGACAACTGAATTTTTTCAGTTTTTGGCCTTAATGAACATTGTTGCTATGTACATATTTGTGTATTACTTTTGGTGCATTAATATAGATATTCCTGCTGGGTTATACTTAAGATGAAATTGCTGGGTCATAAGGTATATACTCAGCTTTAATAGATTTTATCAAACAGTTTTCCAAAGTGGATTTTCTAATTGGCACTCTTATCAGTAATGTAAGAATTCCAGTTGCTCTACATTCTTATTAACTTGGTGTTAGCAAGTGTCAGTGTTTTTGATTCAAGTATATGTAGTGGTTTTTCATTGTAGTTTTAATTTGTATTTCTCTGATGAGAATTGCGTGCTCTAGATGTGAGACTTTTGTTAGTTGTGGATGTTAAAAACATCTTATTGCTTTCAATATATCAGCATTTTTGATACTCAGAAGTAATTTTGATAAATTCCAATTAATTATTTTATACCTTTATGGATAGAATTTTTTCTGTTCTGTTAAAAAATTTTGTCTACTGCAAGTCAAGAAGATATTCTCATATGTAGTACAGGCTTTATTGTTTTACCATTATGAATGATGTGAGCTAGGGCTCCCAGCACCATTTATTAAAGAGACTGTCTTTTTTCCATTGGGTATTCTTTCCTGCTTTGTCAAAGATGAGTTGGCCATACGTTTGTGGGTCTAGTTCTGGGGTTTCTATTCTATTCCATTGGTCTATGTGTCTGTTTTTATGCCAATACCATGCTGTCTTGATGATTACAGCTTTGTAGTAGAGGCTAAAGTCTGGGATTGTGATGCCTCCTGCTTTGGTCTTCTTCTTCAAAATTACTTTGGCTATTCGGGGCCTTTTGTGGTTCCATATGAATTTTAGGATTGCTTGTTCTAGCTTGGAGAAGAATGCTGGTGCAATTTTGATTGGGATTGCATTGAATGTGTAGGTAGCTTTGGGTAGTATTGACATTTTAACAATATTTATTCTTCCAACCCATGAGCACGGAATATTTTTCCATTTCTTTAGATCTTCTTCAATTTCTTCATAAGCTTTCTATAGTTTTCAGCATACAGATCTTGTACATCTTTGGTTAGATTTATTCCTGGGTATTTTATGCTTTTTGGTGCAATTGTGAATGGGATCAGTTTCTTTATTTATCTTTCTGTTGCTTCATTATTAGTGTATAAGAATGCAACTGATTTCTGTACATTGATTTTGTATCCTGCAACTTTGCTGAATTCATGTATCAGTCTAGCAGACTTTTGGTGGAGTCTATCGGATTTTCCATGTATAATATCATGTCATCTGCAAAAAGCGAAAGCTTGACTTCATCTTTGCCAGTTTGGATGCCTTTGATTTCCTTTTGTTGTCTGATTGCTGATGCTAGAACTTCCAACACTATGTTAAACAACAGCGGTGAGAGTGGACATCCCTGTCGTGTTCCTGATCTCAGGGGGAAAGCTCTCAGTTTTTCCGCATTGAGGATGATATTAGCTGTGGGCTTTTCATAAATGGCTTTTATGATGTTGAAGTATGTTCCTTCTATCCCGACTTTCTCGAGGGTTTTTATTAAGAAAGGATGCTGAATTTTGTCATATGCTTTTTCTGCATCGATTGACAGGATCATATGGTTCTTCTCTTTTCTTTTATTAATGTGATGTATCACGTTGATTGATTTGCGAATGTTGAACCAGCCCTGCATCCCAGGATTGAATCCCACTTGATCATGGTGAATAATTCTTTTTATAAGCTGTTGAATTCGATTTGCTAGTATCTTATTGAGAATGTTTGCATCCATATTCATCGGGGATATTGGCCTGTAGTTCTCTTTTTTTACTGGGTCTCTGTCTGGTTTAGGAATCAAAGTAATGCAGGCTTCATAGAATGAGTCTGGAAGTTTTCCTTCCCTTTCTATTTTTTGGAATAGCTTGAGAAAGGTAGGTATTATCTCTGCTTTAAATGTCTGGTAGAATTCCCCGGGGAAGCCATCTGGTCCTGGACTCTTATTTGTTGGGAGATTTTTGATAACTGATTCAAAAACTTCACTGGTTATGTGTCTGTTCAAGCTTTCTATTTCCTCCTGATTGAGTTTTGGAAGTGTGTGGTGTTTAGGAATTTGTCCATTTCTTCCAGGTTGTCCAGTTTGTTGGCATATAGTTTTTCATAGTATTCCTTGATAATTGCTTGTATTTCTGAGGGATTGGTTGTAATAATTCCATTTTCATTCATGATTTTATCTATTTCGGTCATCTCCCTTTTCTTTTTGAGAAGCCTGGCTGGAGGTTTGTCAATTTTGTTTATTTTTTCAAAAAACCAACTCTTGGTGTCGTTGATCTGCTCTACAGTTTTTTTAGATTCTATATTGTTTATTTCTGCTCTGCTCTTTATTATTTCTCTTCTTCGGCTGGCTTTGGGGTGTCTTTGCTGTTCTGCTTCTATTTCCTTTAGGTGTGCTGTTAGATTTTGTATTTGGGATTTTTCTTGTTTCTTGAGATAGGCCTGGATTGCAATGTATTTTCCTCTTAGGACTGCCTTCATTGGGTCCCAAAGCGTTTGGATTGTTGTATTTTCATTTTCGTTTGTTTCCATGTATTTTTTAATTTCTTCTCTAACTGCCTGGTTGACCCATTCATTCTTTAGTAGGGTGTTCTTTAACCTCCATGCTTTTGGAGGTTTTCCAGACTTTTTCCTGTGGTTGATTTTAAGCTTCATAGCATTGTGGTCCCAAAGTATGCATGGTATGACCAAGATCGTTATTTTTAAAAAGAAGGAAACATTTGACACATGGAAGCACACATGGCCTGTTTCATTGGGATCCCTTATGATAGTAAGACTATGGTACTTTATTTGGCTTATATGGGAAACTAATTTTACAAAAGTAATGATACAGTATGCAACATTTGCTGTTCATACATGAAATAGCAGAAAACAGGAATTATAATGGGTGTGTGTGTATATATATATATATATATATATTTGTATGTATATATATATATTTTTTTTTCTTTCTATTCATAAACATTTCAGTTTGCTGTTTGGAAAAGAAGGTAACTAATTATTTGGGTTTAGCAAATGTCTTAAATATTTGTCAGTTAAATTTAAAGTTGTAAAGGAAACTTGAAATTTATTTTAAATGTAACTTAGTGGTATTGTGAGATCCCTACAGAGGGTAGGCTTCTCAGTTATCCTGGCTTTAGCCTTGCCTTCAGCTAGTAAAAAAAAAAAAATTAGATAGAATTGTATATTTGAATTACAACTGGAAAAAAAAGACAATCTTGTGTTTTTATCAATGCTTTGATTAATAAAAAGGAATAGGACAAAAATCATGTGGAATATTAACTAAATCTGGTTCAGAGTTTGTTGTAATCTGAAATAAAATATGGACATGGGGCAGCTGGGTGGCTCAGTTGGTTGAGCGTCTGACTCTTGATTTCAGCTCAGATCATGGTCCCAGTGGATCGTGGGATTGAGCTCCATGTTGGACTCCATGCTGAGAATGGAGCCTGCTTAAGATCTTTCTCTCTCTCACTTTACCCCTGACCCTGTTTGCACTCTTTTCGCTCTCTCTTAAGAAATATGGGCTTACTATGAGAGAGAAGGGTTGTAGAAAGAAAGTGAATAATCAGTATTTCATTGATGAATCATTAAGAGGGAGAAGAGATGATTACAAAAGAAACCATATTTAGGCTTTTTAGACTCTTATGCCCTTTTCTGTTCATTTGTAAACATTTGTTAAGTGTCTGGTATTTACCTATTTTGGTTAAATATTTGGAATCTGTATTTGGTTTTATTTTGGGCCCTGGGACTATAGAGATCTATAAGATGTGCCCTAGGTATTAACAGCCTACTGGGGTAAATAGAACATAAACAGTTCTGTTTATGTAATAAATAGATTTATGTAATAATAAATTATGTAATAATGTAACAGACATTATTACAATAAACAGCTGTAATAATGTCTGATAAATGCTATTGTAATAATATTTCTCAGAGGCTGTGGAAGCACATATGAAGGAGCAATAAAATAGTGTTTCTAAACTTCCATTTTCCTTTATTTTACCATTAAGAGGGAAAGAGGAGTCTCTCCCATATGAGTACAGGTGAATATGTATATAATTTATAGGAAGATGTGCTGTATGTTTAGCCTGTCTTTTCTCACAGAGTTGCATTTATTTATGTTTTATTTTAAAAATTTAAATATTTATTGAAACTATTGAAATCTTTGTATAGGTCTGGCTCTGTTCTAAGTGCTAGGCTCTCAGAAGTGAACTATATAGACAAGGCTTTCCCTTTTACTGGGGGGACAGGTAGTAAACAAGTAAACAGACTTAATTCTTAAAGGATATGAGATTCTTTTTCCTTTGAAAATTTAAACATCATGGTTTTCTCATGAAAACACTGCTTTATCTTAATACTTATACATTTTTAGATTCCTGCTTGAAATATTGTTGACCTTGAACAATGCAGGAGTTAGGGATGCTGACCCCCATGCAGTCAAAAACCCATGTATAACTTTGACTCCCCCAGCACTTAACTACTAATAGCTTACTGTTGACCAGAAGCCTTACTGATAACATAAAGAGTTGATTGACACATATTTTATATGTTATATGTATCATATACTATATTCTTACAATAAAGTAAACTAGAGAAAGGAAAGTGTTATTAAGAATATTGTAAGGAAGAGAAAATAACTTAAAGTACTCTACTGTATTTATAAAAAAGCCACATATAAGTGGACCCATGCAGCTCAAACCTTTGTTGTTCAAAGGCCAATTGTAAAATAAATAAAAATGTATATGTATAAAGGGATAAATTAATTTGAGATTTCAACAGTGTTCAGATAAAGATTAAAGTTCAACATTTTTGTATACTTCTCAGACAGGCTAAGATGCCTACACAGGTGTAGCATAGCACTAATCTATATACTTTGGTATGAATTATCTGGAATGTACAGTTTAACACCAATAGCCTTGGCAGTTATTACTACCAGAGCCAGCAACTGGAAACATGTACTGTAGGCTTCATGTTGATATATGTCAAGTGGAAAAGGGCTTGCAAATTTGTTGGAATCCTGCCTCTGCTAAAATACTTTCACATCTATTTTTAATTGTAGGCCTCCACCAAGGCTACTATGAGCCAATTGGAGGCCTAGGAAGATTAATGAGGAGATTTTTGAATGCATTAGAGCCCTCTAACTATAGCTTTCCTTCCCAAATATGGTGCTATGGCATTTTATACTAAAAGAAATGCTATGCTATCTAGCCTACTAATGCAGGAGCCTCCCAACTGTATGTTTGTAAAATTTAGGCCAGCAGCAGCTGATAACTTGCCCCAGTTTGCATGGCTCATGAGTATTTCTAGCAGGCTAGTGGCTAGGGAGGGACTGTCCCCTCCCTGGTGAGAAGTAAATGTTTGTATTGAAAAATGCACATGTTTGTTATGTGCATAATATATGTATTCAGGCATTTAAAAATTTTATCCCTATTTGTACATTTCTGTAGTTTTTCATTTTAATGATTTGCAACACCCTAGGTTTATAGACTTTTTCCCAGTAGGAATTAGAAATCAAGACTTAGTATCATCCATATTAGTCAGAGAAAACGATTACTTCTAGAAACAATTATTCCTAGAAAATGGTATCCTGGAAGTGTAATTAATCTTTCTATCAGTATACTTGGGTACTTACTTAAACAACAAATGCCATTATAGAATTTCCAATATTGACCTTTAAAATGTTACCTGTTGCCTCCCTGATTATTCACTGCATTTTTATTTTTGTAGAGGGAAAGAAAAACGTGTCCTACAGAAAATAGAGATTTAAAAAATTTACTGGTGTCATTTTGGGTCATCTGTGTTGAAAGATCTTATCTTTTGAAGCTCAGCTGTATTGAAACTTTATTTATAAAAGAAAATACCAGTTCATTTTTAGCTAACTGTCCCTAAGGAACAGGTCAGCTTTATCTACTGTGCTCAACAACATTGCAGTTAGGACGTAGATAAAATGTTTGGTATTTACCACCAATTACTCACAGCCTATATATGGTTTCAAAGGCAACAGCTGTTGCCTCATTATTTCCATCTATTGCTATGTTGATGTTGTGTATATTTAACTGTTATTATATCTCAAGAGTGTTCTTAGATAAGCATAAAGTCACAAATACAATAATCTTTCTACCAAATACATTGTGTTTGAGGAGATGCAGTTCATTCTTCATTTGAAAGGGGATGATGAACTCTTGTTCTAACACATTTTAACATGCATGCATGGTGTCTTGTAGCTGGCAGAATGTTTATGGAAACACTTCCATTGAAGACTGATGAGCTAATTAGCTACATTGCTTGTAAACTACTAATTGCTGGAACACACTCAACATGGCATCCCTTAGTGTTCACTTGAAATATCTGCAGCAGGCTTTTCTTATAGTGCATTTGATATTCTCAGCAAACTCCATCTTGAAGTGTTGTGTGGGCATTTGCGAAGTACTTGATGTGTGTATGCAGCCATCTCATTTTCAGTCACCTGGTAAGTTGGACCTATGACATATAGACAGGCTGATTTGAGAAAAGAATTACAATGTCCATTTTGAAACTAAGAGGTATTCTGTAAGCCACATACCATTTACTCTGATGTATAATTCAGAGGTAGGAGTAAAGATTTAATGCATATTAACAGATTGATTTATAAATGAGGAGACCTAAAGCTAAAATGTGAACTGAAATCTCAGCTGGTAGAGAGTCTGAAATCAAGGTGCGATTCATAGATTAGCCATGGCTTTGTTTTCTTTCATGACTGGAGAGATGGCACTACTCTGTAATCATTTAATAAATGTGTGCAAAGGTAACAGAGTAGGTGATCTGAAGTTTATCCGTATAGATGGTAAGTCTGAACATTTTTATTTTGTGGAATATTTTAGTGTTAAAGAGTGAATTAAGCTGTTGGCAATATCTCAGTGTCAGAAACAACAATTTTTAGAATTTCTGTCCTTGACTCTTTCTTCTTGTCTCCTTTTTCAGTTTCAAAGGAAGTGGTATTCTTTTTCGCTCTGTAAAAATTTCTAATCTTTACCTGGATCCTAGTATACTTCTTCTCTTCTTTTGAGAGACATTTCTTCTATAATTATCTTTTCTTTTTCTAGCATGTTCATTCATATGTCTTTTCACTGGTTCTTTCATCACACATATTAGCTTGTTCATGCTTGACAATTGGCAAATATTCAATAAAAATTCCATTTCCTGATGGACCTAGGGGGTGTTATGCTAAGTGAAAAAAGTCACTGAGAAAGACAAATGCTATATGATTTTGTTCATATGTGGAATCTAAAAAAAAACAACAAATGAGTAAACTAACAAAAAGGAGAATTAGATCTGTAAATACAGAGAACAAACTGATGATTGCCAGAGGGATGGGGGTGGGGAATGAGCAAAATGGGTGAAGGGGAGTGGGAGATACAGGCTTCTAGATATGGAATGAATAAGTCGTGGGAGGGGTGCCTGGATGGCTCTGTCAATTAAGCATCTGACTTAGGCTCAGGTCATGATCTCACAGTTCGTGGGTTTGAGTCCTGCATTGGGTTGTGCTGACAGCTCCGAGCCTGGAGCCTCCTTCAGATTCTGTGTTTCCCTCTCTCTCTCTCTGCCCCTCCCCTGTTCACACTCTGTCTTTCTCTCTGTCCCTCTCTGTCTCTCAAAAATGAATAAACGTTAAAAAAATTAAAAATATAAGTGACGGGAATAAAAGGCACAGCCTAGGGAATATAGTCAATGGTATTGTAATAATGTTGTATGGTGACAGATATGGTAAGCTACATTTGTGGTGTACATTTGTGGTGAGCATAGTCTAACATATGTTGAATCACTATTTGTACGCCTTAGACTAATGTAACATAGTGTATCAGCCATACTCAAAAAAATTCAATTTCCTTTGGCATATTCTTTTTTAAAAAAATTCATTTATTATTTTTGAGAGAGAGAGAGTGAGAGAGAGAGAGAGAGAGAGAGTGTGTGTGTGTGTGTGTGTGTACTCATGCATGCACGTGAGCAAGGGAGGGACAGAGAGAGAGGGAGATAGAGAACTCCAGGTAGGTTCCCTGCTGTCAGTGCAGAGCCCAATGTGGGCTCAATCCCACAAACCATGAGATCATGACCTGAGCCGAAATAAAGGGTTGGATGCTTAACCGACTGAGCCACCCAGGTGCCCTAGTCCATTCTCTTCTTAAACTTTGAATCCTGTTTCACCTTTTCTGTTCCTCTTCTTTGGTCTATTTGTTGTTTTCCCCTTCATTTTTAGGATGTTGTACACTGAATTTTCTTACTACTTCTCCACACCCTTCTTCTCTTTCCTCCTTCACTTTCTCTTGTCTCCTATGATTTTTCTTAAGCCTAAGTCTCTGTCCTCTCTTTTTTCCTTTCCTTGGGCATCTTTTTCATTCTCAGGACTTTAATTATAACTACTTTGTTGACAACTTTTAGTTCTCATATTAAAGCTTTATTGCCAAAAGCCGTCTGTTTTTCAGTCATTTTTCTACATTAACACATAGGTAATCATGCCCAATGCACTCCCACAAATAATGGTCTTTCTTGGGAACGTTTGATGCTCAACATACTAGTTAAAATGCTACTTCCTTCTTCCCCAGTGAGAAGTGATATACACTGTAGTCAATACCACTGCTCTCACCATTTAATAGGTAGTTCCACTTAGCTATTTTGGTATTACCTTAAATTTATGTATAAACTGAACTCATCATCTTGCACAAGCCCTATACAAACTTTTATATCTCTGGTATCATATGACTTGAACTCTCAGCACATTTGAGACAGTTGATTATTTTCTCTTTCTAAAATACTCTGTTTCCTTGAATAATAGAGAACCACACAGTTCTCATTTTCCCTCTTTATCTCTTTGGCTACTTCCTCTCTAGCTACTTTTTTGGTTCATCTTTTTCTGAATGGTCATATAATGTTGGAAATTCTCAAAGCTTGATCATTGTATAGAATGCATGGAAAGCAAAATGGGAAATCAATTTGTAATGGTAGATTTGTATAGACCTTGGAGATCCTTGAATAGCAAGATAAAGATGCTGAAGCACCACAGGAAATTTTTGAGTCAAGACAGTGACAGGACTAGGTCTGTGCTTCAGGAAGATTTATCTGGCATTATTATATAGAAGATAGAGAGGTTATATCTCCACAGTGCCTTTCTAATGATGATAAACAAACAACTGTAATAATATTAGTATTTATGTGTCTTAATGAGATAATGTACGTACAGCGTTGATCACAGTGGTGGGCACAGACATTAATCCTCTGTGAAGTAGCTACTATTGTTATTTTTATTGTGTAGTTGAGGAGAGTTGAATTTAGAAAGAACTTGCCTATGCCTATGCCTATGCCTATGACTTGCCTGAGGTCACCCAGTTAGTTGCCAGAGTTGGGACTCCTTTCATGATGCTATATTTAAGAAGTACTTGTTGACTGTTTGGTAATTATATATATCTATTTCTCTTTGTTTTTGCTGTCATTTAATATATGACAGTTAGTTATATGTTAGTCTAATCCCTCCAAGTATCTTTGGAATTGGTTGAGAATAATGCTCTAGTACAGCCTCAAACTGTGCTCCTTGGAAACTAGTGTTCCTGGAGATGCTCTTCTGTGAGAAAAAGCAGTTAAATAAACTTCTAGAACTCTAGATTAAAATTTTTAAACAGGGTTCTCTACCAGAGGATTTCTCAGTCAGTGCATTTAAAATGCTAAGTTATATTGCAAATATCCAAGAAGGGAATTGGTTATAATCTATATCGATAGGTTGGGTTCCCTAGAAGTAGCACCTAAGATAAGGGTTCTTGTACAAATGATTTAATGAGGGAGTCCTGTGTGAAACCTATGAGGGGTTGAAGGAATCAGGATAGGGTGGGGAAGCAGCTGAGCAAAACTGAGCTAAAGCTGTACTGAAGTATGGCAAATACTAGTCCAAGGTGGCTACTGACCACTTGAAATGTAGGTAGTGTGGCTGAGGATCTGAACTGTAAATTTTATTTAATTATAGTTTAAAGCTTAAAGGAACAGATACTTTATCAGTTACTAGAAAATTTTGAAATATGGGTATGAATCTACTTTTTCAACTGTAAATTTGCTGAAATCTAAATATAGATCAAATATTTGTGATGAAAATTTAGCATTTGAATTGAGATTTAAGAGTAAAATACATAATGGATTTCAAAGACAGTATGAAAAAACATAATATCCCAATAATTTGTATACTGATAAATTCATTTATTCATTTATTCATTTATTTTTACATTTTTAATGTTTAAACATGTTTCTTACTATTAATACTTGAAAGACTGTACATTCTAAAATATTTTAAGTTGTGTATGTGGCTCACATTAATTTTCTGTTGGACAGTACTGATCTGAAATCTGTCTCTTCCTGATCCTACAGGGAACTCTGGAGAATGAATGTCTCCCTTTAAGGCAAGAGAGCCAACCTTCTGTGTTTCAGCATCAGTTAGTCCCTGATTGGTGGCCATTCTTCTCTTTATCCCCCCTCATGACTTCTAGGCACAATGCAGTTTTGAATATTTGGAAGATTCTTTCATAAACTTGCCCACAAATCTGCTATGTAATATGTTGGATTTGATTGAAGACCACCATATTGTTAAGAAGTCTTAAAGGTTGGAAGTCACCAAACTCCAGTGATTTTCCATTCCCTGGAATATCTCAGAACTCTTAAAAAGTCACTTCAGAAACTTGTTAAAAACTGAAAAGAAGATAAAGCATTGACATGTGAAATGAAGAATGTTAGGTTATGGACTAAAGAAATCAGCTGTTAGATAAGGAATTCTAATGGTAGGTATTTTGTTTTTGTTTTTTTTCTGGCTACTTAATATATTAGCCAAACTAAATACATATTGTACTCTGTATCAAATATTTAGAATCACATTAAAAAATAAGGTGTGATTTCTGACTTCAAAGAGCTTACAGTAATGAGACTTAATTTTAGGAAAATAAATTAGAATACTTAGAAGAGATGAATAAGTTCAAGATGTTCTAGTACTTTAAACATGTAAGTGTTGAGAGCACATAATATGGTAGAAGGGTCAGAATGAAGAGACTTAATAATTGTTTCAGGAGAAGTTGAACTTTGACTCAGATCTATAAAAACTTTAGAGAAAAATATGTATATCATAGAACATCAAATAATGTGGTAGAGTTTATGGTGAAAAACAACAATCTCTCCTCTTCTGCTCCTTGCTACCTTTAGTTCCACACCCCACAGAAAATCTTTATTTCCATTTCCACACCCTGGAGGAAGTCTTTTTGATTTTAGATCTCCTGATTTAACTTTAAGTTATATGCTTATAATTCTTTTCCTTTACTAGTCAACTTAAGATATTATCCATTTATTTCCTGTTATGAAATATGGAAATTTTGTTCATCTGTACTAGCTGTTTACCCCTACCCTTTCTTCCTTCCAATGTTTCTTTTCTTTTCTTTCAAATTTTTGTTTAAATTCTAGTTAGTTAACATACAGTGTTATGTTTGTTTCAGGATTGGAATTCAGTGATTTATCACTTATATACAGCACCCAGTGCTAATCATAAGTGCCTTCCTTAATACCCATCTCCTTCCATCAACCCTCGGTTTGTTCTGTATTTATGAGTTTCTTATAGTTTGTTTCCCTCTCTTTTGTTTTTTTCCTCCTCCCATATATTCATCGGTTTTGTTTCTTAAATTCCACATATGAGTGAAGTCATATGGTATTTGTCTTTCTCTGAGTGACTTATTTTGCTAAGTTTAATATACTCTAGCTCCATCCACATCATTGCGAATGGCAAGATTTTATTCTTTTTGATGGCGGAGTAATATTCTGTTGTAGTCCATTGTATGTGTATACCACATCTTCTTTATCCATTCATCAGTTGATGGATATTTGGACTCTCTCCATAGTTTGACTATTGTTGATAATGCTTCTATAAACATTGGGATGCACGTACCCCTTCTAAAACAGTATATTGTATCCTTTGGGTAGATACCTAGTGCAATTGCTGGATCATAGGGTATTCTATTTTTAACTTTTGAGGAACCTCCATACTGTTCTCCAGAGTGGCAGCACCAGTTTGCATTGCTACCAACAGTTCAAGAGTGTTCCCCTTTCTCTGCATCCTTGCCAACACCTGTTGTTTCTTGTATTGTTAATTTTAGTCATTAAAAAATTTTTTTTTGATGTTTATTTATTTTTGAGAGAGAGAGAGAGACAGATGGACAGAGAACAAGCAGGGGAGGGGCAGAGACAGAGGGAGACACGAAATTCAAAGCAGGCTCCAGGGTCTGAGCTGTCAGGACAGAGCCCAATGCTGAGCTTGAACCCATGAACAATGAGATCATGACCTGAGCTGAAGTTCATCGCTTAACCGACCAAGTCACCCGGTACCCCAATTTTAGCCATTCTGACAAGTGTGAGGTGATCTCTCATTGTGGTTTGATTTGTATTTCCCTAATGATGAGTGATGTTGAGCATCTTTCATGTGTATGTTAGCCATATGGATGTATTACTTGTAAAAGTGTCTATTCATGTCTTCTGCCCATTTCTTAACTGGATTTGTTTGTATTTTGGGTGTTGAGTTTGATAACTTCTTTATATATTTTGGATACTAACCCTTTCTCCGATATGTCATTTTCAAATATCTTCTCCTATTCTATAGGCTGCCTTTTAGTTTTGTTGATTGTTTCCTTCACAGTGCAGAAGCTTTTATCTTGGTGAAGTCCCAATAGTTCATTTTTGTTTTTGTTTCTCTTGCCTCTGGCAACGTGTCTAGTAAGAAGTTGCTATGCGTGAGGTCAAAGAGGTTTCTGCCTAGAGTCTCCTGTAGGATTTTGATGGTTTTCTGTCTCACATTTAGGTCTTTCATCCATTTTGAATTTATTTTTGTGTATGGTATAAGAAAGTGGTTCAGTTTCATTCTTCTGCATATTGCTGTCCAGTTTTCCCTATATCATTTTGTTTTCCATTGGATTATCCATTTCCTGCTTTATCGAAGATTAGTCGACCCTATGGTTGTGGGTTCATTTTTGGGTTTCCTATTCTGTTCCATTAATCTATGTGTCTATGTTTATGTTAGTACCATACCGTCTTGATGAATACAGCTTTATAATACAGCTTGAAATCCGGAATCGTGATGCCTCCAGTTTTTTTTTCTTTCTTTTTCAGGATTGCTTTGGCTATTCGGGATGGATCTTCTGTGGTTCCATAAAAATTTTAGGATTGTTTGTTCTAGCTCTGTGAAAAATGTTGGTGGTCTTTTAATAGGCATTGCATTAAATGTGTAGATTGCCTTGGGTAGTATAGACATTTGAACAATGTTTGTTCTTCCAGTCCATGAACATGGAATGATTTTCCATTTTGTTGTGTCCTCTTCTATTTTTATCATAAGAGTTCTATAGTTTTCAAAGTACAGATCTTTTACCTCTTTAGTTGGGTTTATTCCTAGGTATCTTGTTTTGATGCAGTTGCAAATGGGATCTATTCCTTGATTTCTTTTTCTGCTTCTTTGTTATTGGTATATAGAAATGCAACAGATTTCTGTATGTTGATTTTATATCCTGGACTTCACTGAATTCATGTATTCTAGCAATTTTCTGTCGGAGTCTTTTGGGTTTTCTTTAAATAATGAAATTTTGACTTCTTCCTTGATGATTTATATGGCTTTTATTTCTTTTTGTTTTCTGATTGCTGAGGCCCAGACTCCCAATACTATGTTAAATGGTAGTAGTGAGAGTGGACATCCTTGTCTTTTTCCTGACTATAGGGAAAATGCTCTCAATTTTTTCCCATTGCATATGATATTAGCGATGGGTCTTTCATATATGGCCTTTATGATGTTGAGGTATGTTCCATATATTACTCCTTTTTGAGGGTTTTTTATCAAGAATGGATGCTGTATTCTGTCACATGCTTTCTCTGCATCTATTGAGAGGACCATATGGTTCTTATCCTTTGTTTTAGTGATGGTGTATCACATTGATTGATTTGCGAATATTGAAACAGACCTGCAGCTCAGGAGCAAATCCCACTTGATTATGGTAGATAATTCTTTTAATGTACTGTTGAATTTGATTTCCTAGTATCTTGTTGAGAATTTTTTCATCCAGATTCATTAGGGATATTGGCCTGAAATTCTCCTTTTTAATTTTTTTTAACGTTTATTTATTTTTGAGACAGAGAGAGACAGAGTGTGAGCGGTGGAGGGGCAGAGAGAGAGGGGAGACACAGAATCCAAAGCAGGCTCCAGGCTCTGAGCTGTCAGCACAGAGCCCAACGCGGGGCTCGAACTCATGGACCGTGAGATCATGACCTGAGCCAAAGTTGGACACTTAACTGACTGAGCCACCCAGGCACCCCTGAAATTCTCCTTTTTAGTGGGGTCTTTGTTTGGTTCTGCAATCAGGGTAAGGCTGGCCTCATAGAATGAATTTGGAAGTTTCCCTTCCATTTCCTTCCATTTTTTGGGACAGTTTGAGAAAAATAGGTATTAACTGTTCTTTAAATGGGTGGTAGAATTCCTCTGGGAAGCCATCTGGTCCTGGACTTCTGATTTTGGGAGATTTTTGATTACTGATTCAATTTCTTTGCTGCTTATGGGTCTGTTCAAAGTTTCTATTTCTTCCTGTTTCAGTTGTGGTAGTTTGTGAATATCTAGGAATTTGTCCATTTCTTTCAGATTGTTTGGTTTGTTGGCATATAATTTTTCATAGTATTCTCATAATTGTATTTCTGTGGTGTTGGTTGTGATCTGTCCTCTTTCATTTATGATTTTATCTATTTGGGTCCTTTCTCTTTTCTTTTTGATAAGTCTGGCTCGGGGTTTATCGATTTGTTAATTCTTTCAAAGAACCAGCTCTTAGTTTTGTTGAACTTTTCTACTGTTTTTTGTTTGTTTGTTTCTGTATCATTTGTTTCTTCTCTAATCTTTATTATATCCTTTCTTCTGCTGACTTTATACCTTATTTACTGTTCCTCTTCTAGTTCCTTCAGGTGTAAGGTGAGATTGTATATTTGGGACCTTTCTTGCTTCTTGAGGTATTCCTGAATTGCAGTGTATTTCCGCCTTTGGACTGCCTTTATCTTGTCCCAGAGGGTTTGGACTGTCATGTTTCATTTTCATTTGCTTCCATGTGCTTTTTAATTTTGTGTTTAATATCCTGGCAAACCCATTCTTTCTTTAGCAGGATGTTCTTTTTTAAAAATTTTTTAATGTTTATTATTTATTTTTGAGAGAGAGAGAAAGAGAGCAGGGGAGGGGCAGAGAGAGAGGGAAACACAGGATTAGAAGCAGGCTCCAGCCTCTGAGCTGTCAGCACAAAGCCTGACACAGGGCTTGAACTCACGAACCTTGAGATCATGACCTGAGTTGAAGTCGGACACTCAACCGAGTCACCCAGGTGCCTTTTTAGCAGGATATTCTTTAACCTCCATGTACTTGAGGACTTTCCAATCTTTTTCTTGTGGTTGACTTCAAGTTTCATAGCGTTATGATTTGCAAATTTGCATGGTATGATCTCAATCTTTTTGTACTGTTGAAGGCTGATTTGTGATCTGTATGTGATATATTCTGGAGAATGTTCCATGTGCACTTGAAAAGAATGTGTATGCTGCTGCTTTAGGATGGAATATTCTTAAGTTAATGTTCTGTTAAGTCCATATGGTCCTGTGTGTCATTCAAAGCAATTGTTTCCTTGATTTTCTGCTTAGATGATCTGTCCATTGCTGTTAAGTGGATATTAAAGTCCCCTATTATTATTGTGTTATTATTAATGAGTTTCTTTATGTTTGTTATTAATTTATTTATATATTTGGGTGTTTCAAGTTGGGGCCATAAATATTTATAATTGTTAGATCTTCTTGATTGTTAGATGCCTTAATTATCAATGTAATGCCCTCTGCATTTCTTGTTACAGTCTTTGATTTAAAATCTAGTTTGTTGATCTAATATGGCTGCTCAGGTTTTCTTTTGGTGTCCATTAGCATGATAGCTCTATCTCCATCCCCTTACTTTCAGTCTGGCAATATCTTTAGGTCTCAAATGAGTCTCCTGTAGGCATCATACAGATGGGTATTTTTTTGTTTGTTTGTTTTTGTTTTTAATCCATTCTGGTACTCTGTCTTTTGATTGGAGCATTTAGTTCATTTACCTTCAGAGTGATTATTCAAAGATATGAGTTTAGTGCAATTGTGTTACCTCTAGAGTTGGGTGTTTCTGATGATTTGTCTTTTCCTTTCTAGTCTTTGTTGCTTTTGGTCTTTTAAGAGGAACTTCCTTTAAGAGGAATTTAAAGAGTTCCTCTTAAAATTTCTTTCAGGGTTTGTTTAGTGTTCACGAACTCCTTTAGTTTTTGTCTTGGAAACGCTTTATCTTTCTTTCTATTCTGAATGACAACCTTGTTGGAAAACGTATTCTTGGCTGCATATTCTTCCCATTCAGCATATGAAATATATCCTGCCTTTCCCTTGGGCCTGGCAAATTTTTGTGGATAGATCTGCTGAGAACCTGAACTGTCTTCCCTTATAGTTTAAGTAAGGACTTTTTCTTCCCCTTGGTGCTTTCATGATTCTTTCATAATCTGTGTATTTTGTGAATGTGACTATGTTATGCTTTGATGAATGCCAGCATTTGTTGAATTTAATGGGAGTTCTCTAATTCTTGGATTTTGATGTCTGTGTCCTTCCCCAGATTAGGGAAGGTTTCAGCTATAATTAGCTCAGATAAACCTTCTGTTCTTTTTTCTCTCTCTTCCTCTTCTGGGACTCCTATGATACACATGATATTCCATTTTAATAAGTCACCAAGTTCCCTAAGTCTACCTTAGTGATCCATTACCTTTGTTTCTCTCTTTTTTTTTTCCAGCACCATTATTTTCCATAATTTTATCTTCTGTATCACTAATTCACTCTTCTGTTTTGTTCACCCTTGCTGTCATGGCATCTGTTGGGGTTGCATCTCGGTTATGGCATTTTTAATTTCAGCCTGACTAGATTTTAGTTCTTTTATCTCTGCAGTAGGGGAGTCTCCATTCTTCTATGCTTTTTTCAACCTCTGCTAGAATACTTACAATTGTTTCAGATTCTAGTTCAGATATCTTATTTATATCTATATCGATTAAAACCCTTTTCTTTTTTGGGGGGTGAATTCCTCCATCTTGTCATTTTGGAGGAAAAGAACACAAAATAAAATAAAAATTAAAAAATGTAAAAAAAAAAGAAAAAGGGAGGTAGATCATAGGTGTGTTTTGTTCTGCTTGTTAAGAGAACTTGATAGACAAAGGTAAAAAAAGATAATTAAAAATTTTAAAAATGGAAAAATAAAGCTCTCTTTCTGTATCCAAGAAAAAACCAAAACCAAAACCAGAAACAAAACAAACAAAAAATCCCCAAAGGAACTAGATCCTCTTTTCCCTAGTGCTGAAGCTTTGCAGCACTCTATGATCAGTAGACTTAGTGGGTGGAAGGGAATTGTGCTGGTCTTGTGTGGAAGGGACTTGTTGCTCTGATTCTCAGGCCAGCTGACTCTAGTGGAGATGTGGTTGGAGGGCTCAGCGGGGCAGGACTTGGTATAGCAGCTCCATTCTCCACTTGGTGGCACTGCTTAGCTCCCTGAGGCCAATTATTGTTGGTGGTCTAGGGATGAAAATGGCTTCACCTTGCTCTCTAGTCTCCAGAGCAGGAAGTTCCTTTCCTTTCAGACGTGTAGTCACACCTCCTGTGGCTCAGCTTCCATCAGATCCCTGCCTTCACCCTGTGTCCGAACTGTCCACCTACCAGGCAGCATCCATTTCCTGTGTTTTTTTTTTTCAGGCATGGTTGTGTTTCAACACTCCACCCTTCAGAGATCCCCACGACTGGGACCTGCACTGATCCTCTGGGAGAGGATGTCACCCCGCTGTGGTCGGTCCCAGCTTGTCCTAGAAAATAGGCTGGCCACCGCACAGTGGCTTGGAGTTTATGGTAAATTGCAACACAGCTGGTGCCAGGGTTTGCTGCCCTCAGCCTGTGTCTTTGTTTCTATACTAGTGAATAGGGTAGCTCAATGGAGCCTGCAGGGTCTGGCCTATAGTAAGACTATATCACCCCTACCAAATGCACTCCAAGCAGGGGAACCACTTCTCCCTGTGGGACCCCTGCGATCCTCAGACTGCACCTGTCCATTCTGAGGCTCCACCCTGCTTCCTCCCTGGAGCACCACTAAGTGCTGACCTCCAAAACTTCAGACTCTGTGCTCTGCTGTTTATAAGAAACTGGTGGTATTGAAACCCTCTCCCTTTTCCTGTCAGTGGTTTTGGGGAACAGTTTTTCTGCAGTCCCCTGTGCATGTTTTCATTCATTGTTTTTCATTCTTTCTCTCTTTCTCTCTAGCTGCTCTTTCTGCGATCACAGCTCCCTCCCCAGCGCAGCACCCATAGCTATTTGTTCCCATAAATCAACTCTCTGTAGTTCCTACCTTCCACAGTTCATTTTTTTTTTCTGTTTGTAGATGGGCAGCTTTGTTGTCTAAGACTTATAATCAATTTCTTCATGTTCATAATGATTTGATATTTATCTAGCTGTTCCGGGGAGGAGACAAGCTTAGAGTTGCCCTACTCCTTCGCAACTGCCTTTCTTCCAATGTTTTATAGTTTGATATCATTTTTAGTTTTACTGTTATTTCTTTGTTTCATATTCCATCATCTTTAGTCAGTGTTCTGACTCTTCCTTGTGTTTGGTAAGAGTAACAGCGCTCATTCTATTCTCTGTCTTTAATTCTACATTTTACTTTCCAGTGTCTACCTTTGTCACTTCTAATCTTACTCTTACACAGTCAAGGTTATTAACATTTCAATTTTGATATTTGACTATAATGAAGTAATCTGCATTAGTTATTATTTGATAATAAAAGTTGAAAACCAATGCACAACATTAATGTTATTGTGACACGATATATTTTATTTACAACATGATAGAGTAGTATGCTAAAATTATATCTCCTTTCCTAAGGGTCCAATGTCACAACACATTGGCCAATCAAAAGGGAATGATTCCATGATCAAGGTCAAATGGATTTTCTTTTCCATTGCTTAAAATTATGCTACCATTTGGTCTAGTTCCTCTTTGGATTGTTTCATTTATAAAATATGTATATGTGTTTTATTTTCTGTGGATATTCTGAATCTCTTTTTCAATCCTAGTAGTTGTTTCATGGAATCTTCGTTTTTGTTTTTGCCACAGAGACATCTCTTCTCAAACTCTGTGTCTTCCTTTCAGTGAGGTAACTTGTTTATCATCTCCAGACATCTCTGGGTTAGGCACACTCTATCCTTTATCCCATATATTTCTCTTCCTGGCATTTCCCCTCTTTCCTGCCATACAACAGCTGTGTAGCTCTCTCTTTCTCTGTGTGTCAAAATAAGGAGGGCTTTAGTCTGGAGTCCAATAATAAACCAGATGCTTCAGTTTTCCTCAGATGATTTCCTTGATATTTTTGGATTAAAAAAGCCCTCTTTTTATGATTCAGGGTAACTGTTGAGCTGCCTGCTGCTTTGCCAACAGTAATAGAGAAAGGGGAAAGGGGCACAGTATTTCATACACATGAATTTAATTAATCACCCTGGGTTCAGATCACTGCTAATTTCTGCCCTGTATTATCTCTAAGCCAGAGCCTCTTCAGATTCCAGTGGGCAGGATTACTCTGACAGCCTCTGCAGACTCCTCATGGCATATTCTAGACAGTAGCTTTCTCCTCTTGTTTTCATCAGTTGATACCCTTTCATCAGCTTTCCATCTTCCAGAAGGCTTTCACATGCTGTTGACTCTCCTTAGCAATTTTGTTAAAGTTTTTTTTCCTTTTTTATACTTTTCTATTTCCATCTCAGTGAGGTCTGGGGAAAGACCTGGTTAAATGAGTGCCCAGTGTGCCATCTTGAAAGAACTGATGGTGCTATATGTGCCCCATGTGTCAGTTGAGGGAATGGTCTGAGCAAAGTTAAATTAATAGGGTTAACAAGAGTATGCGCATAGTATAGTTTACCTGGAACAGATAACAAATTAAGTGGAAATAAATAATTTAGGACTTGCTGATTGAGAGCTGACCCTGCCTTGAAACAGAAAAAATTAAGCTTGATATATTAGGGGTCAGGAAACAATTGTATGTTCTTAAGCAGTTGAGTGTTGTTATGAACATAGTTTAGAGGCATAGTTTAATTATTAAAAAGTGTGAAACTTCTGGAGACCATTTTCTGGTTAGGTTTGTATAAAAAATAAACAGTTCTTTACTTTTATGTTTCTGGTTTAATTTCAAGCATTGAACTTAAAAGTCATTTGTTTTAAGTAAATAGATGAATAATTTAAAGTATCTGGGACTTTATTTAACTGTTTTAAATAGTCACATATAACTAATAATGAGAGGAGACAATATTGTGTAGTGGTTAAGATTTTCCCTACTTCCTCTACTATAATTATATTAAATCTAAAGTTTTTAGTTCATGAGTGACACATGGTAAGCTCTCAATAATTAGCAACTTTTATAATAGTGTTGCCTTATATAATTTCATGCTTTTCAAAACACTTTGACTTATGACATGCTCTTTATAACAATCTCTATGAGGAAATAGGGATAGATATTACTATTCTAATTTTATATATGATAGAGTTGAGCTGGGGAGGAAAATATGTCAAATATCATACAATTCTTTTAGTGTTTTAAGCAATATAATAGTTTTAATAGATACTGGGGATTGGTTCATCTGACTTATTCTAGCTCCTCCTTACTGTGCCCTTCAGTACTGAAGAGGTTGGAAAAAATAAAAAAATACATTTCCCAGGCGCTCTTGCAGCTGGGATTGTGGCCCATGCTTTGCCAAAAAGATGCATAGCCCTGAAACTTAGAGGGAAACAGAAGCATGAGAGTTGCCACACAAGGAGAAAGGTTTTTTTTACAGTCTAGTGGCAGATGCATTTTGTGTTTTTTTGTGGCAGTACTGGCAGAAGTTTTTAATCCTGGATTTAATATCATAAATATTTAGTGATGGGTGGTGGCAGGGTTTTCACTAAAATAGAACGGTGGTGGTATTGAAAGTTTTTCTTGGCTGGTGTTCTTGTCTAAGTGGCATTCTGGGAAATTCTGTAAATAACCTAATAACCCAGAACAAATTCCTTTCTATTAAAATTAGCTAGAGTGGATTCTGTTATTCATAACTATGACTCCTGTCAGATACATATGCCAAGACCAGGTTTGTCTCTTAGGAGCATATTCATACTAACCAAGATCATGAAGCTTACAATGTAAAATCAGAACTGATTCTTAACTTACAATAAAGTTATTATGTAGAACAATGAAAAGAATAAATAAAAATTAAAAAAAGAAAAATAAAGTTATTATGTAGAACAAAATACACCCATACAGCTATATGCTTTCTCATTATAGACAGACTGCTACTGGGAATATAAATAATAACCAGCAGATTGTTAAGTGAGTATGGAAATAGAACAAAGGAAGCTAGATAAAGGGGATATTTAAATGGTATAAAGTTAAAAATTGCCAGGTTAATCTATAGTTTCTATAAGATAATCTTACCAATGGGGTTATAGTATTTAAAATTTATTATATAAAGCTCTTACCCTTTTGGAAAGTGTTTGGGTAGATATCACCAAATTTGGTGAGTTTTCTTTTTTCTGTGGTTGATGCAACCCCTCTTTTATTGACAGTGCCCTTCTTTAGACATACTATTATTTTTTTCTTTTAAACTTCATGAAAATTAAAAAAAATTTAAATAAAAAAATTTAATGTTTATTTATTTTTGAGACAGAGGGTGTGGGGTTGGGAGGGGCAGAGAGAGAAAGAGACACAGAATCCAAAGCAGGCTCCAGGCTCTGAGCTGTCTGCACAGAGCCCAGTGTGGGGCTTGAACTCATGGACCGCCAGATCATGACCTGAGCCAAAGTTGGATGCTCAACCAACTGAGTCACCCAGGCACCCCCCAAATATTTTTATTAAGTTTTTTTTCTTTTCAAATTTTTATTTAAATTCTGGTTTGTTAACATACAGTGCAGTATTGGTTTCAGGAGTAGAATTCAGTGATTGTTCACTTACATACAACACCCAGTACTCATCATAACTGCCCTCCTTAATACCCATCATCCATCTAGCCCATCTCCCACCCACCTCCCTCCATTAACCCTCCATGTATTCTCTATCATTAAGAGTTTTTATGGGTGGTTTCCCTACATTTTATTAAGTTTTTAATTTTAATTACAGTGTAGTTAACAGACAGTGTTGTATTAGTTTCAGGTGTACAATATAGTGATTCAGCAATTCTCTACATTACTCAGTGCTCATCATGGTAAGTGTACTCTTCAGTCCCCATCTAGACATGCTATTATTTTTAATTAATTTGTAGTTAAGGTTAGATACTGTGTGCAGCCTGAGATCCATTTTTTCTTAAGATTATGTATCATTTCACCCTAACAGTGTAGTTCATCACTATCATGTTCTTGGTTGTGAAGAGAAAATTGTTTCTCTTTTGGGTTTATTTCTTCTCCAATCCATTGTGTATGTGATAACTACAGAGTTTAACTCCCAGAGAGTAATTTTCTTTCCCATATTTTCAAATGCCATTCCTCAATACTGCTGATAAGTAGAAAGTAGATCACTTAACATCTAGATTTCTATTATTTCTCCCAAACCAGTGTGAGATAATTTGGGCTAGAGACTCTTTAATTCATGGTGGTGTTTTCAGAGGATTGTAAAATGTTCAGACTTAACTGGCCATCCAAGGCACTCCTCTAGAATCAGAACTTATTAACTCATTTCTAACAAGAGTTTATTTCTATCTTTTTTCCCTCCCTCCCCTCCTTCCTTCCTCCCTTCTTGAAGTACAGTTGACGACACAATGTTACATTAGTCTGAGGTATATAACATAGTAATTTGGCAGCTGTATATCTTATGCTATGTTCACCACAAGTATAGCTACCATCTGTCACCATACAATGTTATTACAATACCATTGACTATGTTCCTTGTGCCTTACCTTTTATCTCCATGACTTATTCATTTCATATCTGGAAGCCATATCTCCCACTCCCCTTCATTCATTTTGTCCATGCCCCATCCTTTCCTCTGGCAACTGACCGTTTGTTTTTTCTGCTTGTGGGTTTGTTTCTGCTTTTCTTTGCTTGTTTGCTTTGTTTTTAAATTCCACGTATAAGTAAAATAATAATAAGTAAAATAAGTAAAATTTATCTTTCTCAGTCTGAATTATATCACTTAGCCCACCCTCTAGGCCCATCCATGTTGTTGCAAATGGCAAAATCTCATTCTTTTTTTATGGCTGAGTACTATTCCATTGTATATATACCACATCTTTTTTTATCTATTCACTTGGGCAGTTGAGTTGCTTGTGTAACTTGACTATTGTAAATAACACTGCTATAAACATAGAGGTGCATATATCTTTGCTTTGTTTGTTTGTTTAAATATCATTTATTTCTTTATTTTTTTAATTTACATACAAGTTAGCTTATAGTGCAATAATGATTTCAGGAGTAGATTCCAGGGATTAACATAATACCCTCTAGTTCCATCCACGCTGTTGCAAATGGCAAGATTTCATTCTTTTTGATTGCCAAGTAGTACTCCATTGTATGTGTGTGTGTGTGTGTGTGTGTGTGTGTGTGTGTATTTACCACATCTTTATCCATTTATGTGTTGATGGACATTTGGGCTCTTTCCATACTTTGGCTATTGTTAATGGCACTGCTATAAACATTGGGGTGCAAGTGCCCCTTCAAAACAGCACACTTGTATCCTTTGGATAAATACCTAGTAGTGTAATTGCTGAGTGATAGGGTAGTTCTATTTTTAATTACATATATCTTTTTGAATTAATGTTTTTGTTTTCTTTGGATAAATACCCAGTGGTGGAATTAATGGATCATATGGTAATTCTATTTTTAACTTTTTGAGGAATCTCCAGACTGTGTTCCACAGTGGCTGCACCAATTTACATTCCTACCAACAGTGCATGAGGGTTCCTTTTTTTCCACATCCTTGCCAACACTTGTTTTTTTCTTGCCGTTTTGATACTAGCCAATCTCAGAGGTGTTAGGTGGTATCTCATTGTGGTTTTGATTTGCATTTCCTTGATGCTAATGAAAGAAGTATTCAGAAGGCTAGATTGACTTCAGAATATTGGTGATACTATACCAATGAGTATGTATAAACTTAGGTAAAATGAATTGAGTTTCCTACATAATACAATTTTATGAAATATAAATCTAAGGGGTTTAGTTAGCAACTAGTTCATCTAAGTGCCTGAGTTGTCATTATAGACAGAAGAGTTACTGAAGTTAGTTGAAGAGCATGTTCTTTACCATAAAGCTATTTCTCTCTCTCTCTCTCTCTCTCTCTCTCTCTCTCTCTCTCTCTCACACACACACACACACACACACCATGTTAAAATCATATTTAAATTGTAATAATGGTTATATGACAAAACCAAGAGACACACAAGTGTCCCTAAATCAGTGAAAATTTAATATCACAGAACAAGAGAAGTTTCTGGCAGTGAAATGGAGTGAGTGCTAAAGAAAATGGAGTTAAAAAAGCACCAGAGAAAGAAAATTTTAATGAAATCTAAATATAGTTTTGCATGAAAAATGCAACCTTTATTGTAGATTGGCTGACAGATTTAGTCAGTTCTTGTCTAACAACTAACAGCAACTAGAAAAAACTCTGAGAAACTATGCGATTAGAAGTGATTGTACTTAAATATGTATGACTCATAACATTAAATTAATCTTTGAATTGCCACGTTGTATTTGTGAAAGTTTATTCTTAGCCCTTTCTCTGTGCGAACACATTGTATGAGATGGTATTTACTTCTTGCTTTTCTTTGCTTTTTTCTTTGCTAGAGGTTTTCACTGAGATTTGCTATTTTATATTCCTCACCAACTATTTGTAATTTATAGTGATAATCCAAAGGAAGGAATTAACAATTTTTTCCCTTACTTGCTTCATCCTTTCCCCCGCTACATTTCAAAAGTTTTCATTACTCCTCCCCCCCCCCAATATTTTTATTTCTCATTTTTTCTTATGGCATTTACTTAAATATCAGCTTCAACCATTCTTGAAGAGACCCATGTGGAATTGAGAGTCACTATTGATAGTCCACTGGCTGTGGACAGTTGAATACCTAAAATTGTGTGGTTGATAGCAAGGGTTTCATGATGAACTGAGACAGGAATGTTTGCTCAAGCTCCACAGTTAAGAAACGGTTCTGTGTGGTGTAAGAGAGTGGTTCAGTTTCATTCTTTTGCATGTTGCTGTCCAGTTTTCCCAACACCATTTGTTGAAGAGACTGTCTTTTTCTTATCAGATATTCTTTCCTGCTTTGTTGAAGATTAATTGATGCTATAGTTGTTGGTTCATTTCTGGGTTTTCTCTTTTGTTCTATTTATCTGTGTGTCTGTTTTTGTGTCAGTACCATACTGTTTTGATCACTACAGCTTTGTAATCTGGAATTGTGATGCCTCCAGCTTTGCTTTTATTTTTCAAGATTGCTTTTGCTCTTTGATGTCTTTTGTGGTTCCATACAAATCTTAGAATTGTTTGTTCTAGCTCTGTAAAAATACTGGTGGCCTTTTGGTAGGTATTGCATTAGAAATATAGATTGTTTTGGGTAGTATAGACATTTGAGCAATATCTGTTCTTCTAATCCACGAGGATGGAATGTCTTTCCATTTCTTGTGTCATCTATTTCTTTCATCAGTGTTTTATAGTTTTCAAAGACTACTTTCTTACACCATATACAAAAATAATCGGAATGGACTGAAGACCTAAATGTGATATATGAAACCATAAAAATGCAAGAAGAGAGCAAGGCAGTAACCTCTTTGATATTTGATGTAGTAACTTCTTACCAGATATGTCTCCTGAGGCAAGGGAAACAAATGCAAAAATAAACTATTGGGACTTCATCAAAATAAAAATCTGCACAGAGAAGGAATCAATCAACCTATGGCAACCTATGGAATGGGAGAAGATATCTGCAAATGACATATTTGAGAAAGAGTTAATATCCAAAATACAGAAGAAACTTATACAACTCAACATCCAAAAACCAAAGAATCCAAGTAAAATAAGGGCAGAAGACATGAACAAACATTTCTCTTAAGAACACATACAGATGGCCAATACACACATGAGAAGATTCTCATCATTATTTATCATCGGGGAAATGGAAATCAAAACTACAATGAAATATAACCCCATACCTGTCAGAATGACTAAGATAAAAAACACTAGAAACCACAGGTGTTGGTGAGGATGCAGAGAAAGGGGAATCCTCTTACCCTGTTGGTGGGAATGAAAACTGCTGCAGCCACTCTGGAAAACAGTATGGAGGTTCCTCAAAAAGTTAAAAATGGAACTACCCTAAAATGCAGAAATTGCACTATTAGTTACTCAGAAAAAGAATACAAAATACTAATTCAAAGGGATACATGCACCCTGATATCCATAGCAGCGTTATCTGCAATAGACAAATTGTGGAAACAGCCCAAGTGTCCATCAACTGATGAATGAATAAAGAAGAGGTCATGTATATATATACAATGGAATATTACTCACCCAAAGAAAAGAATGAAATCTTTCCATTTGTGATGACATGGATGGAGCTAGAGAGAAAGACAAATACCATGCGATTTCACTCTTATGTGGAATTTAAGAAGTAAAACAAAGGAACATAGGGAAAATAAAGAGGGAGACAAATCAAGAAACAGACTGATGGTTACCAGAGAGGTCACCACCCTCCTAGGGATGGTGGGGATGTGTGGGGGGATGGGTGAAATAGATGATGGGGATTAAGGAGTGCAATGTTGTGATGAGCACTGGATGTTTAAGTGTTAGAGTACTAAATTGTACACCTGAAACTAATATTACATTGTATGTTATTAACTGGGATTTAAATAAAAACTTAGAAAAAAATTGTTGTGGAAATGTCATGGGAATAGCTTTGATTTTGACATGCTAAATCCTCACATACAAAGATATAAAATATTAATATGGCAGTGAAAATACTTCTGCCTTTAAGACCTTTGCAATTACCTAACACTTTTCTCTGGGGACTAAAGACTTTCACTTGTTTTCCTTATTGTGTTTCTATAATCTTTGTTTTTGCGTAATAAAGAGATTGATACCAAAAAATTACATGACTTGCTCAGGATTTCATAGAAAGTGAACAAATTAGGTGAGCTGGCTGTTGACCCTGCAGTACCTACCGTTCCTTACTATTTATTATGCTTTGGAGTGAGAAAAAAGTTAATAACTCCTCTTGGTACTACACTGGAAGCATTATTTGGAGCTGGCTAAACTTTCTTCAGGGAATCATTTAATGGAAGCATATGGAAAATTCCTGGGATGCTAAAATTATTAGATATATAAATATTGTAGCCAAAAGAATGCTGGGTCAAATGTTATACTCTTAAGGGATAAATCAGACTTTATGTTGTCTGGGGTTTTCAGGGTAGGTTCATACATTTAGCTTCAGATGTGAAAGCCAACTAAAGATTTTTTAAAAAAGAATTGGCTTTAAAAAAGAATTGGCTTTAAAAGAGCCACATTTTTGTGCATCAAAATAGAGAAAATTTGTTCTATAAATTTTTTTCCTCTGGAGTACTTGAAATTTTTTGAGTATATTAGTTCATTATCTCAGATGAGGTATTAGTAAACATTAGGATCATATAGTCAATATTTAAAGCTTTGTGCACCTGTACTATATGTTGTAACTGCTCAACTCTGTCATTGAAGTAGGAAAGCAACCATAGATATACATGGGCAATAAACAAAAAAGCATGGCTATGTTCTAATCACTTCATTTATGTACACTGGAATTTGAGTTTTATGTAATTTTCACATCATGAAATATAATTAAAAATTTTTTCCTCGACCATTTATTTTAAAATTTAAAAATTAAAAAAATTTAAATTCAATTTCAATATAGTTAACATACAATGTTATATTAGTTTCAGGTGTACAATATGATGATTCAACAGTCCTATACATTGCTCAGTGCTCATCATGATACTTGTGCTCTTAATCCCTGTCACTTACTTTCACCTATCTCCTCACCTATCTCCCCTCTGGTAACTGTCAGTTTGCTCTCTACAGTTAAGAATTTGTTTTTTGGTCTTTTGTTTCCTTAGTTTGTTTCTTAATTCCACATATGAGTGAAATCATATGGTATTTGTCTTTCTCTGACTGACTTATTTTGCTCAGCATTGTACTCTCTAGATCTATCCATGTTGTTCCAAATGGCAAAATTTCATTCTTTTTATGGCCAAGTAATATTTCATTGTGTATATATACCACATCATCTCTATCCATTCATCTAATGATGGACACTGGGCTATTGTAACTAATGTTACAGTAAACATAGGGTTGCACATATCTTTTTGAATTACTGTTTTTAAATTACTGGGTCATATGGTAGTTCTATGTTTAATATTTTGAGGAACCTCATGCTGTTTTCTGGAGTGGCTGCACCAGTTTGCATACCAATAGTGCATGAGAGTTCCTTTTTCTCCACATGCTTGTGAACACTTTTTGTTTCCTCAGTTTTTGATTTTAGCCATTCTGACAGGCGTGAGGTGATATCTCATTGTGGTTTTGATTTGCATTTCCCTGATGATGAGTGATGTTCAGCATCTTTTCATGTGTCTGTTGACCATCTATATGCCTTCTTTGGAGAAATGTCTGTTCAGGTCCTCTGCATATTTTTTAATTGAATTATTTGTGTTTTTTTTCAGGTGTGTTGAATTGTGTAACTTTCTTATATATTTTGGATAGTATATTGGCTATATCATTTGCAAATACCTTTTTCCATTCCATAGGTTGTCCTTTCGTTGTATTGGTTGTTTACTTCACTGTGCAGAAGCTTCTTATTTTGATGTAGTCCTGATAGCTTATTTTTGCTTTTGTGTCCCTTTCCTCAGGAGACATATCTAGAAAAATGTTGCTACAAGCCGATGTGAGAGAAATTACTACCTTTGCTCTCTTCTAGTATTTTTATGGTTTCATGTTTCACATTTAGTTCTGTAATCCATTGAGTTTATTTTGTGTATGATGTAAGAAAGTGCTCCAGTTTTATTCTTTTGCATGTAGCTGTCAAGTTTTCCCAGCACCACTTATTAAAGAGACTATCTTTTCCCCATTGTATATTCTTGTCTCCTTTGTTGAAGATTAATTAACCATATAATTGTGGGTTAATTTCTGGGTTCTCTCTTCTGATCCATTAATTGATGTGTCTGTTTTTGTGCCAGTTCTATACAGTTTTGATTACTACTGCTTTGTAATACCTCTTGAAATCTGATATTATGATACCTCCAGTTTTGTTCCTTGTTTTCAAGATTGCTTTGGCTATACAGGATCTTTTGTGGTTACATACAAATTTTAGGATTATTTTTTATTCTGTGAAAAATGCTGTTGGTGTTTTGTTAAGGATTGTATTAAATCTGTAGATTGCTTTGAGTAGTATGGACATTTTAACAATCTTTATTCTTCCAATCCATGAGCATTTACCCAACAATTTAAAAATGTAAAAGCCACTAGAGAGTATAATGTAAGCAGAGTCAGTGAAGGACAAATACCATATGATCTCACTCATATGTGGAATTTAAGAAAAAAAATGAGCAAATGGGGAAAAAAAGAGAGAGAGGGACAAATCAAGAAACAGACTCATAACTATACAGAACAAACTGATGGTTATTAGGAGGGAAGAGTAGGGGGATGGGTTAAATATGTGATGGGGCTTAAGGAATGCACTTGTGATGAGCACTGGGTGATGTATGGAATTATTGAATCACTATATTGTACACTTGAAGCTAATAAAACCCTGTATGTTAAAAAAAATGTAAAAGCCATTTTCAGCTTGTGGGTCGTATATATAAACAGTGCAGGCTAGATTTTGCCTGTTTCCCATAGTTTACTGACTTTGTCTTAGATGAAAGAACTGAGTATTCAGACTTCCAAAAGTGTTTCACTTATAACTTGTTAAGAATGTTAAGTTTGTCAGGGCACCTGGGTGGCTCAGTTGGTTAAGCGGCCAACTTCGGCTCAGGTCATGATCTCAAGGTTCGTGGGTTTGAGCCCCGCGTTGGGCTCTGTGCTGACAGCTCAGAGCCTGGAACCTGCTTTGGATTTTGTGTCTCCCTTTCTCTGCCCCTTCCCCACTTGTGCTCTGTCTCTCTGTCTCTCTCCCAAAAATAAATAAACATTAAAAAATTTTTTTAAATTGCTCAGACCAAATTTATCATTGGTGGGATGGGTAAAATGAAAAGACAGTTAAAGACTTTGTTGATTTTTATGCCAAAGAGAACTAATATTTATAGCACAAATTCTGTGTTTTAGCTGCTTAGTGGGCTCTTTGGGGTTCGCAGGGATTTCTGAGGGAAGTGTATTATGCTCAGGGTTTTGCTGTGGCATTTTTGTAAATGAGAGTTTTCAGCATTCCTTTTGCCCACTCTTTTAGTGATCTTGATATTCCCCTCATGGACAGAAGTTAGTTGCAGCGTAAATACTGCTTTTCTACTACCTTATTATAATAGTTATTCACCATATATAACAGTTATTATAGTGACAATTCCAGTGCACTTACACATACATTCATTCTCTTTTCCTTTATCTCCTATACAGGTAGTATTTAATCCATTGCCTTTTGACTACTAAAAAAATATGCCTGACTTTAAACAATCAAAAAATAACCTCTGTTAAGGGCCTTACAAAAACCATTATACCTTTTAATTAAGCTTTAATAATTTAGGTCATATTTAAAAACCATTTTGTGTTTTTTTAAATTTATTTTTGAGAGAGGTAGAGCATGAGCAGGGAGGAGGGGGGAGCAGAGAGAGAGTGAGACACAGAATCTGAAGGCTCCAGGCTCCGAGCTGTCAGCACAGAGCCCAATGCGGTGCTCGAACCCGTGAACCACGAAATCATGACCTGAACTGAAGTTGGACACTTAACCGACTGAGACACCCAGGCCCCCCCAGGTCATATTTTTGATATCAAATTTTTTTATGTGCTTATTGGCCATTTATATTTAGTCTTTGGAGAAATGTCTATTTAGATTCTTTTCCCATTAAAAAAGGGTGGGTTGTCTTTTTATTGTTGAATTGTAAGAATTTTTAAAATAGATTGTAGATATAAGTCTCTTATTGGATATATGATTTACAAATATTTTCTTCCAATCTGTGGGTTGCCTTTTCACTTTCTTGATGTTGTCTTTTGAAATAAAAAGTTTTAAAATTTACTAAAAACTGCCTTATTCAGGTATAATTGAGATACAGAAAACTGATATTTAATGTATACAACTTGATGTATTTGTTAATAAGTATACAACCATGAGACCATTCTCATTCAATGCTGTAAACTTATCCATCACTTTCAAAAGTTCCCTCGCTTTTTTTTTTCTTTGCTGGTAATAGCACTTAAGATATACCCTCTTAGTGAATTTTTTAAACTTAAATTTTAGTAATGTACAGTGCAATATTGGTTTTAGGAGTAGAATTCAGTGAGTCATTACTTACATACAATATCCAGTGCTCATCACAAGTGCACTCCTTAATACCCATCACCCATCTAGCCCATCTCCCATCCATCTCCCTCCATCAATCCTCCGTTTGTTCTCTACTGTTAAGTGGTTTGTTTCTCTCTCTCCTCTGCCCCCTTCCCATATGTTTATCTTTTTTGTTACTTAAATTCCACATGAGTTAAATCATGTGGTATTAGTCTTTCTCTGACTGACTTATTTTACTTGGCATAATACATTCTAGCTCCATCCACATCATTGCAAATGGCAAGATTTTATTGTTTTTGGTGTCTGAGTAATATTTTATTGTATATATATATACTACCTCTTATTTATCCTTTTATCATTTGGGCTCACTCCATATTTTGGCTATTGTTGATCATGCTGCTATAAACATTGGGGTGTATGTACCCCGTTTGAATCTGTATTTCTGTATCCTTTGGGTAAATACCTAATAGTGCAATGGCTGGGACATAGGGTAGCTCTATTTTTAGTTTTTTTGAGGAACCTTCATACTCTTCTCCAGAATGGGTGTACCAGTTTGCATTCCCACCAACAGTATAAGAGTGTTCCCCTTTCTCCACATCTTCGCCAACACCCGTTGTTTCTTGTGTTGTTAATTTTAGCCATTCTGACAGGGGTGACCTTGTATATCATTATGGTTTTGATTTGTATTTCCCTGACGATGAGTGATGTTCAGCATCTTTTTTTAAAAAATGTTTTTAATGTTTATTTTTGAGAGAGAGAGAGAGAGAGAGAGAGAGCAAGCAGGGGAGGAGCAGAGAGAGAGGGAGACACAAATCCAAAGCAGGCTTCTGGCCCTGAGCTGTCAGCACAGAGCCCCATGCAGGGCTCAAGCCCATGAACAGTGACATCATGACCTGAGCCAAAGTTGGATGCTCAACTGACTGAGCCATCCAGGCACCCCAGATGTTCAGCATCTTTTCATGTGTCTGTTAGCCATATGGATGTCTTCTTTGGAAAAGTGTCTATTCATGTTTTCTTCCCATTTCTTCACTGGGTTATTTGTTTTGTGGATGTTGAGTTTGATAAGTTCTTTATAGATTTTGGAGACTAAACCTTTGTCAGAAATGTCATTTACAAATATCTTCTCCCATTCCATAGGCTGCCTTTTAGTTGTGTTGATTGTTACCTTCACTGTGCAGAAGATTTTTTTATCTTGGTGAAGTCCCAAAGGTTCATGTTTGCTTTTGTTTCCCTTGCTTTCAGTGACGTGTCCAGTGAGAAGTTGATCCAGCAGATGTCAAGAGGTTACTGCCTGTGTTCTCCTCTAGAATTTTAAGGGTTTCCTGTCTCATATTAGGGTCTTTCATCCATTTTGAATTTATTTTTGTGTATGCTGTATGAGAGTGGTTCAGTTTCATTCTTTTTCATGTTGCTACCCAGTTTTCCCAGCACCATTTGTTGAAGAGACTGTCTTTTTTCCATTGGATATTCTTTCCTGCTTTGTTGAAGATTAATTGACCATATAGTAGTAGATCCATTTCTGTGTTTTCTGTTCTGTTCCTTTGATCTATAGAATGATTTGCAAATATTGAACCAGACCTGTAGCCTAGCAATAAATCCCACTTGATTGGGTAAATAATTCTTTTAATGTACTGTTGAATTTGATTTCCTAGTGTCTTGTTGAGAATTTTTGTATCCAGGCTCATTAGTGATATTGGCCTGTAATTCTCCTTTTAGTAGGGTCTTTGTCTGGTTTTGGAATCAAGGTAATTCTGGCTTTATAGAATGAATTTGGAAGTTTTCCTTCCATTTCCTTCCGTTTTTTGGAACAGTTTGAGAAAAATAGGTATTAACTGTTCTTTAATTGTGTGTAGAATTCCCCTGGGAAGCCATCTGGCCCTGGACTTCCGTTTTTGGGAGATTTTTGATTACTGATTCAACTTCTTTTCTGCTTATGGGTCTGTTCAAGTTTTCTAATACTTCCTGTTTCAGTTGTGGTAGTTTGTGAATTTCTAGGAATTTGTCCATTTCTTCTAGATTGTCCAGTTTGTTGGCATATAAATTTTCATAGTATTCTCATAATTGTATTTCTGCAGTGTTGTTTGTGATCTGTCCTCTTTCATTTATGATTTTATCTTTCTCTTTTCTTTTTGGTAAGTCTGACTCAGGATTTATCTATTTGTTAATTCTTTCAAAGAACCAGGTCTTAGTTTTCTTGAGCTTTTAGGTTTTTTGTTTGTTTCTGTATCATTTGTTTCTGCTCTAATCTTTATTATTTCCCATCTTCTGCTGGATTTAGGCTTTATTTGCTGTTTCTCTTTTAGCTCCTACAGGTGTAATGCTAGGTTGTGTATCTGGGACCTTTCTTGCTTCTTGAGGTGTGCCTGAATTACAATGTACTTCCCCCTTTGGATGGCCTTTGTCGTGTCCCAGAGGGTTTGGACTGTCATGTTTTCATTTTCATTTACTTCCATGTACTTTTTAATTTTGTCTTTAATACCCTGGTAAACCCATTCTTTCTTTAGCAGGATGTTCTTTAACTTCCATGTACTTGAGGGCTTTCCAAATTTTTTCTTGTGGTTGACTTCAAGTTTCATAGTGTTATGATTTGAAAATATGGATGGTATGATCTCAATTTTTTTGTGCTTTTTGAAGGCTGATTTGTGACCAAGTATGTGATCCATTCTGGAGACTATAAGAATGTGTATGCTGCTGCTTTAGGATGAAATATTCTGAATATATCTGTTAAGTCCATCTGGTACAGTGTGTCATTCAAAGCCATTGTTTCCTTATTGATTTTCTGCTTAGATGATCTGTCTATTGCTATAAGTGGGGTGTTAAAGTTCCCTACTATTGCTGTATTATTATCAATGAGTTTTTTATGTTTGTTATTAATTGATTTATATATTTGAGTACTTCAAGTTGGGGCATACATATTTGCAACTGTTAGATCTTCTTGATGGATAGACTCTTTGATTTTGATGTCATGGCCTTCAGTATCTCTTCTTACAAGTCTTTGGTTTAAAATCTAATTTGTATTATATAAGTGTGGCTACTCCAGCTTTCTTTTGGTGTCCATTAGCATGATAACTCAATCTCCTCCCCTCACTTTCAATCTGCCAAGTCCTTAGGTCTCAAGTGAGTCTCTTATAAGTTAACATATAAATTGATCTTGTTTTTTTTTTTTAAATCCATTCTGATATCGTGTGTCATTTGATTGGAGCTTTAGTCCATTTACATTCAGAGTGATATTTGAAAGATATTGAAGGAGTTTAGTGCAATTGTGCTACCTGTATAGTTGGTATTCTTGGTGATGTTGTTTGTTCCTTCTAGTCTTTGTTGCTTTTGATCATTTTTTTCCCTTCTACTCAAAGAGTCCCCTGTAAAATTTCTTGCAGGGGTTGTTTAGTGGTATTGAACTCCTTTGGTTTTTGTCTTGGAAAGTCTATCTCTCCTATTCTGAATGACCGCCTTACTAGAGAAATATTCTTGGCTGCATATTTTTCCCATTCAGCACATTGAATATATCCTGCCATTTCCTCTGGTCTGCTAAGTCTCTGTGGACAGATTTGCTGTGAACCTGATTTGTCTTCCCTTGTACTTTAAGGACTTTTTTTCCCTTGCTGCTTTCATGATTCTTTCCTTGTCTGTGTATTTTGTGAATTTGACTGTGGTATGCACTGGTAATGGTTGACTTTTGTTGAATTTAATGGGAGTTCTTGGTGCATCTTGAATTTTGATGTCTGTATCTTTTCCCAGATTAGGGAAGTTTTCACCTAAAATTTGTTCGGATAAACCTTCTGCCCCTTTTTCTTTCTCTTCATCTTCTGGGACTCCTATGGTTATGAATGTTGTTATGTTTCATTCATTCACTGAGTTCTCTAAGTCTGCCTTCGTGAACCATGATTTTTGTATCCCTCTTCTTTCAGCTTCATTATTTTCCATAATTCTATCTGCTCCATCACTAATTCATTCCTCTGCCTTGTCCATCCTCACTCTTATGGCGTCCATTTGGTACTATATCTTGGTTATGACATTTTTAATTTCGGCCTGTCTAGATTTTGGTTCTTTTATCTCTGAAGAAAGGGATTCTCAGGTATCTTCTATGCTTTTTTTTTTCAAGCCTAGCTAGTATCCTTATAATCATTGTTTTAAATTCTAATTCAGACATTTTGCTTATATCTCTATTGATTAAATCCCTGACTGTGAGTGGTACTTGCTGTCTTTCCTTGTGGTGAATTTCTCTGTCTCTTCAGAGAAAGAAAAAAAAAAAGGGGGCGCGTGGGTGGCTCAGTTGGTTGATCATCCAACTTCGGCTCAGGTCATGATCTCACGGTTTGTGAGTTCGAGCCCCGCGTCGGGCTCTGTGCTGATAACTTACAGCCTGGAGCCTACTTTGGATTTTCTCTCTCTTGCTCTCTGCCCCTCCCCCACTAGTGCTCTGTCTCTCAAAAATAAATAAATGTAAAAAAAATTTAATAAAAAATTTAAAAAAAGAAAAAATAGTAGAAGGAAGAAGAAAAAAAAACCAACCCCCATCCCCAAGTCAAAACCACCCCCCACTACAAAAACAAAAACAAAAACAAAAAAATCCCACTCTAATCTGGATCCTGGGTGTGTTTTGGTCTGCTTGTTAAAAGAATCTATATCCCAAAATAATTCAATTTCTTATTGAAACAATAAGAAAATAAATGAAAGTAATAAAAAATAAAGAATAAAAGTAAACAAGAAGCTAGATCTTATTTCCCTTAGAGCTGAAGCTTTGTAGGACTTTTGGTCAGTAGACTTGGTGCAAGAGGAGGGTTTGTGCTGGTCATCTGTGGGAAAGGTCAGCTGTTTGTTTTTTCAGGCTAACTTGTTTCACTGGAAATATGCCAGGGTACAGGGATATAAGGCTTGGTATAAGTGGCTCCAACCTCCACTATGTGGCTCTGTTTTGCTCCTTGAAGTCTTTCAGTGCTGAAGGGCAGGATGAGTATGGCCATCACTGCTCTCTAGCCAGGGAGCTGAAAGATGACCCTCCGCCCCTCCACTCTTCAAGGAACCTTCACAGAAGAGCAATCACCCAACCTATGTTCCCAGTATCTGTCAGAACCCTGCATTTACCCTGTCTGTATCCAAGCTTTTGTATGTCAGTTGTACAAATGAGTTTTAAAACTACAAATTTTAGGGACTCCCCCAGTGTGGACCTGTTCTGTTCCTCTGGGGGAGGGTCTTGCTGTACTTTTGCTGGCCCCAGCAAGGAAAGCTGTCACTCTGTGCTGCAGTAGTTCAGAATTTATGTCAAAACTGAGCAGAAAGTTGGGACCCCTTCTTGTTGCCCTCAGCCCCGGTATCCCACTCCTATGCCTGGAAACAGCATAGCACATTGGCACCCCTGTCCTTCTTATGACCCAGGGGATCCTCAGACCATGCTATCACTTCTGGAGTTCTGCTCCACTTCACCACCTGAGAACTTTTAGGTCAGGCACATTCCCACCTGTAGTGGATTTTTAAAAGTTCAGGTTTTGTACTCCACTGCTTATAGTGCTTTGCAGTAGCCTCCATAAGCAGACTCCCTTCCTGCTGGTGTACCTGCCACTTTGTCTCCCCCAAATCAACTCTCTGCACCTCCTACCTTCCAGAAGGTGGGTGTTTTTTTTTTTACTTGTAGACTTGCAGTTTTTGTTCTCTTAGACCTCTGATTGATTTCTTGGGTGTTCAGAATGATTGATAACAATCTAGCAGTGTTCCAGGGACAAGGCAAGCTTGGGGTCTCCCTACTCCTCTGCTATCTTAACTCCCTCCTCCTCATAGTGAATTTTAAGTATATAGTATAGTGTAGCTGATCATAGCCCTATGTTGTACAGTAGATCCAGAACTTTTTTATGTTGCATAACTGAAACTTTGTACCCCTTGACTATCATCTCTTCATTAACCACCACCCATATCTCCTGGCAACCATTATTCTTTCTCTGCTTCTATGAGTTTAACTGCTTTAGAGTTTACATATAAATGCAATAATACTTTCTGATCAGGCTTTCTGAGAATGGTTTAACTTATCATAATGCTTTCAAGGGCCATTCATGTTGTCACAAATGGCAGGATTTCCTTCTTTTTAAAGGCTGAATAGTATTTCATTGCATGTATATACTGCATTTTCTTTATTCTTTTGTGAATGGACATTTAGGTTGTTTTATATCTTTGCTATTGGGAATAATGCAGTGAACATGGGGGTACAAATCTCTCTATGAGATCCATATTTCAATTTCCTTGGATATATGCCCAGAAGTGGGATTGTTAGATTCAGTGATGCTTGTATTTATAATTTTTTTTGAGGAATCCCCATATTACTTTTCATAGTCATTATACCAATTCCCATTCCCATCAATAGTGTACAAGGGTTGGGGCACCTGTGTGTCTCAGTGGGTTAAGCATCCAGCTTTAGCTCAGGTCATGATTTCATGGTTTGTGGGTTCAAGTCCCATGTTGGGATTTGTGCTGACAGCTCAGAGCCTGGAGCCTTCTTCAGAATCTGTGTCTCCCTCCCTCTCTGCCCCACCCCTGATTGCACTCTGTCTCCCTCTCAAAACTAAATAAACACTAAAAAGTTAAAAAAATTTAGTGTGCAACTGTTCCTGTTTCTGTACCTCCTTGACAACACTTATTGTCCTTAGTTTTTTTTTTTAATTAAATTTTTTTTAATGTTTACTTTTGAGAGAGAGAGCAAGTGAGCAAGCAGGGGCGGGGCAGAGAGAGAGAGAGAGAGATAGAATCTGACACAGGCTCCAGGCTCTGAGCTGTCAGCACAGAGCCTGATGTGGGGCTTGAACCCGCACACCGTGGGATCATGACGTGAGCTGAAGTCGGACACTTAACCGACTGAACCACCTCTGTGCCCCATGTCCTTTGTTTTTTTGATAGTAGCCTTACTAACAGGTGTTGGGTGATATCTCATTGTGGTTTTGATTTGCATTTTCCTGATGATTAGTGATGTTGAGTACCTTGGTCATTGTATGTCTTCTTTGGAAAACTGTCTATTAGGTTTGGGTTATTTAATTTTTTGCTTTGGAGTTATAGGAGTTTCTTTTTTCTTTCTATAATTTATTTATTTATTTTTATAATTTACTTCCAGGTTAGCACATGGTGCAACAGTGATTTCAGGAGTAGATTCCTTAAACCCCGTAACCATTTAGCCCATCTCCCTTCCCACAACCCTCCAGTAACCCTCTGTTTGTTCTCTATATTTAAGGGTCTTTTATGCTTTCTCCCCCTCTCTGTTTTTATATTATTTTTGCTTCCCTTCCCATATGTTCATCTGTTTTGTATCTTAAAGTCGTCATATGAGTGAAGTCATATGATATTTGTCTATCTCTGACTGACTAATTTCACTTAGCATAATACCCTCTAGTTCCATCCATGTAGTTGCAAGTGGCAAGATTTCATTCTCTTTGAGTGCTGAGTAATACTCCATCGTATATATGTACCACATCTTCTTTATCCATTCATCTGTCAATGGACATTTGGGCTCTTTCCATACTTTGGCTATTGTTGATAGTGCTGCTATACACATTGAGTTGCATGTGTCCCTTTGAAACAGCACACCTGTATCCCTTGGATAAATACCTAGTAGTGCAATTGCTCGGTCGTAGGGTAGTTCTATTTTTAGTTTTTTGAGGAACCTCCATACTGTTTTCCAGAGTGGCTGCACCAGTTTGCATTGCCACCAGCAGTGCAAAAGAGATCCTCTTTCTCCACATCCTCGCCAACATCTGTTCTTGCCTGAGTTGTTAATGTTAGCCATTTTGACTGGTGTGAGGTGGTATTTCACTGTGGTTTTGATTTGCATTTTCCTGATGATGAGTGATGTGGAGCATTTTTTCATGTGTTGGTTGGCCATCTGGATGTCGTCTTTGGAGAAGTGTCTATTCATGTCTTTTGCCCATTTCTTCACTGGATTATTTGTTCTTTGGGTGTTGAGTCTGATAAGTTCTTTATAGATTTCGGATACTAACCCTTTATCTGATACATCGTTTGCAAATATCTTCTCCCATTCTGTTGGTTTCCTTTTAGTTTTGCTGATTGTTTCCTTTGCTGTGCAGAAGCTTTTTTCTTGATGAGGCCCCAATAGTTTCATAGCATTGTGGTCTGAAAATACTTACAGTATGATCACGATCTTTTTGTACTTGTTGAGGGCTGATTTGTGTCTCTGTATATGATCTGTTCTGGAGAGTGTTCCATGTGCACTGAAGAAGAATGTGTATTCTGCTGTTTTAGGATGAAATGTTGTGAATATATCAGTTAAGTCCATCCAGTCCAGCATGTCATTCAAAGTCGTTGTTTCCTTGTTGATTTTCTGTTTAGATTATCTGCCCATTGCTATAAGTGGGGGTGTGGAAGCTCCCTACTATTATGGTATTATTATCAATGAGTTTCTTTATGTTTGTGATTACTTGATTTATATATTTGGGTGCTTTCACATTTGGAACATAAATGTTTACAATCATGAGATATTCTTTTTTTTTTTTTAATTTTTTTTTTCAACATTTTTTTTAATTTTTATTTTTGGGACAGAGAGAGACAGAGCATGAACGGGGGAGGGGCAGAGAGAGAGGGAGACACAGAATCGGAAACAGGCTCCAGGCTCCGAGCCATCAGCCCAGAGCCTGACGCGGGGCTCGAACTCACGGACCGCGAGATCGTGACCTGGCTGAAGTCGGACGCTTAACCGACTGCGCCACCCAGGCGCCCCACAATCATGAGATATTCTTGGTGGATAGACCCCTTAATTATGATATAGTGCCCTTCTTCATCTCTTGTTACAGTCTTTATTTTAAAGTCTAGATTGTCTGATATAAGTATGGCTACTCTGGCTTTCTTTTTGTGACCATTAGCATGATAGATGGTTTTCCATCCCCTTACTTTCAATCTGAAGGTGTCTTTAGGTCTAAAGTGAGTCTCTTGTAAACAGAGAACTGATGGATCTTGTTTTCTTATTCGTTCTGTTACACTATGTCTTTGGTTGGAGCATTTAGTTCATTGATATTTAGAGTGAGTACTGAAAGGTATGAATTTAGTGCCATTATGTTGCCTGTAGAGTTGGAGTTTCTGGTAGTGTTCTCTGGTCCTTTCTAGTCTTTGTTGCTTTTGGTCTTTTTTTTTTCTTTTCTGTCATTTCTCCCCTCAGAGAGTCCCCCTTAAAATTTCTTGCAAGACTGGTTTAGTGGTCATGAACTCCTTTAATTTCTGTTTGTCTGGGAAACTTTTTATCTCTCTTTCTATTTTGAATGACAGCCTTGCTAGATAAAGAATTCTTGGATGCATATTTTTCTGATTTAGCACATTCAGTATATCCTGCCAGTCCTTTCTGGCCTGCCATGTTTCTGTGGATAGGTCTGCTGTGAACCTGATCTGCCTTCCCTTGTAGGTTAATGACTTTTTTTCCCTTACTGCTTTCATGATTCTCTCCTTGCCTGAGTATTTGTGAATTTGATTATTATATGCCTTGTTGATGGTCAGTTTTTGTGGAATCTAACAGGAGTCCTTTGTACTTTTTGGATTTTGATGTCTGTGTCTTTCCCCAGGTTAGGAAAATTTTCCACTATGATTTGCTCTTATAACCTTTCTACCCCTTTTTCTCTGTCTTCATCTTCTGGGAACCCTATGATTCAGATGTTTTTCCTTTTTATTGAGTCACTGATTTCTCTAGTTCTTAAATCATGCTCTTTTGCCTTCGTCTGCCTCTTTTTTTCTGTTTCATTGTTCTCCATAAGTTTGTCCTCTGTATCGTTGATTCACGGCTCTGCCTTATCCATCCTTGCCGCTGTGGCAACCATTCGAGATTGCAGCTCAGTTATACCATTTTAAAAATTTCATCCTGACTAGCCTTTATCTCTACAGAAAAGGATTCTAATCTGCTTTCAACCCCAGCTAGTATTCTTATTATCGTCATTCCAAATTCTGGTTCAGACATCTTGCTTGTATTTGTGTTGATGAAGTCCTTGGCTGTCATTTCTTCCTGTCCTTTCTTTTGGGGTGAATTCCTTTGTTTCATCATTTTGAAGGAAGAAAAGGACTTAATAAGGTAAAAAAAGGTAAAATAAAAATAAATTTTTCCTCTTTCTGTATTCAAGAATAAGAAAAAATTAAAAAAATGGAATTGATGGACCAGCAAACAGACTGACGTTTGGTTGAAATTACATTGGTTTCCCCTAGAATCGAACTGTGAAGCATTTTATAGTCCATAAACTAAGCAGGCAGAGAGAGTTGTGTTGTTCCCAAAGATCGGGGTTGGCCTAGATGGGCAGAGCTTAGTGTACCGGGTCTGTTCTCTACTAGATGGTGCTGCTTAGCTTACTGGGGTAGATTGTTGTGGCACCTGTAGGTGTGTATGCGCATGCCTGGGAGGGGTGAAAATAGCGTTACCCAGCTACCCAATCTCTAGTATCAGAACTGTGTACTCTCCTCAACCAGCAATCATGCATCCTTCCTTTATCTCCTGTTTCTGTCCACTCCCTGCTTATACACTGTCTGTGACCAAGTTGTCAGGTTGCCAGGTGGCACCACCCTCCTGAGTTTTATCTCAGATGTGGCTGTGTTTCCCAACCCTTCACTTCTCAGGGACTGTGGCTTTGACCTGCTCAGACCTTCTGGGGGAGGGTCTCACTGAGCAATGACTGGGTGCTGGCCTTCCTGCGGGAACATTCGGGAGACCATGCTGCTGCTGATGCCCAGAAACTTGGCTGGGTGCCAGCCCCAGAAAAAGTTCACATCATAGTGTAATAGCAGTGTTTCAGGGTTTACGGAAAATAACAACACACATCTGGTGCCAGGCTTCCCCCTCAGTGTCCTTGTTCCAGCACCAGTGAATATGGTTGTTCTCTTGGGTCTGCTGGGACCTTTATCTGTGGGGATGCCACCCCACCTCTACCAAATGTGCTCTGCAGGGGAACTTACTCTCCCCGTGTGACCCAAGGACCCTGAGGACCTTGCTCTCTGCTCCTGGGGATTTGCCCTTCCCACCAGAGCACCACCAGGTATCTAGCTACAGAATTTTGGACTCTGCACTCCCCCTATTTATAGAGAGTCTTAATGGAATTGAAACCCTCTCCTTTGTCCTTTCTCCCTTTTTTTTGTTCAGTCCCTTGCATACTCTTTCTTTTCTCTCCAGCTGCTTTAGTGTGGGGGGGATGCTTTCCATACTCTTCCCCCATCTCTTGTCCCTGCCCTCTGCAGCTTCTCTCTCCCCGAGTTCACCTCCCCGTGCTGTGTATCTGCTGAGTTCTGTGATTCAGGTTGTGCATATTGTTGTGTTAATCCTCAAACCAGTTTTCTAGGTGCACAGGATGGTTTAGTGTTGATCTGGCTGTATTTCAGGGATGGGAGACACACAAAAAAACTTTCATGCTGTTCTGCCATCTTGGCCCCAGGAGTTTCTTATATATTTAGGATATTAACCCCTTATCAGATATATGGTTTGCTAATATTTTCTCCCAATTCCATAGGTTGCCTTTTCATTTTGTTAATTCTTTGCTTTGCAAAAGTTTTTTTGTTTGATACAGTCCCCCTTGTCAATTTTTGCCTGTGCTTTTGGTGTCATATTCAAGAAATCATTGCCCAGTTTAATGTCTGCAAGCTTTTCCCCTAAGTTTTCCTTTATGAATTTTTTTGCTTCAGATTTTACATTTAAGTCTTTAATCCATTTTGAGTTGATTTTCATGTATGTGTGAGAAAAGGGTCCAATTTAATTCTTTTGCATGTGGATATTGCATGTGTTGGATTTCCCAGTACCATTTATTTTATTTTATTTACTATTAAAAATTTTTTTAATCTTTATTTATATTTGAGAGAGAGAGAGAGAGAGAGAGAGAGAGAGAGAGAGAGAGTGGGGTAGGGGCAGAGAGAGAGGGAGACAAAGAATCTGAAGCAGGCTCTAGGCCCTGAGCTGTCAGCACAGAGCCTGACATGGGGCTTGAACTCATGAACCATGAGATCATGACCTGAGCCGAAGTCAGATGCTTAACTGACTGAGCCACCCAGGTGCCCCTCCCAGTACCATTTGTTAAAGAGGCTATCTTTTCCCCATTATGTATTCTTGGCATCTTTATTGAAGATCAATTGACCACAAATGTATGGGCTTATTTTTGAGCCCTGTATTCTGTTTGATTGGTCTATAAGTCTGTTTTTATGCCCTACCACACTGTTTTAGATTACTATAGCTTTGTAGTATGTTTTTAATTCAGGGAGTGTGATACTTTCAGCTTTGTTCTCGTTCAAAATTGCTTTGGCTCTTTGGGGTTCAAAATTTTAAATTTTGATTTTCTGACTTATCATTTTTTTCTTTAATTACTTTGGTAGCATATAATACATTGCCTAACCCAAACTCTCATAGTTTTCTCTAAGAGTTCTACAGTTTTGGCTCTGGGATAGGTCTGGGATAGGTCTGTGATTCACTTTGAGTTAACGTTTGTGTATGGTATGAGATAGATATTCAGCTGCTGCTTCTCTCTCTCTCTCTCTCTCTCTCTCTCTCTCTCTCTTTCTCTTTCTCTTTCTGCATGTGGATATCCAATTTTCCTAGCACCATTTGTTGAAAATATTACTACCTTCCCACTGAATTTCTTTGCACCTTACATAAATGTAAGGGTTTATCTCTGGGATATCAGTTCTATTGATTACTATAGTTTTTTTACTAAGTTTTGAAATTGAGAAGTGTGATTACTCCAATTTTGCTCCTTTTTCCCCCCTGAGATTGTTTTGGAAGTTCGAGGTTGTGAATTTTCTTTCCGTTGTGTGTTGCCATGGAGGAGGGTAGGGTTTATGGCAAGATTGTGTCTCAGCCTCTCCTATCTGTTTCATTGTGCAGTTTTTCTTGTTCTTCTGACATGTTGTAGTCACTCTGCTAGTTTCTGGATTTCTTTCAGAGGGAGTTATCAATAAGTAGGTGTAGATTTGAGGATCCATGGGAAAACATAAGATCAGGATCCTACTCTGTTACCATCTTGAATTGGAACTCTGAGAACAACCCATAGACTCTTAAAATTCATTTTTTATGATTTATAAAATAATAGTGAAGTCTTTAGGAATTGTTCAATATGACGATTATTATGTATATGCATTATTTTTGAGTGGGTGCTATGGAATTCTGTTTTAATATGTTATTTAGGAATACATCTGAAGATGATTACATTTAAAACCACTCATAAAATGGTTCCTACCCATGACACAAAAACAGAGACTCAGATCACTGGAACAGAATAGAGAACCCAGAAATGGACCCACAAACATATGGCCAATTAATCTTTGGCAAAGCAGGAAAGAATAGCCAATGGAATAAAGACAGGCTCTTCAGCAAGTGGTGCTGGGAAAACTGGACGGCAACATGCAGAAGAATGAACCTGGACCACTGTCTTACACCATACACAAAAATAAAACTAAAATGGATGAAAGACCTAACTGCAAGACAGGAAGCCATCAAAATCCTTGAGGAGAAAGCAGGCAAAAACCTCTTTGATCTTGGCTGCAGCAACTTCTTACTCAACATGTCTCCAGAAGCAAGGGAAACAAAAGCAAAAATGAACAATTGGGACCTCATCAAAATAAAGAGCTTCTGCACAGCAAAGGAAACAATCAGCAAAACTAAAAGGAAACCAACAGAATGGGAGAAGATATTTGCAAACGATGTATCAGATAAAGGGTTAGTATCTGAAATCTATAAAGAACTTATCAAACTCAACACCCAAAAAACAAATAATCTAGTGAAGAAATGGGCAAAAGACATGAATAGACACTTCTCCAAAGACGACATCCAGATGGCCAACCAACACATGAAAAAATGCTCCACATCACTCATTCTCAGGGAAATACAAATCAAAACCACAATGAGATACCACCTCACCCCTGTCAGAATGGCTAACATTAACAACTCAGGCAAGAACAGATGTTGGTGAGGATGTGGAGAAAGAGGATCTCTTTTGCACTGCTGGTGGCAATGCAGACTGGTGCAGCCACTCTGGAAAACAGTATGGAGATTCCTCAAAAAGTTAAAAATAGAACTACCCTACAAGCCAGCAATTGCACTACTAGGTATTTATCCAAGGGATACAGGTATACTGTTACGAAGGGGCACATGCACCCCAATGTTTATAGCAGCACTATCAATAATAGCCAAAGTATGGAAAGAGCCCAAATGTCCATCAATGGATGAATAGATAAAGAAATTGTGGTTTATATACACAATGGAATACTACCTGGCAATGAGAGAGAATGAAATATGGCCTTTGGTAGCAACGTGGATGGAACTGGAGAGTGTTATGCTAGGTGAAGTAAGTCATACAGAGAAAGACAGATACCATATGTTTTCACTCTTATGTGGATCCTGAGAAACTTAACAGAAGACCATAGGGGAGGGGAAGGAAAAAAAAGGTTGGAGAGGGAGGAAGCCAAAATATAAGAGACTCTTAAAAACTGAGAACAAACTGAGGGTTGATGGGGGGTGGGAGGGAGGGAAGGGTGGGTGATGGGTATTGAGGAGGGCACCTGTTGGGATGAGCACTGGGTGTTGTATGGAAACTAATTTGACAATAAATTTCATATTAAAAAAAAAGAAGATGTGGTACATATATACAATGGAGTATTACTCAGCAATCAAAAAGAATGAAATTGTGCCATTTCCAACTATGTGGATGGAACTAGAGGTTATTATGCTTAGCGAAATTAGTCAGTCAGAGAAAGACAAATATACTATGACTTCACTCATTTGAGGACTTTAAGACACAGAACAGATGAACATGAGGGAAGGGAAGCAAAAATATTATAAAAACAGGGAGGGCGACAAAACATAAGAGACTCTTAAATATAGAGAACAAACAGAGGGTTACTGGAGGGGTTGTGGGAGGGGGAATGGGCTAAATGGTTAAGGGGCTTAAGGAGTCTACTCCTGAAACCATTGTTGCACTCTATGCTATCTAATTTGGATGTAAATTAAAAAAAAAAGCAAATAAAAGGTTCCTACTCAGGGATACCTGACAGAGACCATATTTTAGTTATCATTGTATATTTCAGAGTGCTTTGCTTATGGTATAGCTGAATGCATATTTGTTGCATAAATTAATGAGCTCTTTGTAAGGGTTGGATATCATTTCTTAGAAAAAATGACAGTATTGTCACTCCCAATTTCAAAGCATGGTAATGAGGTTCTTTTAGCAGATGTGAGAAAATCAAGGATGTAAATTATTGCTAATTCAGCATAATATAATAGAAGCTAAGCTTACTCATACTTAGCAAATGAAATATTGGAAAAAAATAGTGGATAATTTAGTCTGACATACTAGTTGTAAGATTTAGTTTTTCCCCTCAAAAGAATTAAATTGACATCGGAATAATATTAAAGAAAAAATTTTTAAAGCCTTTTAATGTTGGTTCTTGAGAGAAAGACAGAGCATGAGTTGGGGTGGGATGGGGGGAGAGAGAGAGAGGGAGGCAGAATCTGAAGCAGGCTCTAGGCCCTGAGCTGTCAGCACAGACCCTGACATGGGGCTCAAACCCATGAACTGTGAGATCATGACTTGAGCCTAAGTTGGACGCTTAACCGACTGAGCCACCCAGGTGCCCCTAAAGAAATGTTTATTAGTGCCAGATTAGTCAATAGGGTGTTTGGAGATAAATGCAATAGATAGCAATTGTGGGCAGCAATTGTGGTTCAAAGTTTGACCATTTAATTAAGTTATAAATCCATACTATTATCTTTTTTTTATTGTTCATTGTAATATATGGATAGCTATGTTTTCTTGTCATTTTATTTTATTATTAATAGCTTTAAATACATTATACTCCTAATAGTTGGAGATAATGTAGGAATTACAATGTTAAGTTTAATACTTAGATACTTTATGTATTTTGTTATCTTAAAATTATGGCCAAATTTAAATATGACATGAAATTATTTTGTCACTTTTTAGCACTGCCTGGGTGGCTCAGTCAGTTAAGCATCTGACTCTTGGTTTTGGCTCAGGTCATGATCTCATGGTTTATAAGAACAAGTCCTGTGTCAGGCTCCATGCTGACAGTGTGGAGCCTGCTTGGGATTCTCTCCTCTCTCTCTGACCCCCCTCATTCATGTTCTTGCTCTTCTCTGTCAAAATAAATAAATAAACTTAAAAAAACCTATTTGAAACTATTTTGTCAACTTTTAAAAGTACTTCATCATTCTTTCAAAACTTTGAAGTGTCATCAGTTAGCCCTATTTTAAAAGCTCCCTTTATATTGAAGTTTATTATTATAGTTTATTATTATAGTTTATTTTTATGTGGACTAATGTGTTTTTACATATTAATGTATAATTAAAGTTTGCCTAAGTAAGATTGAAATTAATTTCCGGTGTTTTACAGTACTGCACAATATTTGCTTTAAGATATGTTTTTTTTTATTATTGGAAGTGAAAAGTTCATTTATTTTTGTATACATAGACACACTTCCTAAATATTTTATTTTATCTTAACAGATGTGATATAAACATTAGCTAATTTCTTGATGTTGGGCCAACTCCCATTTCTAGTACAAGGCTGTTAATTGAATCTCATACAATTCTTTTTGCCTAAATCACACCCATACTATATTGACTAAGATTTCTAGTTTTGGTGTCTTTAAAAATTTTTTTTTTAAGTTTTTTAATTTTATTTTTGAGAGAGAGAGAGCGTGAGAAAGCATGAGTGGGGGGAGGGGCAGAGAGAGAGGGAGACACAGAATCCAAAGCAGGCTCCAGGCTTCGTGCTATCAGCACAGAGCCTGATGCAGGGCTTGAACCCACAAACCGTGAGTTCATGACCTGAGCTGAAGTCAGATGCTTAACCAACTGAGCCACCCAGGTGCCCCTGTAGTTTTGGTGTCTTAATGGAAGAGAACTTAATGACACTTGAGAAACTACCAAACTGCAGAATCCTTCTTGATATTTTATAATTTTGTCCCTTACTTTCCCCAACTTTTTTTCTTCCAGACTCAATTTGACAGTTTTTGCAACTAATTTTTATTGAGTGTCTCCTAGCATTCAAATTAATTTTCAAAGAAATAACAGGTCTTTTTTGTATTATCACTTGATAAGTTTATATATTTCTTAAAATTTCATAATTATAATTACAACTGACATCAAAAGGTTGCAGAACAAACTGACAGTCTTTTTTTTTCCCCTGACAGGCTCTTGGTACATACTTCAATTAGTGGAAACAGAAGGGCTGCAGTATACTTGAAATAATCCTTTGGTATTGAGCAGGAAGGAGGGATCATTAATATGTTTCTGAGAGGGAATAAAAAGAATTGATTAATCTAGAGAGATGGTTAAGAGGAGGTCTCTTAAGAATTTCTACTATATCCCACTTGTGATGTTTGGAGACGTTTCCATCAGTTTTATGGAAGTGAACCCCACCAAATTTTATATTTTATAAACATTCATAATTTTATAGAATTAGCCCTATCAAAGCATTCTCCAGCTCATTTTGATTATTCTCAATGGTGCAGGACTCAGTGCCAAGTTGCCTATGCCCTTCTACTTTAGTTAACTCATGATGCTGTCCTCCTGTTATCTTTACCTGGCCACCCACAGCTATTCTCTGATGATTAATGCCTTAAAGGTAGAAATTCTGCTCTCTCTGAATTGTTTTGTTAGGGGATACTGGGGCACTGCTCATTCTAGGGCTAATTATTCCCCACTATGTCTCTATCCAATATCCAATAAATCATGAAGTTTTCCATTCTGGTGGTGGGAACAAGCACTATTTCCAGTGCTGTGTGTCAAGTACTATTACCTTAAATCTTTTCAGATGGCTTTTTGTTTTTTTAACCTTAGGTAGTTTCTTCCCCATGTCTGTGTTGATCAGTAGCTGAATACTCAAGGGGGAGTTTCTGCACATCTTTAGAGTTCTCTCCCTGTGTATCACTCTTCTTTCTCATTCTCTGTTCTGTGTACATTAGCTGCCACAGTCTCTCTGGACGCTTAGTTCTGTCTCTTTAGCTCAGAGAGTTTGCCAGTCTCTGTCTTAATTTTCCCTTCCTGTCTGTGGCCTGGAAAGTCTCTCAAAGCAATAAGCAAGGGCTAGCAAATATCTCATGTTGCTTGTTTCCCATTTCTCAAAGATTGCTGTCCTTTATTGCCTGATGTCCATTGCCTTCACAACCATTTTTTCACATATTTTGTCCATTTTCAGGTGGGAAAAAAAATCTAGTTTTGTTACTCTGCTTTGGCTGGAACCAAATTACAACTTGTGATAAGACTTTACTGAGAGTTTGGAGATAATTAAAGGGAAGTAAAACACAGCCAATATTTTACAATGACAACCATATACAGCTGCATTTGAGTCTATAGGTCTTGCTGATGTCCCTGTAGGTGCTGCTGATATTATTGTAGCTTTCAAGCTTGAGTCCACACAGCAGTGGCTCGTTCTTTGGCCCTTAATTCTGCCATGATAAGGTTTTCTTTTAACATAGAAAACATTTTGCTCCTTACATTTAAAGTTGTCTCAAACATTGTAAATAAGGTCTTTGCTTTTTTTTTTTTTTTTAACGTCTGTGTAAGTTTAGGGCCTAATTGAAGTCATCCTCCTCTTGTCTCCCCCCACCCCCACCCAAATCAGTCTGCTCCAAAGTTAAATTCAAGCTTCTACCTTTTAGGTGTTTTGAAATTCAAATGGCTTTTTCTCAATTAAAAACAAATAAAAGCAAACCCCTAGTGCCCAGTGTCAGCCTCAGAACTCCATTATAGTGGAGTATGTTATTATATATTGAATCGATTAATATGCATTAGTGCATGTCACATGGTATCAAATATTAAAACACACACAGAAGAGTGGCCAGAGGCATACACTAGAAATCTTAATTGAATAATAAACATAATGTTAATTATAAAAGTTAGAGGAAATTCAATCTTTAGTATTTGCTCCTTTTCATTTTGGTTGTTCTCCTTTCTCTTCTGGATGTTTTACTTGTGCAGTGTTTTTTTTTTTGTTTGTTTGTTTGTTTGATTGATTCTGATTTTAAAGTTTATTGTCAATACAATCATTGTACAATGACTTTTAGAAAGTGGAGTTGTACTTTTGAATGTGGCAAAGGAACTTGCTATTTAAAAGAACCATGCAAGTATCCTATAAAGTGAAGAATATTTTGTAATGTGTCTATTTAGCCAAAAATCTTTCTTTTTTTTTTTTTTTACTTCTGGAGTTTATATGATCATATAAATTTTTTACACATCAGATTTTTGTATATTCAGAAGTTTTTCCATATTACACTTATATATGTACACAATCTCTTTATATATAGATATCTTTGTAGAGTATATACTTCAGTACATTATTCAAGCAGGAATTTCATAACTGATTTTCTTGAAGATTAAAAAGAGCATATTTTATAGGAAAGGAACAAAATGAATCTAACAGAAAACTTTCTGAACCTAGTTCTTGTGGTATTTTCGGGAGCTTCAGTAAATTGCTCTGATGTACGGAATGGGATTTCTTGAAGGAAAGGTATAGTTTTTTATTTGTATGTATATCAAAAGTGAAATTTCCTATTTATTAAATTTCAAATTAAAAGCATTAAAAGATTGGAAATGATATTTCAAAAGAATAGACTTCTCATGTGTAGACTCTATAACACATGGATGCTAATATTGTAGATAGAAAGGAATTTGTTGTGCTTTTTTTTCTATTTGGAAAATAGCCATTTTTTTTTTCCCTGACAGAAGACAATTAGGCAGCAAACTGGCTAGATTATATAAACCAGCTATCTTTGATAATAAATAGTTGGAACATGTTGCTCCTACCTTGAACATTTCTAGGTGTGTCCTCTGACACCTCAGGCAGAGGTACGTCCTTCTCTGTGCCTTTTACTACTTTGTACAGGTCTCTGCTTGAGCCCTGCTTAGATTGTATGACACTATTTGTTGGCTCTCATTTGTGAAATTATTAGGCTCAAAACCGCATTGTATTAATCTCTGTATCTTGGATGCCTAGGATGGAGCTGTGTTATATAAGGAACAACATATGTTTGTTAAAAGAAAAGTTGAATAGTGTTCATTCACATATTCATTCAACAACACACATTCAATGTGTCGGATATATTCATCAGAGTAGGCACTGTTCTAACTTGGGAATACTGTGATGACCAGGACCAGTGCAGCTCTTATTCTCACTAGTCTTTTTCTTTTTCAAGTTTTTATTAAATTCCAGTTAGTTAACATGTAATATAATATTAGTTTCAGGTGTAGAATTTAGTGATTTATCACTTACATACAACACCTGGTATTCATCACAAGTGCCCTCATTAATACCTATCACCTATTTAACCTATCCCTCCCCCACCTACCTCCCCTCCCCTGTAACCCTTAATTAGTTCTGTATACTTAAGAATCTGTTTCCTGGTTTGCGTCTCTTTTCCCCCTCCATATTCATCTGTTTTGTTTGTTAAATTTCATATGTGAGTGAAATCATATTGTATTTGTCTTTGACTGACTTATTTTGCTTAGCATAATACTCTCTAGCTCTATCCACTTGTTGCAAATGGCCAGATTTCATTCTTTTTTATGGCTGAGTAATATTTCATTATATCTATATCTATATCTATATATCTATATCTATATCATCTATATCTATATCATCTATCTATGTCTACATATCTATCACATCACATCTTTATCCATTAATCAGTTGATGGACATGTGGGCTTTTTCCATAATTTGGTTATTGTTGATAATACTGCTACAAACATTGGGGTGCATGTGTTCCTTTGAATTAATATTTTTGTATCCTTTAGGTAAAACCTACTAGTACAATTGCTGGATCATAGGGTATTTCTATTTTTAACTTATTGAGGAACATCCACGCTGTTTTCTAGAGTAGATGCATCAGTTTGTTTTCCCACCAACAGTGTAAGAGCATTCCCGCTTTTTCACATCCTCGCCAACACCTGTTGTTACTTATGTTGTTAATTTTAGCCATTCTGATTGGTGTGACGCTCACTAGTCTTTTGATTGAGAATTAAAGACAGGCTTTGATTTAAGTCATTACGGTAAATGATGATGGATAGTTATGATAGGAAGCATAGAATCTTACTGTGAGACCTGCCTTACTGTGGGACTCCCTTGGTAAGGGGGCATTGGAGGCTTCACCGAGGAAGTGATGCTTAAGTTGGGAGCAGAAGTATGAGGTGAAGCTGAAAAGGGTTGAGAGCGTTGCAGGAGAGGGAGGGTGGTAAGTCCAGTAATAGGAAGTTTACTTGTTGCATCTTTGTTCATGTACTTCAGGAGTGCCTTTTTTTCCCAATAGTGCTACTTGGTTTTCTCTTTATATTACCTTAATGGAGACAGAGACTGTAATTGATCTTTAATGTTTAAATGATATTTTCCTGAGTATGACTCTTCAACCAGTTGTTCAACATCCCAACATTTTTAGTCAACAACACATAATTCTATTTTGATGTGTATTTAGTTTTAGTAAAGTCAAAGACCATATTGTATAAAGACTATCATAACTTTCCAATTCAGAATCATGACAAGAAAAAAATCTTTTATGTGGGAATTAACCTGCTCTCTGAATTTCTGAGGTCACTTTAATTTTCAGTCTCCTCGCAGAAATTCTAACTTGCAGAGAAACACATAAAAATCACCATTTCCTGGTCTTAAAAATTTACCAACTCTACTAGAAATTTCCTGAGAAAATAACAGCTAATATTTGTTGAGTGCTTTCCATGTTCAGATACTGTGCTAAATATATGTTATGAATTATATCTCATTTAGCCATCTCAGAAACACTGTGAAATGAGTAATATTTTTATCCCTTTCCATTACATGAGGACACTGAAAGTATTTAAGCATCCAAGGTCTCAGAGCTAGAAGAGGCAGATAAGAATTTGATCTCAGAGGTGTCTGACTTAATAGTCTGAATTCCTAACTTGGTATTGCTAAGAGAGCTAACATGTTTATATTAACATGTTGAGATAGTCTCAGACCCTCTTCATAGGTTCTGTCCATTATAAGGAACACTATTCTTTGTTATATTTAATAAAAATACTCAATTTCATTTTCATTATGCTGACTTTCACAAATAAATAAAATATTCATGGAGTAGGTAAGACACTCCCTTTAATATGTTATTGGTGAGATGGCTGTATTTTGGAAAATTTTTGACAATATGTATCAAACCTTAAAATTCATTTGCCTCTTGACTCAGCAATTCCACTTTTGAGAATTTATCCTCCAGCTAAGTTTGCTCATGCATGCAAAACTATGTGTCATTCTTTGCAGTACAGTTTGAAATAGGAAAAAGTTGGAAATTATTTATGTGTTTAATGGAGGTCTAGTAAAATAAGTTATAGTATATCAGTAAAATGTAACTTTATTCAAGTATTAAAAAGAATGACAAAAGCCAATCAACACTTTAGTAAGCTCAAAGCACTGTTCTTATTTAATTTTTATAAAAATTGTAGGTATTATTATTATTAGCTCCATTTGCAAGGGAAAAATAAGGCATAAAGAATTTAAGTGACTTGTCTGAGGTAGTAGGACAGATGCTGAAGCAGAACAGCTTTAGAGCCCACATGGTAAGTTACCTTTCTTTCTTTCTTTCTTTCTTTCTTTCTTTCTTTCTTTCTTTCTTTTTTCAATATATGAAATTTATTGTCAAATTGGTTTCCATACAACACCCAGTGCTCATTCCAAAAGTGCCCTCCTCAATACCCATCACCCACCCTCCCCTCCCTCCCACCCCCCATCAACCTTCAGTTTGTTCTCAGTTTTTAAGAGTCTCTTATGCTTTGGTTCTCTCCCACTCTAACCTCTTTTTTTTTTTTTCCTTCCCCTCCTCCATGGGTTTCTGTTAAGTTTCTCAGGATCCACATAAGAGTGAAACCATATGGTATCTGTCTTTCTCTGTATGGCTTATTTCACTTAGCATCACACTCTCCAGTTCCATCCACTTTGCTACAAAGGGCCATATTTGGTTCTTTCTCATTGCCATGTAGTACTCCATTGTATATGTAAACCACAATTTCTTTATCCATTCATCCGTTTATGGACATTTAGGCTCTTTCCATAATTTGGCTATTGTTGAGAGTGCTGCTATAAACATTGGGGTACAAGTGGCCCTATGCATCAGTACTCCTGTACCCCTTGGGTAAATTCCTAGCAGTGCTATTGCTGGGTCATAGGGTAGGTCTATTTTTAATTTTTTGAGGAACCTCCACACTGTTTTCCAGAGCGGCTGCACCAATTTGCATTCCCACCAACAGTGCAAGAGGGTTCCCGTGTCTCCACATCCTCTCTAGCATCTATAGTCTCCTGATTTGTTCATTTTGGCCACTCTGACTGGCGTGAGGTGATATCTGAGTGTGGTTTTGATTTGTATTTCCCTGATAAGGAGCGACGTTGAGCATCTTTTCATGTGCCTGTTGGCCATCCAGATGTCTTCTTTAGAGAAGTGTCTATTCATGTTTTCTGCCCATTTCTTCACTGGGTTATTTGTTTTTCGGGTGTGGAGTTTGGTGAGCTCTTTATAGATTTTGGATACTACCCCTTTGTCCGGTATGTCATTTGCAAATATCTTTTCCCATTCCGTTGGTTGCCTTTTAGTTTTGTTGGTTGTTTCCTTTGCTGTGCAGAAGCTTTTAATCTTCATAAGGTCCCAGTAATTCATTTTTGCTTTTAATTCCCTTGCCTTTGGGGATGTGTCGAGTAAGAGATTGCTATGGCTGAGGTCAGAGAGGTCTTTTCCTGCTTTCTCCTCTAAGGTTTTGATGGTTTCCTGTCTCACATTCAAGTCCTTTATCCATTTTGAGTTTATTTTTGTGAATGGTGTAAGAAAGTGGTCTAGTTTCAACCTTCTGCATGTTGCTGTCCAGTTCTCCCAGCACCATTTGTTAAAGAGGCTGTCTTTTTTCCATAGGATGTTCTTTCCTGCTTTATCAAAGATTAGTTGGCCATACGTTTGTGGGTCTAGTTCTGGGGTTTCTATTCTATTCCATTGGTCTATAGTCTGTTTTTGTGCCAATGCCATGCTGTCTTGATGATTACAGCTTTGTAGTAGAGGCTAAAGTCTGGGATTGTGATGCCTCCTGCTTTGGTCTTCTTCAAAATTACTTTGGCTATTCGGGGCCTTTTGAGGTTCCATATGAATTTTAGGATTGATTGTTCTAGTTTCGAGAAGAATGCTGGTGCAATTTTGATTGGGATTGCATTGAATGTGTAGATAGCTTTGGGTGGTATTGACATTTTGACAATATTTATTCTTCCAATTCATGAGCAGGGAATGTCTTTCCATTTCTTTATATCTTCTTCAATTACTTGCATAAGCTTTCTATAGTTTTCAGCATACAGATCTTTTACATCTTTGGTTAGATTTATTCCTAGGTATTTTATGCTTCTTGGTGCAATTGTGAATGGGATCAGTTTCTTTGTCTTTCTGTTGCTTCATTGTTAGTGTATAAGAATGCAACTGATTTCTGTACGTTGATTTTGTCTCCTGCAACTTTGCTGAATTCATGTATCAGTCTAGCAGACTTTTGGTGGAGTCTATCGGATTTTCCATGTATAATATCATGTCATCTGCAAAAAGCGAAAGCTTGACTTCTTCTTTGCCAGTTTGGATGCCTTTGATTTCCTTTTGTTGTCTGATTGCTGATGCTAGAACTTCCAACACTATGTTAAACAATAGCGGTGAGAGTGGGCATCCCTGTCGTGTTCCTGATCTCAGGGAAAAAGCTCTCAGTTTTTCCCCATTGAGGATGATGTTAGCTGTGGGCTTTTCATAAATGGCTTTTATGATCTTTAAGTATGTTCCTTCTATCCCGACTTTCTCAAGGGTTTTTATTAAGAAAGGGTGCTGGATTTTGTCAAAGGCCTTTTCTGCATCGATTGACAGGATCATATGGTTCTTCTCTTTTCTTTTATTAATGTGATGTATCACGTTGATTGATTTGCGCATGTTGAACCAGCCCTGCATCCCAGGAATGAATCCCATTTGATCATGGTGAATAATTCTTTTTATATGCTGTTGAATTCGATTTGCTAGTATCTTATTGAGAATTTTTGCATCCATATTCATCAGGGATATTGGCCTGTAGTTCTCTTTTTTTACTGGGTCTCTGTCTGGTTTAGGAATCAAAGTAATACTGGCTTCATAGAATGAGTTTGGAAGTTTTCCTTCCCTTTCTATTTCTTGGAATAGCTTGAGAAGGATAGGTATTATGTCTGCTTTAAACGTCTGGTAGAACTCCCCTGGGAAGCCATCTGGTCCTGGACTCTTATTTGTTGGGAGATTTTTGATAACCGATTCAATTTCTTCGCTGGTTAAGGGTCTGTTCAAGCTTTCTATTTCCTCCTGATTGAGTTTTGGAAGAGTGTGGGTGTTTAGGAATTTGTCCATTTCTTCCAGGTTGTCCAATTTGTTGGCATATAATTTTTCATAGTATTCCCTGATAATTGTTTGTATCTCTGAGGGATTGGTTGTAATAATTCCATTTTCATTCATGATTTTATCTATTTGGGTCATCTCCCTTTTCTTTTTGAGAAGCCTGGCTAGAGGTTTGTCAATTTTGTTTATTTTTTCAAAAAACCAACTCTTGGTGTCGTTGATCTGCTCTACAGTTTTTTTAGATTCTATAATGTTTATTTCTGCTCTGATCTTTATGATTTCTCTTCTTCTGCTGGCTTTGGGGTGTCTTTGCTGTTCTGCTTCTATTTCCTTTAGGTGTGCTGTTAGATTTTGTATTTGGGATTTTTCTTGTTTCTTGAGATAGGCCTGGATTGTGATGTATTTTCCTCTCAGGACTGTCTTTGCTGCATCCCAAAGCGTTTGGATTGTTGTATTTTCATTTTCGTTTGTTTCCATATATTGTTTAATTTCTTCTCTAATTGCCTGGTTGACCCACTCACTCGTTAGTAGGGTATTCTTTAACCTCCATGCTTTTGGAGGTTTTCCAGACTTTTTCCTGTGGTTGATTTCAAGCTTCATAGCATTGTGGTCTGAAAGTATGCATGGTATAATTTCAATTCTTGTATAGTTATGAAGGGCTGTTTTGTGACCCAGTATATGATCTATCTCGGAGAATGTTCCGTGTGCACTCGAGAAGAAAGTATATTCTGTTGCTTTGGGATGCAGAGTTCTAAATATATCTGTCAAGTCCATCTGATCCAATGTATCATTCAGGGCCCTTGTTTCTTTATTGACTGTGTGTCTAGATGATCTATCCATTTCTGTAAGTGGGGTGTTAAAGTCCCCTGCAATGACCACATTCTTATCAATAAGGTTGCTTATGTTTATGAGTAATTGTTTTATATATTTGGGGGCTCCGGTATTCGGTGCATAGACATTTATAATCGTTAGCTCTTCCTGATGGATAGACCCTGTAATTATTATATAATGCCCTTCTTCATCTCTTGTTACAGCCTTTAATTTAAAGTCTAGTTTGTCTGATATAAGTATGGCTACTCCAGCTTTCTTTTGGCTTCCAGTAGCATGATAAATAGTTCTCCATCCCCTCACTCTCAATCTAAAGGTGTCTTCAGATCTAAAATGAGTCTCTTGTAGACAGCAAATAGATGGGTCTTGTTTTTTTATCCATTCTGATACCCTATGTCTTTTGGTTGGTGCATTTAATCCATTTACATTCAGTGTTATAGAAAGATATGGGTTTAGAGTCATTGTGATGTCTGTATGTTTTATGCTTGTAGTGATGTCTCTGGTACTTTGTCTCACAGGATCCCCCTTAGGATCTCTTGTAGGGCTGGTTTAGTGGTGACAAATTCCTTCAGTTTTTGTTTGTTTGGGAAGACCTTTATCTCTCCTTCTAGTCTAAATGACAGACTTGCTGGATAAAGGATTCTCGGCTGCATACTTTTTCTGTTCAGCACATTGTAGATCTCGTGCCAATCCTTTCTGGCCTGCCAAGTTTCAAAAGAGAGATCAGTCACGAGTCTTACAGATCTCCCTTTATATGTGAGGGCACGTTTATCCCTTGCTGCTTTCAGAATTTTCTCTTTATCCTTGTATTTTGCCAGTTTCACTATGATATGTCGTGCAGAAGATCGATTCAAGTTACGTCTGAAGGGAGTTCTCTGTGCCTCTTGGATTTCAATGCCTTTTTCCTTCCCCAGTTCAGGGAAGTTCTCAACTATTATTTTTTCAAGTACCCCTTCAGCACCTTTCCCTCTCTCTTCCTCCTCTGGGATACCAATTATGCGTATATTATTTCTTTTTAGTGTATCACTTAGTTCTCTAAGTTTCCCCTCATACTCCTGGATTTTTTAATCTTTTTTTCAGCTTTCTCTTTTTCTATAACTTTATCTTCTAGTTCACCTATTCTGTCCTCTGCCTCTTCAATCCAAGCCGTCGTCGTTTCCATTTTGTTTTGCATTTCGTTTAAAGCGTTTTTCAGCTCCTCGTGACTGTTCCTTAGTCCCTTGATCTCTGTAGCAAGAGATTCTCTGCTGTCCTCTATACTGTTTTCAAGCCCAGCAATTAATTTTATGACTATTATTCTAAATTCACTTTCTGTTATATTATTTAAATCCTTTTTGATCAGTTCATTAGCTGTTGTTATTTCCTGAAGATTTTTCTGAGGGGAATTCTTCCGTTTGGTCATTTTGGATAGTCCCTGGAGTGGTGTGGACCTGCAGGGCACTTCCCCTGTGCTGTGGTGTATAACTGGAGTTGGTGGGCGGGCCGCAGTCCGCCCTGATGTCTGCTCCCAGCCCACCGCTGGGGCCACAGTCAGACTGGTGTGTGCCTTCTCTTCCCCTCTCCTAGGGGCGGGATTCACTGTGGGGTGGCGTGTCCCGTCTGGGCTACTTGCACACTGCCAGGCTTGTGTTGCTGGGGATCTGGCGTATTAGCTGGGGTGGGTAGGCAAGGTGCACGGGGGCTGGAGGGGCAGGCTTAGCTCGCTTCTCCTTAGGTGATCCACTTCAGGAGGGGCCCTGTGGCAGCGGGAGGGAGTCAGACCCACTGCCGGAGGGGTGGCTCCGCAGAAGCACAGCGTTGGGCGTTTGTGTGGAGCGAGCAAGTTCCCTGGCAGGAACTGGTTTCCTTTGGGATTTTGGCTGGGGGATGGGCGAGGGAGATGGCGCCGGGGAGCGCTTATGTTCCCCGCCAAACTGAGCTCTGTTGTCCCAGGGCTTAGCAACTCTCCCTCCCTTGTCCTCCAGCCTTCCCGCTTTCCGAGCAGAGCTGTTAACTTATGACCTTCCAGATGCTAAGTCGAGCTTGCTGTGGGAACACACTCCGTCCGGCCCCTCCGCTTTTGCAAGCCAGACTCAGGGGCTCTGCTTGGCCGGCGGGCTGCCCCTCCGCCCCGGCTCCCTCCCACCAGTCCATGCAGCGCGCACCGCCTCGCCACCCTTCCTACCCTCTTCCGTGGGCCTCTCGTCTGCGCTTGGCTCCGGAGACTCCGTTCTGCTAGTCTTCTGGTGGTTTTCTGGGTTAGTTAGGCAGGTGTAGGTGGAATCTAAGTAATCAGCGTCAGGACGCGCGGTGAGCCCAGCGTCCTCCTACGCCGCCATCTTCCTATCCTTACCGTGCATTCTTTAATGTCTCCTGGTCAATTATATCCCAGCATGAAAAGAAAATAAATTGGTAAGTGAAAAAACAAATTGTAGAAAATTTTTATAGTATGAAAATATTTGTGAAGAGGATTTATATCTTCTGTGTGTTCCATTTAAAATATAAAATGTCTCTGTTTTCTTAGGACAGAAAATATATATTCATATATATGAATGTGTGAATATATTCATAAAAATACATACGTTTAAACATACATATACATTTATACATATAAATAAATATTTATACATATGCACACACATAAAACATGTATTCATGGAAAAATTTCTGGATGGATATACAAGAACTCCATGAGTATTTTTGGGTGATTTGTATGGAGACTCTCTAAAAATTGTTTTCACTTTATACTCTTCAGTATAGTGAATTATTTAAAAGTAATGAGCATGTAGTGATTTCATAATAAAAACAAGTTTAAATTGAAAAACTTAAAACATAGTGGATGTGGTAAGCAATTATGTTAGTGGAGAGGGGTAAAGAGGAATCTTCATTTTATACCCTTCTGAACTGTGAACTTTTAAAAATGAATGAGTACACATTGCTTTTATCATAAAATGTATTTTCAGCGAAAAAAACCTTAAAATTTGTAGGCATATTTCTCTAACAGTTATGTACTATGAAATATAATTTGTGACAATTTAGGAGATAGGTTATTATATTGACAGTTTAGGATAAATCTGCCTATGTTAAACTTTTATCTCAGAGAGTTACTTCCTCAAAGGCTAGCTGTTTTCTGACATTGAGCTGGAAAGTAGTTTAATGAAGATTTACCTTATTTTTATAAGCCAGATTGTTTCCAGTTGAAGTCTTAGTAATGAAACCTTTCACAACAAATGAGATTCAGCAAATGCAGAAGTTGACAGCGGTGTTACTAGATGTTGCTAGTCAATTGAGCACAATTCTCTTGCAGGAAAATGGTATCATGCTTCTTAAACTCCAGAGCATTTATCAAAGAGAAATGTTGATTTTAAACTCCATTGTTTATTAAGAGACAGTGTTCTGGTGTCAACTGACACTATTTTAATATTATGCTTAGTCATAGAATGTACTTGGAATTAGGATGATAAATACTTAAACAGGTATAGCTGAAACTTAAAGTATATGATTTTGGGTTGTGTTTTTCAGGTGAAGCTCTGAAAGTATCAGCTGAGAGATTTGCAGATGACCCCTGTTATCTCCCAAAAAGGGAGGCTGTGGTTCAGGCTGCCCGTGCCTTGTTGGCTGCAGTTACCAGACTCCTTATCCTCGCAGACATGATTGATGTCATGTGTCTCTTACAGCACGTGTCAGCTGTAAGTAAAAGATGGCCAGTTTACCTTGGCATTGTTCTCATTTCTAATTACTTTTTCCGAACCCGGCATCAATCCTAGTGCATCCCAGCCTTGCCTTCATTTCTTATAGTCATCCAATAGAAGCTGACTGGATTGAATTGTGCAAGTCATGTATACCTCAAAAGAACAAAGTCAGAAGTTAGTTTTTTTGTTGTAGTTTCTTTTTCAACATTTTTAAAATTGAAAAATTTTTAAAGTTTTAACTTAAATTCTCGTTAGTTAACATATAGTGTAATATTAATTTCAGGTGTATGATTTAGTGATTCAACACTTACATACAATACCTGGTCTCTTCACAAGTGCACTCCTTAATCCCCATCACTTATTTTACCCATCCCCCCCCACCCCACCCCCATCCACCTGCCCTCTGGTGACCATCGGTTTGTTCTCTATAGTTAGAAATCTGTTTCTTGGTTTGCCTCTCTCTTTTTTCCCTTATGATCATTTGTTTTGTTTCTTAAATTCCACATATGAATGAAATCATATGGTATTTGTCTTTCACTGACTTATTTCACTTAGCATAAATACTCTGTAGCTCCATCCACGTCATTGCAAATGGCAAAATTTCATTCTTGTCTTGGCTGAATAATATTCCATTGTATATGTATACCACATCTTTATCCATTCTTCAGTAAGTGGGCATTTGGCTGTTTCCATAATTTGGCTATTGTTGATAATGCTATAAACATTGGGCGGCATGTATCCATTCGAATTAGTATTTTTTGTAAACTTTGGGTAAATACCTATTATTGCAATTGCTGGATTATAGGGTAGTTCTATTTTTAACTTTTTGGGGAACCTCCATACTGTTTTCCAGGGTGGCTGTACCAGTTTGTATTCCTACCAGCAGTGTAAGAGGGTTCCCCTTTCTCCGCATCCTTGCCAACACCTGTTGTTTCTTGTGTTGTTGATTTTAGCCATTCTGACAGGTATTAGATCATATCTTATTGTAGTTTTGATTTGTATTTCCCTGACGACCAGTGATGTTGAAGATTTTTTCATGTGTCTGTCAGCCATCTAGATGTCTTCTTTGGAAAAATGTCTATTCATGTCTTCTACCCATTTCTTAACTGGATCATTTGTTTTTTGAGTGTTGAGTTTTAGAAGTTCTTTATATATTTTGGATACTAACCCTTTCTCAGATATGTCATTTGCAAATATCTTCTCCCAATCAGCAGGCTGCCTTTTACTTTTGTTGATTGTTTTCTTCAATGTGCAGAAGCTTTTTATCTTGATGAAGTTCTAATAGTTTATTTTTGCTTTTGTTTTCCTTGCCTCAGGAAGCATATCTAGTAAGAAGTTGCTAAGGCTGATGGCAAAGGGGTTACTGCTTGTATTCTTCTCTGGGATTTTTATGGTTTTTGTCTCACATTTAGGTCTTTCATTCATTTTGAATTTACTTTTGTGTATGGTATAAGAAAGTGGTGCAGTTTCATTCCTTTGAGTGTTGCTGTCAACACCATTTGTTGAAGAGACATTCTTTTACCCATTGGATATTTTTTCCTACTTTGTGGAAGATTAATTGAGCACATAGTTGTGCATTCATTTCTAGGTTTTCTCTCTCTCTCTCAATACACACACACACACACACACACACACACACACGTATCTCTCTCTCTCTATATATATATATTAAAGAACAGGTTTACACACACACACACACACATATACATAAAAGAACAGTAGTTACAAACTTTATTTATATTTTTAAATTTTTTTTTTGAGAGAAAGAGTCAGTTGGAGAGGGACAGAGAGAGAGAGAGGGAGACAGAGGATCCAAAGCTGGCTCTGCATTGACAGGCAGAGAGCCTGATGAAGGGCTCAAACTCAGGAACCGTGAGATCGTGACCTGAGCTAAAGTCAGACACTCAACTGACTGAGCCACCCAGGCCACCCCTCTGGGTTTCCTGTTCTCATACATTGATATACGTGTCTATTTTTATGCCAGTACCATGCTGTTTTAATTACTATAGCTTTGTAATATAGCTTGAAGCCCCAAATCATGATGCCTCCAGCTTTGCTTTCCCTTTTCAAGGTCTTTGGGATCTTTTGTGGTTCCATACAAATTTTAGGATTGTTTATCTTAAAGCCAGTGGTAGATTGAAAAACAGAGGATGGTTTACTGATAAGAAAATGGCTAGGATTATATAGGTAATATAAATAATATACAAATATAAATAGAAAAACTTTAAAACTGAAGACACTAGGAAGTTTATCCTAGTTTGTAAATGAATACTGTTTGCCAGCTCCACTTGATCCAACATAAACTGTGTATGTTTACATGTAGTCTGTGATATCTGTAGTAATCCATTATGAAAATGTATAAATTGATTTAATATGAGTAAAAAATACAATTTTACTAGGATACTACAAACGCAGCAAGGTATCTTGTTATTTTGTTAGACAAATCCATTTAGAAAAGTTTTAGTAGAAAGAGAATTTTATTAAAGCCATTTTTACTTTCTTTAGTAACCAAAGACTTTCTTTAGTTTCTTTAGGACCAAAGTCACCTTTGTCCAGTTGAAAAGGTTGCAAACATTCCTTTGGAGTCTCTGATCTATCTCCTGCATCAAACAGGACTTTTACTCTTCTGTCCATAAATACAGCTGCATATTCATAAATGTGTCTGGTGACTATAATATCACTACTACATTAAGCAAATGATGGCCTCCTCTGATTGACCTTCTTGTTAAAATCTTTTTCTCTAATTGCTACCTTAAGCCTTTTTCTTGTCTTTATTTTACTCTCTAATGCTTATTTTAACACTAAAGTATAGCAACTTTCCTTTATACTTTTATATTCATTTTCTTTTGATAGTTTTATTACTGAAAAAAAGCAATTCAGCACTTTGTGTTGTTGTTTTTAAGAAAGGGAATAGTTCTCTGGACAGCAACATGCAGAAGGTTGAAACTAGACCACTTTCTCACACCATTCACAAAAATAAACTCAAAATGGATAAAGGACCTGAATGTGAGACAGGAAACCATCAAAACC
>NC_064818.1:27509814-27511410 GCF_023721935.1 Panthera uncia | reverse complement strand
GGTGGGAGGGAGGGGAGGGTGGGTGATGGGTATTGAGGAGGACACCTTTTGGGATGAGCACTGGGTGTTGTATGGAAACCAATTTGACAGTAAATTTCATGTATTAAAAAATAAATTAAAAAAAAAAGAAAGGGAATAGTTCTCATCATCAGATGCTGTCTACTAGTGGATTCGTAAGTGAGATAATTAAGCATTGTTTGTTGGTTATTGGTTTGTTGACTACCATAAACAATACCATAAACAAATCCCTAAAAATTTCTGAGATTCATTTTTGTCATATGTGAATACAAATATTAATAAATGCTGTAACCAAGAAGAAGGTACGAAAGATTAAGTGCCAGGTAGTTTCTAGTTCCAATGACACAATATTTCCTGTATTTTAGACTCTAGGTTTGTTGAGATAGAGCAGAAAATCTGTTTCAGGTAGAAATTGCTACCTTCATAATCGAATAAGTAGTAAGTGTGTATATATAAAGATCACAAACACATTCATTACCAATTTTAATTGAGCATAGTGCTAAGTAATTCCCACACATGATGTCATTCAAATGAAGCAGTAGGTAATTGAAGATCAAAACAAAGTAAAGTGCTATTTTTGAATAAAAATGATAGTTTATAGTTACTGAGTTTTTATAATGTGCTAACACTGTGCTGGATTATCTCCTTTAATTCAATCTTCAGCAACCATATGATTATGGTTGTAATTTTAAAGATGAAGAAATGGAGGCATATTTATTTAAGAAATTTGCTTGTACAAGACAACAGGAAAAATAAAACTTTAAGAACATAGTACTCCAAGAGTTAGAACAGCTTGAACTATACATACCTTTCAGAAGTGTTTAATCAAGTTTATGCGCCTATAATAGGTTGTTAAAGGAATTTAGGTATGTCAGGAGGAGGAGGAGGAGGTGTTCTTTAGTCTCTCCCACATTTGCTGGTAACTCATCAGAGACTGAATTTAGGCTACATCATTTAAGATGCTTATAATTATGTATAGTACAACAATGATACCTCATCTGTGAAAAAGGAAGACCTTTTGTGGTAAATTGTGATAGTGTTGCATTATTTCATCCTTATGAAAAATTTATATTTAAATTGCATCATCAATTCAATTCTTTTGACAAAATAGACAAACTGGATTTTTTTTTGATACCATCAAGATTAGAATTATTTAACCCAACATTCCCTTGCTCCAAAGTATTCTATAGAGCCTGTCTCATAAATATCCAACAGGAAATAGACATTTTTCCAAAGAAGACATACAGATGGCCAACAGACATATGAAAAGATGTTCAACATCACTCATCATCAGGGAAATGCAAATCAAAACCACAATGAGATTCCACCTGACCTGTCAGAATGGCTAAAATTAACAACATAGGAGGGGTGCTTTGTTGGCTCAGTCAGTTAAGCGTCCAACTTTTGATTTCAGCTCAGGTCATGATCTCATGGGAGATCAAGCCCTGCATTGGGCTCTGGGCTGAGTGTACAGCCTGCTTGAGATTGTCTCTCTCCCTCTCCCTCCCTCCCTCCCTCCCTCCCTCCCTCCCTCCCTCCCTCTCTCCCTCCCTCCCTCCCTCTCTCCCTCCCTCTCTC
>NC_064818.1:27489106-27509804 GCF_023721935.1 Panthera uncia | reverse complement strand
CTCCCTCCCTCTCTCCCTCCCTCCCTCCCTCTCTCCCTCCCTCTCTCTCACTCACTCAAAATAAGTAAATAAACTTAAAAAAATTGACACAGGGAACAACAGATGTTGGTGAGGATGTGGAGAGAGGGGAACCCTCCTGCACTGTTGGTGGGAATGCAAAATGGTGCAGTCACTCTGGAAAATAGTATGGACATTCCTCAAAAAGTTAAAAATAGAACTACCCTATAATCCAGCAATTGTAATGCTAGGTGTTTACCCAAAGGATACAAATATACTGATTTGAAGGGGCACCCCAAAGCTTATAGCAGCATTGTCAACAATAGCCATATTATGGAAAGAGCCCAAATTTTCACTGACTGATGAATGGATAAAGAGGATATATATATAGTGGAATATTACTTGCCCAAAGAAAAGAATGAAATCTTTTTTTTTTCTTTTTCTTTTTTTAAAATATAACTTATGGTCAAATTGGTTTCCATACAACACCAGTGCTCATCACAACAAGTGCGATCCTCCATGCCCATCACCCACTTTCCCCTCTCCCCCACCCTCTATCAACCCTCAGTTTGTTCTTAGTTTTTAAGAGTCTCTTATGGTTTGCCTCCCTCCTCTCTGTTACTTTTTTTCCCCCTTCCCCTCCCCCATGGTCTTCTGTTAAGTTTCTCAGGATCCACATATGAGTGAAAACAAATGGCATCTGTCTTTCTCTGCCTTACTTATTTCACTTAGCATAATGCCCTCCAGTTCCATCCAAGTTGCTGCAAATGGCCAGATTTCATTCTTTCTCATTGTCTAGTAGTATTCCATTTTATATATAAACCACATCTTCTTTATCCATTTGTCAGTTGATGGACATTTAGGCTCTTTCCATAATTTGGCTATTGTTGAAAGTGCTGCTATAAACATTGGGGTACAAGTGCCCCTATGCATCAGCATTCCTGTATCCCTTGGGTAGATTCCTAGCAGTGCTATTGCTGGGTCATAGGGTAGTTCTATTTTTAATATTTTGAGGAACCTCCACACTGTTTTCTAGAGTGGCTACACCAGTTTGCATTCCTACCAGCAGTGCAAGAGGGTTCCCATTACTCCACATCCTCTCCTGCATCTATAGTTTCCTGATTTGTTCATTTTAGCCACTCTGACAGGCATGAGGTGATATCTCAGTGTGGTTTTTGATTGTATTTCCCGGATGATGAGTGACATTGAGCATCTTTTCATGTGTTTGTTGGCCATCTGGATGTCTTCTTTGGAGAAGTGTCTATTCATGTCTTCTGCCCATTTCTTCACTGGATTATTTGTTTTTCAGGTGTGGAGTTTGGTGAGTTCCTCATAGATTTTGGATACTAGACCTTTGTCTAATATGTCATTTGCAGATATCTTTTCCCATATCATCGGTTGCCTTTTAGTTTTGTTGATTGTTTCCTTTGTAATACAGAAGCTTTTTATCTTGATAAGGTCCCAATAGTTCATTTTTGCTTTTTAAAAATTTTTTTTAACGTTTATTTATTTTTGAGACAGAGAGAGACAGAGCACGAATGGGGGAGGGGCAGAGAGAGGGGGAGACCCAGAATCAGAAGCAGGCTCCAGGCTCTGAGCCATCAGACCAGAGCCCGACGCGGGGCTCGAACTCATGGACTCACAGACCGTGAGATCGTGACCTGAGCTGAAGTTGGCCGCTTAACCGACTAAGCCACCCAGGCGCCCCTCATTTTTGCTTTTAATTCCTTGCCTTTGGAGAGGTGTCAAGTAAGAAATTGCTGCGGCTGAGGTCAAAGAGGTTGTTGCCTGCTTTCTCCTCTAGGGTTTTGATGGTTTCCTGTCTCATATTCAGATCCTTCATCCATTTCTAGTTTATGTTTGTATATGGTGTAAGAAAGTGGTCGAGTTTCATTCTTCTGCCTGATGCTGTCCAGTTCTCCCAGCACTATTTGTTAAAGAGACTGTCTTTTTTTCTGTTGGATACTCTTTTCCTGCTTTGTCAAAGATTAGTTGGCCATACATTTTTGGGTCCAATTCTGGGGTCTCTATTCCATTGGTCTATATGTCTGTTTTTATGCCAATACCATACTATCTTGATGATTACAGCCTTGTAGTAGAGGCTAAAGTCTGGGATTCTGATGCCTCCCACTTTGGTTTTCTTCTTCATTATTACTTTGGCTCTTTGGGGTGAAAAGAATGAAATCTTACCATTTGCAATGATGCGGATGGAACTAGAGTGTTTTTTATTATGCTAAATGAAATAAGTCAGTCAGAGAAAGACAAATGCCATGATTTTACTCGTGGAATTTAAGAAACAAAACAGATGGACATAGAGGAAGGCAGGAAAAAAAGGACAGAAAAGCAAATCATAAGAGACTCCAACTATAGAGAACAAACTGAGGTTTGCTGGAGGGGATGTGGGCAGGAGATAGGCTAAATGGGTGATGGGTATTAAGGAAGGCACCTGTTATGTTGAGCACTGGATGTTATATGTAAGTGATGAATCACTAAATCCTACTCCTGAAAGAAGTATTACACTATATGGTAACTAACTACAATTTAAATAAAAAATTGAAAAATAAAACAAAATAAACAAATAAAACCCTCCAAATAACTCATAATTAAAGTGGGAAGAAAGATTTAAAAATGTAACATGAAAAAAAGAATTTTTTTTATGGTCAGTGCTGTATATAGAAATTTTCTTTGTATGTTTTTGATGTACTTAAGTACATTCAAGTTGGTAAGAAATATTGAAGCAAATTAAAGTATTTAATTTTGCTTAAGCCAGAATTTCCAAAATTTTCTGACTTTAGGACTCTTATAATATGTTAGTTCTATAACTTTCTCAGACCATACTTTGGGAAATAGTGGTTTAGTATATCTCCAATAATATTTATGGTTATATTAAATTTTTACTTGGATTAAAAAATTATAGAGGAGGAACGTTAGTGCCTTTACATTCTAATCTTATTGAAGTAGATTAGACTCTCTCCAGCCATACAATATGCAATACACAACTGTGTAACAGTAATAGCAATCTCATCAATTCTGTGAGACAGTGAACCTGATTTTGGACAATTCTAATTGTTGGAAACATTTTTCTCAAACTAGATGTGAATTCCCTGCCATTTCCATGCACTTCTTCTAGTTCTGCTTTCTTAAGCAACGAAGACAATAGGAAAAGGTATTTTTCAAATAACCGATGATTATTCTTAGCACTTATTTATGTCTTCTCTTACCTAGGCTGAAAATTTCTTGACCCTTGAACATTTCAGACTATTCTGAATACTTGAGAATTTCCATATCTTGTATGATTATCAGTTTCCTGATGAAATTTTCACTTTTGATATTGAGGTACTTGAACATGGTAAGCATATTTGTATTATGGTTAGAATTTGACAACTTTAGTGTCTGGACTTCCTGGATCATTATGCTGGTTTTTGCTCATGGTATCTTGTTTTTTCATGTGAATGGCTATCTCTGTGTACTAAACATTACTTTTTCTGGAATTCATCTCAAGAAACTTCTCTGTTTTATTAGCTCTTTGATGTTTTTAAGATAAAGTATTTTATATTTCATCAATCTTCTTAGTTTTCTTCGGCAGAAGAATTAGACTGATTACTAATTTGCCAATACAAGAAATCGAAGTCCCTAAAATCATCTCCGCAAATACTTTTCTATGCATGTTCTAGATAAGTAATACCCATAAAATATTGAAATAAAAACATCTTGAAATAGAAACAAATCTCTGATGTGAATGTTCTATAATATACTCAAACAATTACCTCTCTGATTTAATGTCTAACATTATCTTACCTTATTATGATAGCCTTGTCATGCTGTTCGTTCATACTGATTTTGTGAGCAGTTAAACTCCAAGTCTCTGAACTCAAAATATTATTAATTTGAGCGTTCTTGTTCTGATACTAGTTTTATCTTTTTATATGTAAAGGTAGATGCTAAATTTATATTCACGGAATTTTATCCTGTTAATTCTGGTTTATGTTAGAGTCCATAAAGATCTTTTTAACTTTTGATTTTGTCTTTACCTCCTAACCTGGAATCATTTTCAGATTTTTAAAAGTCAGATTATTTATGAAAAGTTGTTTAGTCATGTGGAAAACAGTGATATATCTTCTTTCAGATAACATCAATCAAACATTAACCCATTTTGAGTAAATTTGTTGAAATGAACTTCAAACTTGCTTTATTAGGCTACTGTATAAACCATGTTTCTTTATTTTATCCTCAAGTACTTTCTCAAAGGCCTTGCTAAAATTAAGATGTGTTAACTGTGGCATTGTAGATTTATCAGTATAGTAACCCCAATTATAAAGGAAATGAGCTTAGCTTGGTTAACTTACTTTTCATAGCCCTGTAAGAGTTCCAAGTTGACGATTGCTTGCTTGCTTTTTTTCCTTTTCTTTCTTTCTTTTTATGTTTTTTTTTAACCTTCATTTTTTAATTGCTCATAATCCACTTACTTATGGTTGTAAACCACTTGTCTGCTGGGATCTTGTTACTCTTAAGATCTATATATAAATGGCTTGAACCCCAATTCTGTGTCCTATCAACTATAACGTCCCAAGATTTCTGCAAATTCTCTGGGGCTCATATTCTCAACGTCATCTCTAGTTCCAAGTTTTTGCTTCCACAAATTAGTTTACGAATGGTCTTTCTATCCCTATTTTATAGTTGGTTAATCTGTAATTGGTAATTGGCCTTTTCCCCCTTGATTTTGACACACACACACACACACACACACACACTCACTCACTCACTCTCCAATACTCCCAGACAAGACATGTTTATGTGTCTGTGTATATTGCAAACCTTATAGAAATTTGGGAAGGTGGAAGGGAGGGGATTCTTTACTGTAACACTATATTCTAAGTGGCTCCAATTTGAATATCAGAAATCTTCAAATTCTTTAGCAACGTCATCTCATTGTTCTTCCACCTCCTTTCCCCTTACCTACTCTCTTTGTTCTTTCTCATACCTGTAAATTCCTGTTTATCTGGATGCACTAGGTTTCTATCTGCTAATTTGTGCCCTCATATATCACTGTCTTTCTTAAATTATTCTGTAAGGTATTTTCCACCGTATAGACATTTTTTTTTCCCTCAGAAGAATTCTTTAGTCAGCTGTGTCTCTCTGTATACACACATACATTCCACTATAAAATAATGTATTATAGATGTTTTCTAGGGGGAGAGCATCAACTTTAATGGTATAGATTTCTTTTTCTGGACACTCTTCTTTAAAAAGCAGTGGGTCACATTTTTGTTTCTTGCTTCTGTCTGGAATATAATGGAAAAAAGCCTGCCTCTTCTCTCTTCTAATTGTATCTTACTATTTCATGAAATCTTCTGCTCATTTTGGGGTCCCTTCAGCATTCTTATACAGTTCCCTGCTACATTTTTAATTTATTCTTTATTACACGGTACCAAATAATGTATCCACTATCATAATTTCTTCTTTCATGGCCTTACTCTTTTCTTCCTTACTGATTTTTTTCTAAATTATAGCTTTTTTTCATCTCTGTTGTGGTATGTTTCCTTTTAGATGTCAGGTCAAGGAGATATTACTCAATTAAAAAATGTTTATTTATTTTGAGAGAGACAGATAGAACACCAGAAGAGGAAGGGCAGAGAGGGAGGGAGACAGAGAATCAAAAGCACGCTCAGTGCTGTCAGCATAGCACCTGATGCGGGGCTCGAACTTCACAAACCATGAGATCATGACTGGAGCCGTGATCAAGAGTCAGATACTTAACCAATTGAGACACCCAGGCATCCCTATATATTTCTCAATTTTTGATTAATTCTCTGTACCTATACATTTCCTGACTTCCTATGCTTTGTTATTTTTACTGAATTATCCTCTTTCCACTGAGACTGCCTCCAGAGATGCAGTTATGATCGACCATTTATGAGGACATAGACTGAGACCACCAACTAGTGCATATGTGGTTCACTGAGTAATTCTCAGTAGGAAAAGTAGTGCTGACCAACACAGAGTTGATATATAATTAAGTACAACAAAGATTCTTGATTTGGCAGCTTTAAAGTCATCAGTTTCCGTAAGGAATTTTTTTTCTCCAGGAAATAGGTCCAAATGAAAGGTAAGAGAGGATAGAGAAGAGAATGACAATCTTTCAATATTAAATAAATTGTAGAAACTTGGAAAGACAGTTTGGCTTTATTGCCACCATTCTGTGGGAATTTAAAAAAAATCTTTTTTAGTATTGGTCAAGGTTTTTTTGAACTTCACTATTTATACTTCTCAAGATACCATATCTTATTTTATTGGCATCTGGGTTTTTATAAAGGTCGATTTTATTTGAGACAAAATTGTCTGGGGTGTCTCTTGCTTTCCTTAGGGGTCAGGACAATGTGGAGGAAAAAACCATTGCTTTTGGCAGAAGAGACCTTGCTTCAATCCTGGCTCTGTTGTTGATTAGCTGGGTGAATTTAGGAAAGTTAAAAATCTGTGAGCCTTGGCTTCTTCTTCTGAGTTATGGGGATAATAAAACTTACTCTGAATACTTTGAAAGGATTTTGTAAACATTAAATGATATATAAGTTACCTAGCAAGAACTGGTGCTCTCTGTTTCATTTTCTTTCCTTTTCTTGTCTTTCCTTTTGCCACCATGGTACCTTTTTCTCACATTTTTGACTCTTGTAGACTCTTGCAGTACAATGTTATCCTTATGCCTAAAAAATGAAGGGAAATAAATTTGAACCAAATTTTCTAACATTTTCCATTTATCAAACCAGAGTTTTATTTATTTTTATTTTTTAATTTTATATATTTTTTGAAGCTTATTTATTTTGAAAGAGAGAGAGAGGGAGAGGAAGAGTGTGTGTGCATGAGCAGGGGAGGGGCAGAGAGAGGGAGAGAGAGAACCCCAAGCAGGTTTGTGCTGTCAACGTGGAGGCTGACATGGGGTTCGAACCCATGAACCATCAGATTGTATCCTGAGCCAAAATCAAGAGTTGGACTCTTAACCAACTGAGCCACCCAGGTGCCCCAGTAGCTGATATTTTTTTTAAGGTACCTTCTATTATTAAAAGGCAGGCATACCAGCAAAGAGACTTTCTAAAGGTTCCTTTCATTAAAAATATCAGCAGTTTATAAGGGAAGAAATTATTGTATTATTAAGAGCTATTAGAAGCCAAGCATATTCTGCAGAATATTCTAGGAAAAATGTATGCAGAGATATTAAGGTTTAAAGAAAAATCAAGTCACAATAATGGTATTAAAGATAGAATAGGAGGAACTAGAAAATGGAGACAAATAAGGTACAAATCACTGGATTCATGCCTGATAGCATACTGAAAACTTTAGGGACAAAGGAAATTTAAACCATGTAAAATTATAACTTTAAAAGGGACCAGCATCATTCTAGGTATCTCCAATTTGATTGTTAATTAATCCATTCAGCAAATGGTTGTGTTTTGTGCACTACTGCGTGCTAATCACTACTGTATGATAGGGATTCAAGTTTAGAAAAATAATACCATGGCCCTTTTCTCCTGGAATTTACAGACTAAGACATAAATTAATATAAGTTACTCTGATAGAAGTTGGTGTAACTATTATGGAGGCATGATGGCAGTTGTATCAAGGGAAAGTATTTTGAGTGAATTTGAATAACTAGACAAAGAAGGTGATGGAGGAAGAGAGCATTTTAACTGCAAGAACAGTACATACTCAAAGACCTGTAATACTTCTGAGGGCTGAGATGAAGGGTCACTGTGTTATATACCTCAAACTAATATAACATGTGTGACAACTATACTAAAAACAAACAAACAAACAAAAACAATTAAAAGACAAGCCAGAGTCTGGAAGGCTATATAGGCAAATCTCTCATAATGAATGGCCAGTACTCAAAATTTATTAAGAATTCTCAAAACTCAATAAAATAACAAACAAAATGTTTAAAAATGAAAAGAGTTGAAGGTGGAGAGGTAGGCATAGACCTACTTGTGAAAGGCCTGTGTGCTAAGATAAACAGTTTGAAGTGTAGTCTGAAAGATAACGGGGAATCATTAAATATTTTAAGCATGGGTATGACATAAGCAGATTATGTCATGGGTATGACATAAGCAGACATAAGATAGACCGTTAGTCTAGCAGCAGTGGGTAAGGGAGCCAGACTGGAGGCAGTGAGGCTAGTGATTAGGCTGATGCTGTCATCTGGTTGTGAAATGATGGGGTAGGATAGGGAATGAATGAGATAAATGAAGGAGGAACAGTCTACAATTTGGAAAGTGATTGGAATCTGTTTAGATAGAAGGGTAGCATCAGGTAGCCTTTCAGGAATCTGGCTGGGCATGAGGACCTTGGTTTTCAGTTTTAGGTAGAGGAGAAGTAGTTTATGGGTTTTAGGCTTATTCGATTGAGGCACATATGAGAGATAATAGATACTAAAATATATGTTTAGAGCACATGAGAACAAATAAGAGATAGATTTGGAAAGCCTCAAGAAATAAGCATTGGGGAGGAATTAAGATGGGAGTAGTGGGGGAACCCTGGGCTTGCCCCATCCCTTGAACACAGCTAGATCAACATCAAATTACTTTGAATACCTAGGATTAAGAGAACCATCTGCATAATTTGAGGGCGAGAATGTGGCAGATATGAAGTGCAGAGACATGAATTGGGGGAGAGAAAGGCCATGGTGCCATAGGGAGTAGGAAGCCCTTTTTGTGGAGAGGAGAGAGAGGGAGAGAGGAGTAGAGAGAACAGCGTGCTGGTTTTGTGCCAGAAGAGCACCCCTGCAAAAATCATTGACTGAGAAATTGGGAGGAACTGATTATTGCAAGTTTTTGCAGAGTGGAGCTCAAATTCAGAGGATTTGGAAGTCTGTGCCATTTTCTAGAGTTGATCTGAGCAGGTGGCAGTGGTCCAGGTGAGAAGAGGGTAAAGGCCTGAGAGCAGACAGCAGAGAGCCTGGTGTGGGGATCCCCTGGGTCGTACTGGGAGAGAGAAGTTACCCTTTCTAGAGTGCATTTGGAGGATGGTGTATTGCTTCTTCAAGGACAAAAGATTGGGCTGACACTTTTGAGCAGCCACTTAACAGCAGGGGACAGAGGCTCATGCAGAGGGCAGATAATCTGGTTGCAGGTTTTCATTGTGCTTCACCATAAACTCCAGGCATTTGTGCAGTCAAGTGACTGCTTTTCTTTTCCCTTTTTCCCAATTACTTATTTATGTATGTATGTATGTATGTATGTATGTATGTATGTATTTTAATGAATATAATTTGTTGTCAAATTGGCTTACATACGACACCCAGTGCTCATCCCAACAGTGCCCTTCTCACTGCCCATCACCCATTTTCCCTCTCCCCCAAACTCTCATCTATCCTTAGTTTGTTCTCTGTATTTAATAGTCTCTTGTGGTTGGCCTCCCTCCTTCTCTGTTTGTATCTGTTTTTTTCCCCCCTTCCCTTTCCCCATGATCTTCCATTGAGTTTTTCAAGATCCACATATGAGTGAAAACATGTGATATCTGTTCTTCTCTGGCTGTCTTATTTCACTCACCATAATACCTTCCAGTTCCATCCACATTGCTGCTTTTCTGGGACAGAATGGCTCCAGGAGCAGTGCTTCAACACTGTACTCTGGAAGAAGGGAGCAGGTCCCCACCTTGCCAGGTCCTTTAAAATTTGGAATTTTGGATCCCAGCCAGAGATAGAAGACAGGAGAGCTGTGGCTCCAGGGATATTGATGGCCCAAGCACAGACTGGGGGAGGGTGGGGATCAAATAGAAGCCTGGGAAACAGGAGGGGTGATTGTTCGCTTGTCTGTGGCAGTGGGTGTGAGCCTTCCTCTCTGGGGGTAAAAGAGTGTGGTGACATATTTCCCCCCTGCCCACCAGCACAGTTGGACTTCAGTTAGCAACACAGCACCTTCAGTAGGGGCTGGAGCCACTTATATCAAACCCTACCTCCTGCACCATACAGGGTCATCTTTACTAGGGAAGGTCTGACTGTGAGCCAGCACAGGGGGTCTCTCCCCTAGAGGACCAACATAGACACCTCACACCCACCAAGTCTACTGATCATAGAGTGCTCCAGTGTATCAGCTTCAGTGCTGGTGGAAATACCAGATTTTTTTCTTTTCTTTTCCTTTTTCTTCTTTTCTTTTCTCTTTCTTTTTTTCTTTCTTTTTTTTTAATTTTATTTTTTATTTTTTAAAATTTATATCCAAATTAGTTAGCATATAGTGAAACAATGATTTCAGGAGTAGATTCCTTCATGCCCCTTACCCACTTAGCCCATTCCCCCTCCCACAACCCCTCCAGCAACCCTCAGTTTGTTATCCATATTTATGAGTCTCTTCTGTTTTGTCCCCCTCCCTGTTTTTATATTATTTTTGTTTCCCTTCCCTTATGTTCATCTGTTTTGTCTCTTAAAGTCCTCATATGAATGAAGTCATATGATTTTTGTCTTTCTCTGACTGACTAATTTCACTTAGCATAATACCCCCCAGTTCCATGCACGTAGTTGCAAATGGCAAGATTTCATTCTTTTTGATTGCCGAGTAATACTCCATTGTATATGTGTACCACTTCTTTATCCATTCATCCATCAATGGACATTTGGCTATTGTTGATAGTGCTTTGGCTATTGTTGATAGTGCTGCTATTTCCATACTTTGGCTATTGTTGATAGTGCTGCTATAAACATGGAGTGCATGTGTCCCTTTGAAACAGCACACTTGTATCCCATGGATAGATGCCTAGTAGTGCAATTGCTGGGTCGTAGGGTAGTTCTATTTTTAGTTTTTTGAGGAACCTCCATACTGTTTTCCAGAGTGGCTGCACCAGCTTGCATTCCCACCAACAATGCAAAAGAGATCCTCTCTCTCCGCATCCTTGCCAACATCTGTTATTTCCTGAGTTGTTAATGTTAACCATTCTGACAGGTATAAGGTTGTATCTCATTGTGCTTTTGATTTGTATTTCCCTGATGATGAGTGATGTTGAGCATTTTTTCATGTGTTGGTTGGCCATTTGGATGTCTTCCTTGGAGAAATGTCTATTCATTTCTTTTGCCCATTTCTTCACTGGATTATTTGGTTTTTGGGTGTTGAGTTTGATAAGTTCTTTATAGATTTTGGATGCTAATCCTTTATCTGATATGCCATTTGCAAATATCTTCTCCCATTCTGTTGGTTGCCTTTTAGTTTTGTTGATTGTTTCCTTTGCTGTGCAGAAGCTTTTTATTTTGATGAGGTCCCAGTAGTTCATTTTTGCTTTTGTTTCCCTTGCCTACAGAGACATGTTGAGTAAGAAATTGCTGTGGCCAAGATCAAAGTGGTTTTTTCCTGCTTTCTCCTCAAGGATTTTGATGGCTTCCTATCTTACATTTAGGTTTTTCATCCATTTTGAGTTTATTTTTGTGTATGGTATAAGAAAGTGGTCCAGGTATTGTAAAAGAGAAAAATAAGAAACAAGAAAGAAAGAAAATGAATAGATGAACCTGCTAACAGATTGAAGTAGGACTGAAATTGCTTTGTTTTCCCCTAGAAGTCAGTCTGTGTAGCTCTTTATAGTCCATAAATTAAGCCAATGGTGAGACTTGTGTACTTGAAGAGCGAAGTTGGCCCAATTGGGCAGGGCTCAGTTTAGCAGCTCCACTGTCCACTAGATGGCGCTGCTAGCCTAATGGGGTGGAGTGTTGCGGTGCTCATAGGTGCGTATAGGCATGTGCGGGAGCGGTGAAAATGGCGCCACCCAGCCACCCAGTCTGTTCTCCCCGCTCAGCATCCTCTGTCTTCAGCTCTCGTCTTCTCCTGCTTTTTTACTCTCCATGATCAGGCCCTAGGCAGTACCTCTCTCCTGAGTTTTGTCTCAGATGTGGCTGTTTTCCCCAGCCCCTTACTTCTGAAGGACTGAGGCTTTGACCCATTCCACCCCTCTGCAGGAGGGTCTCACTGAGCAATTGCCGAATGAGCAATGGCTGAATGTCGGCTGCACCTAGGAATGCCCGCTGGACCCTGCTGTTGCCAATGCCCCGAGACTGCAGCCAGGTGCCAGCCCATCCCAGAAAAAGTATGTGAGATAGTGTAGCAGCAGCATTTCAGGGATTATGGAAAATCACAACACACATCTGGTAACCAGGCTTCACCCTTAATGACCTTGTTCCAGCACCAGCGAATGTGGCCATTTTCTGGGGTCTGCTGGGACCAGGTGGCTTCAACAGCCTCTACCAAATGTCCTTCCAGCAGTGGAACTGGTTTTCCCCGTGTGGCCCGAGAACCTCCCGGCCCCCACTCTGTTCCTGGGGATTCGCCTGTCCCACCAGAGCGCTGCCAGGTATCGAGCTGCGGAGTTGCAGCTTTTGTGCTCTCCTTGTTTACGGTCTTAATGGAATTTAAACTCTCTCCTTTCTCCTTTCTCCCTTTTTAGTTTAGTCCCTGCGGCTATTTCCAAGTTTCCACTTTCTCTCCAGCTGCTTTTGGGGAGGGGTGCTTTTCCCGTATTCTCCCCACCTCTCCAGTCTCAGTCCTCTCTTCACTCACAAAAGCATTTCCCTACCTTTCGCGGCTTCTTGCTCCCCAAGTTCAGCTCTCCGTGCTGTGTACCTGCTGAATTCTGTGGTTCAGGTTGTGCAGATTGTTGCGTTAATCTTCCAATAAGTTTTCTAGGTGTGTAGGATGGTTTAGTGTTGGTCTGGCTGTATTTCATGGATGTAAGTTACACAAAAAGCTTCCATGCTGTTCTGCCATCTTTCCTCCTCTCTTTCTTTCTTTTTTAAAAATCAGGCTTATAGTTTCTGTTCATTTGTTTGTTTTTCGTTTCCTTTTCATGTTTTTTTCAGATCAATTTTTTTTGGATCAGGCTTTTTTTTTTTTTTTTTAAATCAGGCATATTCTAACAAACAAATCAAAACACACCTAGTTAAAGATCTAAGTACTCCCACTGCAAGCAAAAAGGAACTCTGCAGAGGATTGCCTGTGGGAAAAAGCAGCCAAATTACAACAGCAGAGCGCACAGCATATACTGGAAACCCTTCCTTGAAGCACCAGGCCCCGGACAGTGTATGACCCCTTCCTAATATAGCATTACTCTCAGGAGCAGGAAACATAACAAGTTGTCATAACACACAAAAGACAGAAACCTAGACAAAATGACAAGATGGAGGAATTTTTCCCAAAGGAAAGATCAAGAAGAAACCACAGCCAGATATCTGATCAAAACAGATACAAGCAGTATGTCCGTACAAGAATTTAGAACAACAGTCATGAGGATTAACTAGCTGGCCTTGAAAAAAGAATAGAAGACACCAGAGCAACCCCTGATGCAGAGATAAAAGACCTAAAAACTAGTCAGGCTGAAATAAATAAAAATGTTGTAACTGAGATGCAAAACTGACTGGTTGTAATCATGAGAATGGAAGATGCAGAGGAACAAATAGGTGATAAAGAAGATAAAATTATGGAAAATAGTGAAGTTGAAAAGAAGAAGGAAATGAAATTATTAGATCATGAATATGGAATTAGGGAAATCAGAGATTCTGTAAAGTGCAATAATGTATATCATATGTGTTCAAGAGGAAGGGCAGCAAAAAGGGGCAGAAGGTTTATTTGAATAAATTCTAGCTGATAACTTCCTTAATCTAGGGAAGGAAACAGGAATTCAAGTCCAAGAGGCACAGAGAGCTCCCCTAAAAATCAACAAAAACAGGTCAACACCAAGACATATCATGTGCAAGACAAGTTTGTCTACCCCTGCTCATGCACACACGCTCTAAAAAACAAACAAACAAACAAACAAACAAACAAAAACAAGAAAAGTCAAATACACAAACTAATCTTAAACCTAAAGGTGCTGGAAAAGGAACATCAAATAAAGCCCAAAACCAGTATCCCAAATGAAATAACAGGACAGAATCATAGCAAGAGACCTAAGTGAAATATGCCTGATAGAGAATTTAAATAATGATCATAAAGATACTCACTGGAGTTGAGAGATGAGTGGAAGACTTCTCTGAAACCTTTATCAAAGAGATAGAAAGCATAAAAAATAACTGATCAGGGATGATGAACTCAATAAGTGAAATTAAAAATATAATAGAATAAATAGTAGACCAGAGGAAGCAGAAGAACTGATCAGCAACCTGGAGGACAGATTAATGGAAAAGAAGCTAAGCAGGTGAGAGGAAAAAACAAACAAACAAAACGAGAATGACTTGGGGAACTCAGTGGCATCATGAAGTGTAATAACATTTGCATTATAGGGATCCCAGAAGGAGAAGAGAGAGAGAAAAAAGGGCAAAAAAATTATTTGAAGAAGTAATAGTTAAAAAACTCCCCAAGTTTGGCAAAAAGAATAGATACTGAGGTCCAGGAGGCACAATGATCCCCCAACAAAAACAATCCAAGGACATTACCCTAAGACCCATAGTAATTAAAATGACAATAGTAATAAGGAGAGAATTTCAAAAGCAGCAATAGAAAAGAAAACAATTATATATAAGGGAAACTCTGTAATGTTCTCAGTGGATTTTTCAGCAGAAACTGCAGGCCTGAAGGGAGTGGCATGACATGTTCCAAATGCTGAAAAGAAAGAAATATACACCCAAGAATACTCTAGCCAGTAAGGCTATCATTCAGAATAGAAGAAAGATATATAGTTTCTTAGAGAAACAAAAACTAAAGAGGCTCATGACCACTAAACCAGACATTCAAGAAATGTGAAAGGGGACTCTCTGAGTGGAAAGGAAAGACCAGAAGTAAGAGTAAGAAAAGTAGGAAGCATAAACACTGTAAAAATAAGTGTAACTGTAAAAATAAGTCAAGGGACTCATAAAATAAAAAAAAGTAAAGCATGACACCATATACCTAAAATGTGGTGAGGAGAGTATAGAATGGCTTCAAACTTAAGTGAGCATAGACTGCTATATGCAGAAGATGTTATATGCAAACCTAATGGTAACCATAAATCAAAAACCGATAATAGATGTGCAAAGAAGAGAAAGGAATCCAAGTATATTACGAAAGAATGAGAAGAGAGCAAAAGAAAAAAGGAACAGAGAATTACATAAACAACCATAAATCAAGTTTAAAAATGGCAAAAAGTGCATACCTATAAATAATTACTTTGAATGTAAATGGGCTAAACTTAGTTCTAACAAAAAGACATAGGGTAATGGAATGGATAAAACACAAGATCAACCTTTATGCTGCCTACAAGAGACTTATTTCAGACCTAAAGACACATGTGGGTTGACAGTGAAGTGATGTAGAAGCAAGTATCATTCAAATGGAAATGAAAATGCCAGGGTTGCAATACTTCAATAAGACAAAATAGATTTTAATCAAAGATTATAACAAGAGACAAAGGACACTATAATCATAAAGGGGACAATCCAACAAGAAGATATAACAATTACAAATATTTATGCATCCAACATGAGAGAATCCAAATACATAAAATAGTTAATAACAACCATAAGGGAAATAATCAATAGTAATATAATAATTGTAGGGAACTTTAATACCCCACTTACATCAATGGACAGATCACCTAAGCAGAAAAATCAACAAGGAAACAGTGGCTTTGATGACACACTGGGCCAGATGGATTTAAACAGTAGAATTATAAATAGAATTCTAAAACAGTAGAATATACATTCTTTTCAAGTGCACATGGAACATTCTTTGGAACAGATCAATATTAGACCACAAAACAAGCCCCAGAAATGTACAAAGATTGAAGTCCTACTACACATCTTTTCTGACCACAATGCTGGGACTCTAGAAATGGACCACAAGAAAAAATCTGGAAAGAGCACAAATACATGAAGGTTAAGGTTAACATTCTACTAAACAGCAAATGGGTCAATTAAGAAATGAAAGAGGAAATAAGAAAAATACATCGAGAAAAAATGAAAACACGATGGCCCAAAATGTTTGGGATGCAGCAAAAACACTTCCAAAAGGGAAATTTATTGCAATAAACTTTCTTGCTTACTTCAAGAAGCAAGAAAAATCCCAAATAAAAAACTTAACCTTACATCTAAAGGAACTAGAAAAAGAACAACAAACACAACCTAAAACCAGTAGAAGAAAGGAAATAAGAAAGATTAGAGCAGAAATAAATGATATAGAAACTAAAAAACCAATAGAACAGATGAATGAAACCAGGAGCAGATTATTTGAAAACATCAACAAAATCAATAAACCTTTAGCCAGACCCATCAGAGAGAGAGAGAGAGAGAGAGAGAGAGAGAGAGATTCAAATAGATAAAATCTGAAATGAAAGGGGAGAAATAACAACCAACACCCCAGAGATACAAAAGATTGTAAGAGAATATTGTGAAAATTATATGGTAACAAACTAGACAATCTAGAAGAAATGGATAAATTCCTGGAAACATATAACCTCTCAAAACTAAAACAGGAAGAAATAGAAAAAATTTGAGCAGACCAATTACTTACCAGCAATGAAAATGAATCAGTAATCAAAAAACTCTCAGCAAATGAAAGTCCAGGGCCAGAGAACTTCACAGGTGAATTCTACTAAATATTTAAAGAAGTACTAATACCTATTCTCCTCAATCTATTTTAAAAAATAGAAGGGGAAGGAAAACTTCGTAACTCATTGTATGAAGCCAGCCTTACCCTGATACCAAAACCAGGTTAAGACACTATAGAAAAAGAGAATTACAGACTATTATCATTGTTGAATATAGATGCAAAAATCCTCAACAAAATATTAGCAAACTGAGTCTAACAATACATTAAAAAATGATTCACCACAATTAAGTAGGATTTATTTCTGGGCTACAACGTTGTTCAGTATTTGCATGTTAATGAATGTGATGCATCACATCAATAAAACAAGTGATAAAAATCTTATGATCATTTCTATAGATGCAGAAAAAGTGTTTGACAAAGTACAACATCCATTCATTATAAGAAGCCTCAACAAAGTAGGATTAGAGGGAACATACCTCAATATAATAAAGACCTTATATGAAAGACCCACAGCTAACATCATACACAATAGTGAAAAACTAGAGCTTCTCCTCTGTAGTCAGGAAGAAGACAAGGATGTCCACTGTCACCACTATTATTTAACATAATGCTGGAGTCCTAGTCATACCATTCAGACAAGAGGAAGGAATAAAAGGCATACAGATTGGTAGAGAAGAAGCAAAACTTTCACAATTTGCTGATGATATGAACTAATAAATTCAGTAGGTTTCAGGACACAAAATTAAAGTACAGAAATCTCTTGTACCTTTTTATACTAATAACAAAGCAACAGAAAGGGTCATTAAGAAGGCAATCCTCTTGGGGCGCCTGGGTGGCATAGTTGGTTCAGCATCTGACTTCGGCTCAGGTCATGATCTCACAGTTTATGAGTTTGAGCCCCACATTGGGCTCTGCACTGATAGTGCAGGGCCTGGAGCCGGCTTCTCATTCTGTGTCTTTCTCTCTGCCCCTCCCCTACTTGTGCATTCTCTCTCTCTCTCTCAAAAATAATTAAATATAAAAAATATTTAAAAAAAAGAAAGCAATCCTCTTCACAGTTGCACCAAAGATTATAATATACCTGGGAATAAACTTAACCAAAGAGATGAAAGACCTATACTCTGAAAACTATAAAACATGGATGCATGATATTGACGTTGACAGAAACAAGTGGAAAATATTCCAATCCGTGCTCATGGTTTGGAAAAACAAATATTGTTAAAATGTCTGTACTACCCAAAGCAATCTACACACTTAATGCAATCCCTATCAAAACACCAACTGCATTTTTCACAGAGCTAGAATTAACAATCCTAAAATTTGTAGGGAACCACAAAAAACCCCGAATAGCCAAAGCAACCTTGAAAAAGAAAAGCAAAGCTGGAAGCATCATGAGTCTGGACTTCAAGTTATATTACAAATCTGTAGTGCTCAAAACAATATGGTACTGGCACAAAAATAGACACATAGATCAATAGAATAGAAAACTCAGAAATGAACCCACAACTATATGGTCAATTAATCTTTGAAAAAGTGGGAAAGAGTATCCAATGGGTAAATGAATGTCTCTTTAACAAATGGTGCTGGGAAACTAAACAGCAACATGCAAAAGAATGTAAATGGATGACTTTCTTACATTATACACAAAAATAAACTCAAAATGGATTAAAGACCTATACGTGAGACCTGAAACCATAAAGATTCCAGAACATAGGCAGTAACTTCTTTGACATTGGCCATAGCAACTTCTTTATAATTGTCTCCTGAGGCAAGGGAAACAAAAGCAAAAATAAACTGTTAGGACTTCAAAATAAAAAGCTTCTGTACAGTGTAGGAAGAAAAACTAAAAGGCAACATATGGAACAGGAGAAGATACTTACAAATGATATCTCTGAGAAAGGATTAGTATCCAAAATGTATAAAGAACTTCTAAAACTCAACACCCCAAAAATAAATGATCCAATTAAAAAATGGACAGAAGTCATGAATAGACATTTTTCCAAAGAAGATAGATGACTAAAAAACACATGAAAAGATGCTCAACATCACTCATGATCAGGGAAATACTAATCAAAACTATAGTGAATTATCACCTTCCACCTGTCACAATGGCTAAAATCAACAACACAAAAATCAATAGTGTTGGGGAGACTGTGGGGAAAAGGGAACCTCCTGCACTGTTGGTTTGAATGCAAACTGGTACAGCCACTCTAGAAAATAGTATGGATGCTCTTCAAAAAGTTAAAAAAAATAGAACTACAATCCAGCATTTGTGCTAGAAGGTATTTACCCCCAAATACAAAAACACTAATTCAAAGGGGTACATGCATCCCAAAGTTTATAGCAGCATTATCTACAATAGCCAAATTATGGAAACAGCCCCCATGTCCACTGGCTGATGAATGGTAAAGAAGGGGTGCATATATACAGCGGAATATTACTCAGACATCTAAAAAAGAATGAAATTTTTGTCATTTGCAATGACATGGATGGAGCTATACAGTATTATGCTACATGGAACAAGTCAGAGAAAGACAAATATCGTATGATTTCACTCTTATGTGGAATTTAAGAAACAAAACAAATGAGCACAGGGAAAGAAAAAAAAGAGAGGCAAACCAAGACATGGAGTCTTAGTTATAGAAAACAAACTGATGGTTACCAGAAAGGAGGTGAATTAGGTCATGGGTTAAATAGGTGATGGGGATTAAGGAGTGCACTTGTGATGAGCACTGGGTATTGTATGGAATTGTTGGATAACTATATTGTACACTTGAAACTAATATTACACTCTATGTTAACTAACTGGAATTCAAATAAAAACTTAAAAAAAAAATAACCCAATCAAACAAAGGAAAAAAGACAAACCAAAAATGGACTCTTATCTATAAAGAATAAACTGATGGTTACTAAAGGGGGGGAGGGAATGGGTGAAATAGGTGAGGGGGATTAAGAGTACACGTATGTGCACTGATGAGCAGTGAGTAGGGTATAGAATTGTTGAATCACTATATTGTCTTCCTGAAATTAATATAATAGTGTATGTTAACTATACTGGAATTAAGTTAAAAAAATAAAATAAAATTAGTAAGTGAGTCTTTTTCATGTAAGGTTGGGATGCTTTTCAAGGGCAGCTTCTGTGCTGGGCTCTTGGTGGATGAATCTGCATGCAGCTTTTTAAGAGCCATTTCTCAGTTTGCCAGTGGCTCTGTGGATCTTGTGAGCATGAGCCTTATTGGTCTTCAAAGCCACTTGTTTTAGGTGTTGGTCTTAAATATTGGCATGCCTAAAGTGGCATACAAATCCTATAATATTCAGGGATAGCTGTGGGTTTTGAGTTTCCTCCCAAATGTTGGTTGCCGTGATGGGGATAGGGTTTATGGTGAGTTTGTGCCTTAGCTTTTCCTACCTGTTTTGATGTGGTTTACATTTCATTTGCTTGATGTGAAGCAGTTGCTCTGCCAGTTTTTAGTTTTTTTCAGAGAAAATTGTTACATATATAGCTGTAGCTTCAGTGTGTCTGTGGGAGGATGTGAATTCAGGATCTTCCTACATTGCCATCTTGAACCAAAATCTGAACAGAAAAGAATTTGATGAGAAAACACTGTGGGAGTGTTTAGAGTGCTTACTTTAATGGCAGATTTTGGGATAATGTTTGCATCTTCTCATTTTTGTCTTGTCTGTCTTGTGATATTTGATAAGGTTGTCAAATAGGACAGAATTTGCATTTATTTCTCAGTTCAGAGACCATCTTGATATTCTCTTTCGGCAGTTTTAAAACATTCCTAGGCATGTTCATGGGTCAGATTTATTCATTGGGCTTTTTCTTTTTAAGTTTGAATTTTGTTTATAGTAAGGTAAAAATATTAACAGGATAAATTTAATGTCCAACAAATTATTTGGGACTTCTTTGCTTGTTTTAAATTTCCACTCAAAAGTTTGAACAGGTAAAATCTAGGAATGTTAAAATCTCTTCAATTAGTTGTGCTTCCTTTCCCAACTTATCTTCAAGTGAGAGATCATTTATTTTGAGACATAGTCAACGTAATGAAACTGCAACACATTGAGAAAATCTCAAGAGGTCTATTTCAGTGATCAAGCATAGTGACCTGTTGGAATGAAAAATCCTCAAATAAGGTCAACATCTGATTTTTTTAAGTAAAATGTAAGCCTCACTTTAATCATTGTCTTATTTTTTTTTTTCAACGTTTTTTTTTTTT
>NC_064818.1:27369965-27489006 GCF_023721935.1 Panthera uncia | reverse complement strand
ATTTATTTTTGGGACAGAGAGAGACAGAGCATGAACGGGGGAGGGGCAGAGAGAGAGGGAGACACAGAATCGGAAACAGGCTCCAGGCTCCGAGCCATCAGCCCAGAGCCTGACGCGGGGCTCGAACTCACGGACCGCGAGATCGTGACCTGGCTGAAGCCGGACGCTTAGCCGACTGCGCCACCCAGGCGCCCCAATCATTGTCTTATTTTTAATATCTTTTTATATCAGCTTTATCTGCAAAGCAAAATTATTGCTTTTACTCTTTAGCATCTTTAAATATAAATAGACAGAGAGAGACGGGGTGTGCTTACTAGGGATCTAACCTAAAGTACACAATAGATATTGCATGACCTCTCCTTGACAATTATTTGTTGTTGTATGGGAAAAATCTACTTAAATAAATGAATCATCATAGTTTGCTTTGAGCTATTTAGTATCAATAAATGGAGAGTGTAAGTCTTGATAATGAAAGGTCAAACTTAAAAATCTCCATTTCACACAAACTCTGATCTTTCAGAAAAAACATTTTGTGGTGATGTGTTATTGCTGGATTTTCTCCATTTTTTCTTTGGCCATGAACACATTGCTTGATTTTCATGTTTTTTTATTTTTTATTTTTTATTTTGAAGACTTACAAATGTGTTTACCCTAAAGTTCCTACTTGTAGCTATATAAAGTTCACAGAAATAAATGTGAAGAAGAAATATTTGAGAAGTAGAGCTAATATTTTTTTAGGGAAAATAAAGTGCTTAGAATTAAACAGAATGATTGGTAAAACAGTTTATATTAATTATAAGTGAAATTATTTAAATCGTTTAGAATGTTAGATCTAGTATTTTGACTTGAACATAGCGAGAAGGGACCAAGAAATGGGCAAGGCACAGGAATGATCGTGCAACATGAGAGAGAGTTAATATAAAGGTCATTAAAATTACATCAAAATTATGTTTGCTATAAAATGGGGAAAAGGAGCAGACTTTGGCTATGTTTAAACTGATGGGTAGAATTTGTTCCCATTTAAGGCTCTGAGAACTCTCCTGCCATTTGGAACTCAATTCAGATCTCTTCGTGTCTTCTACCCAGCCTGATCCCTCAATTAATATAAAGATTTTTTTTTTTTTCTGTTTTACAACATGTTGCTTTTATCCCTTTGTTTTTGTACTCTCTTTACTGCATTGCCTTGTGTTGGAGTTAATGGTATAGTAGAATAAGCACAAATATTGTCGTAAAAACCCAGTTTATATTTTCTGAGTAACAGTTTACTCACTTGTAGAATGGGGAGAGAAATAGGAAATCCTGTGAGGATTCAGCTGGGAGGCATCAAGTACCTGGCACTGAGTGGGCCCACAGTAAATGTCAGTGCCTTTCCCACTTCTGAGTTTCATGTCTAGTTTCCTTGGTAGTCTGTAGATTCCTTTAGGGCAGGAAATGTGTTTTATATTCATAGTACCTTGTGCATAGTAGGTTCTAAAAGATTATTTGTTGAATTTAATTTACTGTAGAGCTGTGGAAGCTTAGCACTGTTATTTCTCATTTCTTTTTCCTCTGTCACCTTGGATTGAGATAAACATGTTGCTTTCGTGAAATTGAGGATTTAATTCAGTAGAATGCCGTTATAATATGACTTACTCCATAGAGTTTGAATAGTAAGGGTCAAGTAATTTCCCTGGAAACTTAATAATACTCTATAAAATCTTACTAGCCTGTCTCACAGCATCATAGTCACAGTGGAATTCTGGTGTGTTTAAGATGGTGAAGTCTCTATCTGTAGGAGTCTATCTAAAGGCACACAGTGAGAATATGGGAAATGAATGGCATGAAGAGAGAGCAAATGTAAATGTCATTGTAAGTGACATTACTTGACATTTTAAATCACTAATCTTCCAAAGTATGTTCTAATTTACTAAAATAAATCAAGAATTGAATTTCTTGTGAGCTCCCTTTGTTTAATTAATTATTAGCAGCAGAACAATATTCTATGATCCACTGCAATTTGTCTCCTTTGTGTTTACCTAGTATCTGACTCAAAAATGAACAGAAGTGTTCTGATTCAGCAGAACTGATTTTATAACTCATCTGCATTATAGAGCAGAAATGAATAAATGTTTGCTGAACATGCTACATATGCTTCCATTGCCAAAATGTTAGTTTTCTTTCCTTCTCAAAATATAAGATCTGAGAGATCTTCCTGGTTGAAGTTTGTAGGGTACTTATTTTGCATAGATATGTCTGTAGAGGCAAGTGGCTACCTTTACATGAATTTGTTTCCATGATTGGAATGTGAGAGCCCTTTTAATACTTCCTCATTATGATTTAAAATCATATATTCATTGTATTCATTGCAGTTTTTTTCTTTAGAAGTAGTGGTGTATGCTAAAACAGGTTTCCTTTTTTTTTTTTTTTTTCAAGTAGGCTTCATGCCCAGCGCAGAGTCCAGTGTGGGGTTTGAACTCATGACCCCGAAATCAAGACCTGAGCTGAGATCAAGAGTCAGTCACTTAACTGACTGAGCCACCCAGGCACCCATTTTTTGAAAATGCAGTATGCTCTTTTGTTGGAATGAGGACTAAACACGCTTCCCATTCATGCAATAATGTTCGTTGTTCTTATGATACAGCTTCTAATCCTTTATAAAGTCTTTCTTAAATTTCATTGAAAGGCAATTAGTATTTGTTATCTATTATGAATGAGGGAACCTGAGACTCAGTGTTGACTCTTTCCCTGTTTTAGCTAGTTAGGCATTCGAGGAAAATGTGCTGCTATCCTAATGATTTACTTTTGTTTTCAATTTCAGTTTCAAAGAACATTTGAGTCTCTTAAAAACATTTCCAATAAATCTGACCTCCAGAAAACCTACCAGAAGCTTGGGAAGGAGCTGGAAAATCTGGATTATTTAGCCTTCAAACGTCAGCAGGTAGGAGTCAGAACTTTCCTTGGTGGAGGAGATGAACACTTTAGCTTCCTACCATCCTGCCTGTCAGTTTTAAGTGGATCTGGGGAAACTTACCTTCTAATGTTTAGGGCAGAAATAGGTTGTGCTGTGCTGTGCTGACCTGCCGTGTTCATACAGATTCATTGTGGTCCTTGCTTTTAGATGTGCAGTTTGGGGGGTTCCACATGTGTCCATATACCTCTCTTAAAGAAAACTCCTGCTGGTTTGTGAAGATATAGCTACCCTTTGATTCAGGATGCCTCAGTGGCATATAGGAAACCTCTGTGATGGCTTGGCCACATGGCTTTTATATTTGACAGGGGGATACTTGAGGAGAAAAATCACCTGATGACCAGGAAAAGGATGTAGATATACATACAAAATTAAGGGAAAGGATCATGAATATGTCAACGTATGAATAGTTTTCTTGTTTGATCTCTGAAGATTAGTGAAATTTTGCTGTGTAAATTTGAACAGGAAAATATACTTTACAAATGCAAGTCTTTCAGCCTCCTTTTATAGAACTCCAAATAAATACAGAGCCAAAATAGACTTTTATAAGATTGCTTTTAGAATTAGTACTAAAAAAATGTATTAATTATCATTAAGTTCTGTGTGTTTGCAAGATACTGCTGCAGTAATTAGCTAGCTAATTTTCTCAAGCTGATCTTCACCAGTTTCTTCCCAGCCACTAGGTGTCAGAGTTGTCAAGCTTTTACTTTGTTTATTCCAATCAGAACAGCCAGATAGACGTTTAAATTAGGTTGCATGAAATTCGGCAATGTGCTCAGTGATGGATAGCGTCTAGAAAAATGACTAAGTGGCTGACTCGTATGGGCAGGCACCGAGTCCATTACTTAAGAGTCTTTTCTGTTAGTGTGGCAAAAGGTGCAACTCTCTTGCCATTGCCCATTTCACAAATTTTGGATCTTTTGGATGGAGTTTTCAAAGCTGGGTATTTATTTATTTATTTATTTATTATTTTTTATATTTATTTATTTATTAACATGAAACTTATTGTCAAATTGGTTTCCATACAACACCCAGTGCTCATCCCAACAGGTGCCCTCCTCAATGCCCATCACCCACTTTCCCCTCCCTCCCATCCTCACCAACCCTCAGTTTATTCTCAGTTTTTAAGAGTCTCTTATGGTTTCGCTCCCTCCCTCTCTTTTTTTTTCCCTTCCCCTCCCCCATGGTCTTCTGTTAAGTTTCTCAGGATCCACATAAGAGTGAAAACATATGGTATCCATCTTTCTCTGTATGACTTATTAGTTACACCTTATGGAGTCACCACAGTATGGTCTAGAAATATTGACTTGAAAAGAGAATTGTGTTCTGGGTTTGCTCTATCACTGACATTGCATGGGCATTTAGCCTTCCCATTGCCCTGTATTCCTGAGAAGGTGTATTTGTTTTGTAGAATGTTCTGGGGTAAATGGAGTATCTCTGCATATATTTAATTTATATGAAAAGGACACAATATCCATTGAAGTTTTATTTATTTTAAAATTAGTGAGGGCTTACATATTAGCACATGTACAGAAGCAGTCACAGTTACAGAGAACTACTACAGGAATCTCCCATATGATGCTACTTAAAATTCACATCATAAGTCACTGCTCTGGCCTATGCATTTTTTAGTACAGTTTTGTTTTCCAAGAGCCATATTTTACCACTGAGGGATATTTGAGTTGGCAGGCAGTAGTCACTGCCCTCTTCTCTTATTCTTTCTTATTAGCACATTTTCATTGATTAGATTCTTGCATTAGCTAATTGTGAATTTGGAAAAATGCTAATGCTTCAAGGGCAGGAGGGCAGAACTCTGACAGGATGGCCTTGAGGACAGGTAAGTAAATTGCATGTGTGTATGAGTAACATATGGGCACATGGGGTGTAAATATATGTGTGTGTGTATATATATATATATATATATATATATACACACACACATACATACACACACACACACACATATATACTACTAAATGGCAATTATGTATCACATATGGTGATTAATACCTATATGGATTAGATACTGAAATGTTGATAACAATATAATGGGGATGGTTTTATGAGCACCATTTTAAGGCAAGAAAATTGTTAAGAGAGTTAAGTAACTTGCCAAAGGTCACTGGGCTAATAAGACATAAAACTGGGCTTCAAATCTAAATCTGTCGGACTCCACACCTGGGTGGAGTCTTATTCCCAGTATCCCTGCAGGGAGCCAGGCTGGGGTAGGAAAGTGAGGAGGTCTAGATATGTAATATGAAGATAATTTTAGGGATACCAGACCCAGGGCATAAAGAGACCTTTGAGAGTGGAGTACCTTACCTGGTGGGAGGCAAAACAGGCAAAACACTTCTCTCTCTGCCTCTCTTTCTCTCATGCAAATTGTTCAATATATACAAAAACACAAAAGGATTTTTGGAAGAATATCTTTAGACAGCTAAGAAAATGCATCAAACTTTATCTTCACAATCTTCTGAGTGTTATGTCTAGTAACCATGGTTCTAGTGAAATTTATTCACACAAGGCAGTGTTTTAAACTCAAAGGGACAAAATTTAACTGCATACACATCAGACTGTCAATCCTTTTGTATTATTCAACTCCATCTCTCCCTATCAGTGATCATTTTTTTCCTACCCAGAAAAGATGGGAGGGGAATTGGAGGGAAGGAGAAAGAGGATGATAGAGTAGAAAGAAAGTCAGGAACCAAAGAGTGATGGTAAAGAGGGAAGGGGACTTGTAGGGATATGATAAGAGGGCTCAAGTGAGGGAAATTAAACTGTACTTGGTTTTACACTATGTCCCTAGAACTCTTGATTTAATTGATCACCCAACCCCCCACTCCGCAGCCTGTCTCTGTGAAGGGATATTAAAAATAAGACCTGGGAAAATATTATCATAAATGAAAACATTGATTCTTTGAAGAATTTAAAAAATCTTAAAATAGAAAAAAGGGAGAGAAAAAGACAGGAATACAAGAAGACGTAGCAAATGAAGAAGATGGCAGAGAATAGTGAAGACAGATTTTGTTTACTTCCCATTTTGCTTCCAAATGTAGCAGAGCTTTCTAGAAATTTGTTGTATTAACCAAGTTCTGTACCAAAGTCACAGATGAATTGTGAATTAGGACGGGCAGGGTTGGAAGAGTCAGAACATCAACTCTTCTCTGACTTGACAGGATTTGCCTTTTATCTCCAATCCTGCGCCTTAAAAGGCCTCCAAACCTATTAAACCCATACAAGTAAGTTTCTCCTACTGGAAAAGATTCAGGTCTCTGTAAAATTGCAATTCAGCAAGAAAGATTCTGCCTTATAAGGCAGGATTCTTTTTACCAGAGAATTAGTCATGCTTTGTTCCCTGGTCTAACCATATTTATCATTCCTTTTTGTGACAGCACATAAGCTCCATAAGGACAGAGCCTCGTCTGTCACCTTCAATGCTGTATTCTCTACAGTGCTCACAACAGTATCTGACCCATGGCAAATGCTCAGTAAATACTTGTTGGTGCTGTTGTTATTTTAAACAAGGAAGCATGCCCAAAGTTTTGGCCTCAGAATCCAGGCAATTAAAATTGATGTGTCTTACTCTACTTTTAAAATTCAGAAAGGCATTTACCCTTTGACTTCCTGGATGTGGAAGATTGACAGATTGTCCCTTGCCTTATTTATTTAGTTTTTCTCCTAACATATTTCATTTTCCATCCACTTCTTTAAACAGGCACAAAATGTTAATATTACCTTAATTATGAATTATGGATGACCAGTGAATTGATTACAAATATTTTCTTGGACTCATTCATTAGATTTTATTTCTTGTCCCTTTCTATGATATTTTAACATCATTTTGAGAGATTTCTTTCCCTGGGCCAGAGGGATCCCTGGAGTACTTTGCTCTCATCTTTTACCTTTATTTTTTGGAGTTACTGTACCTTCTCTCCTCTAGGTGTGACCTTAGCTATTTCCTTTCCTTTTCCTTTTTCTTTCCCTTTCCTTTCCCTTTCTCTTTTCCTTTCCTTTTCCCTTTCCTTTCCTTTCCTTTCCTTTCCTTTCCTTTCCTTTCTTTTTTCTTTAAGAGTTAGTGCTTATACTTCAACTATTCCTTAGGCTACATTTTAAGTTGGGGCACAAGCATCTCTACATTTTCCTACTGTCAAAAAGACTAATGTTGAAAATAGCTTTGGTTGGAAGAGGTGAGAGGAGGCCCTGATAGATGAGGTGATGGGTTTTTTAGTTTGAATCAGCCAGAAGTAACTAGATGACAAGGCAAGATTAACCTGAGAGTCTGGAGACTTTTTCAGTTTTTATTATCTGGAGATGCAATCTTGGAGGTTATCTGCTTGGACTATTTGGTTTTTATCTTCCTGGTTAATGTTACATAGAGAATGGTAATGGTAAGCTTCAGTTATTATATGGAGCCCAGATTATATATTAATTTGAGAGGTTATAAATCAAATTTCCTTGGGGTTTTGTTTTTGTGGAATAAAATAAAATAAAGTTTGATTATCTGTACTCTAATTTAATTCCTTCCTCTCTTTTTCTACCCTTAATATTTATAAAAGCATTATGAGACACATCCCCTTTCCAGAGGCTTCTGAAGTCCTTTGGTATAAATTAAAGTTGACATTATTGAGTTGGACGTTATGTAGACTAAAGCACATTTACATATTGATGTGAAAATGTATAAAATTAAAATATTGTGCTTCAGATACACATCCATGTCAGAACACATCACATACCCCTGATCTCCCTAATCATGCCATGTTATTCTTGCCTTCTGCCCTTTTCATAAGGTTTATAAAACTTGGTATTTAGAGTATCTGGTATTTCCATTTGCTTATTTAACTGCTAATCATTCTTTAAAGCAAAACTGAAGTCTAGCCTCCTTCATGACACTTCATCCCATGACTTCTAGTCAATATGTAAATTCTTCCTTCTTTGCCATTCTTAGCTTTTTATCCATGTCATCCAATTTAGCATCTGATTGATTATATATTTATTGAAGATCCATGTAGTGCCAGTTAGAGTATGGCTTTGTAGTCAGCCAAATCTGGTTAGACTACTCTGTACCATCTTGGGCACCACAGTTCTTTTTTAAAATGTTAGGAAAGTAATACCTAACTTATAGCCTATTTTAAGAAAACAATATATGAAGTATAAAGTATATATATAAATGCTTTAAATCCGTTAAAATACATAAAGGAATCAGTATATAAAGGACTTAGCACCGTGCCTGGCATGTGGTTAGTACAAGTGGTAGTTATAATTTTGTTTTGTATTGTTCTCATAAGCCATCTTCAGTAATGGTTTGTAAGTTCCATAACAATGTGCTCTCTATTCTGTATATTTTTGTACTGCATATAAGGTCCAGCACTGCTCCGAACATATCAGATAGAATGTTTCTGGACATATGTGATATAGGGGCTAGAGATCTGTGTGACAAAACAACAACAACAACAAAAACTGTTGATACCTATTGAGAAAAAAGTTGCATTATTTGCTTCTACTGTGTTTTTGTGGTAGTATCTCTTGGGCAGTAAAATTAAGGTCCTGAGTTTGTGCTATGACAATCTGTGGTGGAAGGTTGTAGACCCAATGTTCTGGCTAAATCCCAATGTAGTCGTAGTTACATCCTATGCACCTAAACTTCCCTTGTGGTTCCAGGTGGTATTGTTCAGCACAATATTGTTTTCTCTTTAGTGATGATGTTCAGGAATGAACCACTGCTTTTTTCTTTTACTGAACTGAGTAAGTTAATCCCTTCAGATAACTTCAAAACCAGAAGGGTACATAATACTTTGTAGGATAAAAATTGCATTTAAAATGATCCCTTATCAATGAGGAAAGATAGAAATAAATTAGATAAAACTTATTTAGTAAGAATAACTGTAGGCTAATATCCTTGCATTGAAAAATAAAATTCTAGATGGATAATGATAGACCATGTAGAGAATAATTGTAGGCTTACCTTGGAATTCAAGAACTCTGAGGACACAAGACAACAATGTAGGGCTCCTCTGAAATCAATGCGTAGCAAAACAAAACTGAATAGTGTTAGGCTTGTTGTTGTAGTACTATAGCATATAGAGAAGAGGAAATTGATGAATGCCAGTAATAGTCTTCAACAACGTAAAGACTTACGGCAATACAAATGTTATGGATCATCTAGGATAGGGGGATATACAATGATGTTGCACTAGGAGTTGCTTATCTGTAAGGACAGTATAATGTAGAACTAACTTTGCATTACCTTAACACTAAAATGGAAGTGTATTTTACTTAAATATACTTTACTTAAAATATATTTTCCTAAATACATTTTACTTAAAACTTTTATTTTTTTATTTTTTATTTTTTTTATTTTTTAATATATGAAATTTACTGTCAAATTGGTTTCCATACAACACCCAGTGCTCATCCCAAAAGGTGCCCTCCTCAATACCCATCACCCACCCTGCCCTCCCTCCCACCCCCCTTCAACCCTCAGTTTGTTCTCAGTTTTTAACAGTCTCTTATGCTTTGGCTCTCTCCCACTCTAACCTCTTTTTTTTTTTTTTTTTCTTTCCTTCCCCTCCCCCATGGGTTTCTGTTATGTTTCTCAGGATCCACATAAGAGTGAAACCATATGGTATCTGTCTTTCTCTGTATGGCTTATTTCACTTAGCATCACACTCTCCAGTTCCATCCATGTTGCTACAAAAGGCCATATTTCATTTTTTCTCATTGCCACGTAGTATTCCATTGTGTATATAAACCACAATTTCTTTATCCATTCATCAGTTGATGGACATTTAGGCTCTTTCCATAATTTGGCTATTGTTGAGAGTGCCGCTATAAACATTGGGGTACAGGTGCCCCTATGCATCAGTACTCCTGTATCCCTTGGGTAAATTCCTAGCAGTGCTATTGCTGGGTCATAGGGTAGGTCTATTTTTAATTTTCTGAGGAACCTCCACACTGCTTTCCAGAGCGGCTGCACCAATTTGCATTCCCACCAACAGTGCAAGAGGGTTCCCGTTTCTCCACATCCTCTCCAGCATCTATAGTCTCCTGATTTCTTCATTTTGGCCACTCTGACTGGCGTGAGGTGGTATCTGAGTGTGGTTTTGATTTGTATTTCCCTGATAAGGAGCGACGTTGAGCATCTTTTCATGTGCCTGTTGGCCATCCGGATGTCTTCTTTAGAGAAGTGTCTATTCATGTTTTCTGCCCATTTCTTCACTGGGTTATTTGTTTTTCGGGTGTGGAGTTTGATGAGCTCTTTATAGATTTTGGATACTAGCCCTTTGTCCTTGTCCATGTCCGATGTGTCATTTGCAAATATCTTTTCCCATTCCGTTGGTTGCCTTTTAGTTTTGTTGGTTGTTTCCTTTGCTGTGCAGAAGCTTTTTATCTTCATAAGGTCCCAGTAATTCACTTTTGCTTTTAATTCCCTTGCCTTTGGGGATACTTAAAACTTTTAAAAATAAAGTACCTATGCTTTTGGGATTATTCAGATTCAGTCTAAGGAAGAGTGTAATTGGAGGCTGAATGAGCATTAACAGGAGGCTTATGCTCCTGTTAGGCTTCTAGAACAATAGTTCTAGAAACAGTAGATTCACTTCAGTGGCTTTTGCTAGATGAAATATGTTAATAGCTCAATTGAGAGAATATCCATCCTTTCCTTGTTCTGTAATTAATCCAACTCTCTTGAAAGAGTTCTGATTGAATTATTCCTTTTAAGAATAAGTCAACCAAAGACTGCTACATTAAAATATTCATGTCTATCTTAGATGGTATTCTGTCTCTTATTTGCCCAATCAAGTAAAATGATTGTTTATGCCATTTATAAAACTGTTTCTGAAGATCCCAAAGCATTTCAGACATTATTAAAAATTCATTGCACAAGTATTAAAAATGTTGTAAGATTGTGTAAGGTTGTAAGATTGTAAGATCATGTTACACGAAAGTTTGAATCAACCCCAACGTGTTTTGTTCTATCCACTCTATATGCAATTCCATTTTTATTCAGATGTACAGTTTGTCTCATAAAAAAAAAACACATGGCATTACATTTATTCTTCAGTTTTCTGGTACAGAGAGAGAAGAAGGTTGGATGCATCATTCAAGGTCATTCCAAGTCAGTAACAGATCCAGAATTAATATTCACATTTCCTAATTTCTAGCTTATTGCAATAGCCATGTAATCATTTTCATGACTTCATAAACTGCAGATCTTTATAGGGTGATTTCTTTTCCTATAGTTATAGTCTGAAGTTAAAAAACCTTATGGATTTTTATGTAAGAACCTTATCCTTTATTTAAAAACAAATAATCGTATTATATATTGGTTCTCCTTCTAAAATTTGATTTCTACATTGGAGATAGTTAATAGTCATGACAAGTAGGTATCTTCTAGTTAATTAGTAAAGTACAAATATAGAGACACCTTTTAAATTCTAAAGTTTGCTATTCTATTTCCATCTGTTGTCTCTGGGGTTCAGTTTATTGGTGGCACTTAGGTAGAAAGCTGTTGAATCAAGCATATATTAGCTGATTTTCATGCACCAGAGAAGATTTATTAATTTTTTACAAGGTTGTTTACTATGGTAGTTTGCCTCATGGGCAGCTTATAGCTACTTTATAGTGGGGAATGCTTATTGAAATAGTTAATGCTTTGTTATGGGTTGTTTTCAAAATTTACAATGCTGATAGGAATTTCAGGAGGCTAAAAAACTTTAGTGTTTGCATCAATATGGCACTTATTTGTGCGTGTTTTATATTGATATACCTGAGTCCATAAGATTATCAATAAAAGTTGGTTATTGATGAGGAATTAAAGTTCTAAGAGTTAACTCTGAAGAGATATCTTCCCTAGTCTGTTTTGTAGCTTGAAAATGATCTGCATGTGCAGAGAGGATAAATTTTCACTCCTAAGATTATGAGCTGTGGTGGCCTATGATGCAAAGCAAATAAGGTATAAGAGAATCAAAGAACCTAAACTCTGGCCCTCATCTCCTCATGGAGATACCCTGTACAAGGCTATACACTTTGCTAATGGCAGCATAGGGACAATAATAGGAAGTGACATTTTCTTTGGTCCTTTTGTGAGTCCTTTAGGATAAATCAGCCAGTTGTGTATTGATCCTTCAGTATCTTTGGTTTGTATACTGAATATAGATATGGGTGCTGAATATAGATACTTTTAACATCTAAATTTACATGTACACTGTTAGACATTGAGATGCCTGTAAATGCAAATCATTCAGTAGTGCCATTCTTATTTTAAAAGAAAAGATATTACAGTATTTTAAAAGAAAAGATATTACAGTATTTTAGAAGAGGTAGAAATTAGAAGCATCATCTAGTTCAATCACTTCAGTACACGGATACACAAATAATACAGAAAACATCATTTTGTTCTTTTATTGCATAAGAATTTTTATCTTCGACAGTTTCTAGATCCTGTGTCCTCCAAGCGAATGCCCTCTAAACCAGTTCTTCCCAAATTTTATTATGTATACAGATCATGTGGGGAGTTTTGTTAAAACATGCATTTTGATTCAGTAGGTTTAGAGTAAGACGGGAGAGTCAAACAAATTCCTCAGTGATACAGATGCTGCTGACTCCTGGACCACATTCTGAGTATAAAGGGAGTGTAGATGATAAATTGCAGGAGAATTATTTCCAGTTGTATTACAGAAGCCTAGTACAATCCCTGGAATATAGTGAGTACTTAGTAAATATTTTGGGCTGAGTGATGATACAGTGGTAAGGTTTTTGTCTATGTGTAGGACATAGAAGTTTTTGCCATCCTTAGTATTGTATCCTTTATCATAAAATTTATAGCTATTTTTGTGTTTCTCTGTCACGTGAAGGGACATGCTTGTGTACATAAATACTGTGTTTTTGTAGGTTATGTATTTCAGCAGTTGTAGAAGTTGTTATTTGTACATCTTTGCCCCTAGTGAAAGAATAGATTGAATATGAGAGCAGTTGCGTCTATGGTACAAGGAGCTGAAGAAGAGTAAGAATGTAGTATTTTAGCCCTGCAGTGTCCACTGTGAGTTGGCCAAACTGACCATGAGACCAGCTGGTATTAGCAGCATTTGTTCCAGAATAGCAAGCTTAAATACTTACTATAGTAAGACATGATGAAAATGATAATCTCAAACATATTCTTAAATTTGTGTATCTAAGTTGTACCTCTGTACCTGTGTGCACAATCAGAAAACATCGCATTGACTGTTAACTGCATCCTTGTCAGGCAAAAAGATTACTGCTACAGCTATAGCTCTCTGTGTTAATCGTAGTGCTGGGAGTGTGCCTAAAGCACTACTGGCTGAAATTCAAAGAAAGTGTTGATGCTGCTAAGATGAGGCCAACAGTTTTGCTGACAGCAGAGCTTTAAACATGCACACACCAATCATGCAGCCTTTTGTAGATGTTAAGTTGTTTGTTTGTTAGGGGTTGATTGCCTGAGGGCTAATTTAATATGTAATGAGAAATTCAGTTTATTTCTTTATTTTTTTAAAAGCATACTCAGTTTTTGCTCTCTAAAATACCGTATTTGGACAGTTTCAAGGTTTCTATTTAGGAGGAGGCTAATCAGCTTTCATTTTTTTTTCCCTCATTCTGCAAATGTGACAGCAGTAGAAACACATGCTGATATACATCTAGGTAAGGGGAGATACCACCAGAAGATGGAGCAACATGGCTGGTTTGTTCCACATCTTTATCAGTAATTTACAAGGGTATATGTATACATAGGATTTCTTCCATACACTCTGGTTTGAAATAACAAAAAAAAAACATAGAAATTAATATAGTTAATATTCTTCAGAGTCATATTACAATTTAGATGGGATATCTTTGAATTTTTACATTGTAAGTAGCTTTTCTTTCTCCTACTGAAAACAAATAGCTGAATTTGTTTTGATTGACCATATTATTAACTATATTATGCTTAATATTTTTAGTATCACTTATGGGATTTTAGCAAGATGCCACAATCAACCTATAATATACACTGCATTCTTCTCCTTAACTGTATTTTTATGAATCTAACTTTTTTCTTTGTTGTAAAATACAGCATTCATACATGTTAATATTCTCTATATAAATGCTACTCATGTTATTATAGCATCTGGTTGTACCATAGTTAAGTATTTATCATTTACTCCATTATAAAACCTTTGTTCCAAAAGAGCTGTATGAACCTATTAGATATATACACAATTAGGTAGGTAATGATCTGTGGCTGCATCCATACAGCATCAACAGCTGACCTGTGGCTGGTTTTCCAAGTGTGGTGCTGATTGTTGATAGGAAGTACTCAGTTCATGGGATGAAACCGTTTTGATTATTTTGAGGGAGTGTGTGTGTGTGTGTGTGTGTGTGTATGCTCTGAATTTAAGTTATGCATTTTGTTTTAATTTTAATGTTTGCTTTGTGAAGAAATTATTTATTTCCTGCCTCTGATTTAGATAATGGTATTTATCCCTACTGTGGTAAGGTCCCTATTCAAACATTGGAAATTACCGAAATCTTTCTTGGTACTTTCGTTGGTGCACAAGAATGAAATGGTCCACTGCATGTTTCATCACTGATAGTTATACATTTGTGTCTTCATCCTAAATTTATATTTGTAAATCAAAGATAATTGAGTTTTGGTCTTTTTCCTATATTAGAGTTGATTAAAAAAGGGTGTGTCAGGGAAGCTGACACTATGAAGGAAAAATTTGAATGATGATTTGAAAGAGAAAAAAATACATTAATGAAGGGAGCTACAAATAATAGGATACTTTTGACAGTTCTTATAATCATCATGTAAAAATTGAGAGAAACTAAATATGATACTTTGGTAAATTTCCCAAGTTTTGCGTCTTTTTTGTCAGCTTTTTTTAAAAGTTTATTTATTTATAGAGATAGCCACAGGGGAGTTGGGGGGGGGGGGAGAAGGAGGGAGGGAGGAGCAGAGATAGAAGGAAAGAGAGAATCCCAAGCAGGCTCTGTCTTGTCACCACAGAGACTGACCAGGGGTTTGATCTCAAGAACCTTAAGATCATGACCTAAGCTGAAACCAAAAGTCAGTTGCTTAACCCACTGAGCCACCAAGGTGCCCCTTCTTTGTCAGGTTTTGAGTGTAAGCTCAATGAGGCTCATTTTCTCAGGGTAAAGGCATCACTTCTCACTTTGGATCAAAGCAGAAAGTCCTGGGATGTTATGCTACGTATCATATGTAAATAAAGAGAATTTTTGGTAAGCAGCAGTGTGCTGTATTGAGAAAATATTGGGCAGAAAGTTTTAGCTTGCCTGTTGCTCACTCTAATAAGAATGTATGTCTATACCATATGGTAAGAGTAGGCATACTTAAGGTTAAATTCATTTAACAACTGGAGAATTATGTTTATTTTACTTAGGATATGGGTAACATTAATATAGACTAAGCTGAATAAATGAATTAAATGTACCTGAACTTTGTTTTAAACCTAGAAGAAATGATCTATTTTGGAAACTCTTTGAAATCTGTCAGGAAACATCTTTGTCTTGAAAACAGGGAGTATGTAACTCCTGGCTTAAGATACTTAAGATATTTGACCACTAAAATAATGGTTTAGAATGGGATCCATGAAAAAGAAGAGAATTATTCCAGTGGTAGGGTGTTTATGAAGGAAGGAAACCTAAAATTAGATCCTGTATTAAGCAATGTATGCTAAGTAAGTTAGCACTTGTGAGCATGTGGTGCTCATGACTGACTTGTATCAGTGGCTGTGCATTTTCTTCTGCTCCATAAATCTGGCCCTGCAGACGTAGAGGATATCTTGATATCTTTGTTACTCCATATCTTTAAGAAGTTTTGGAAGGTTTATTTCTTACCCTTGATAATAAGTACTGTTTGTGTACATTACTGCTACTGAAAGTTAGTAATTTCTTAATGTCACTAGGGTATCAGTATGAAAAAAACCTGAAAACGACAATTTTCAAGAATGTTGGTGTAAGTGGAATAGATGCTATTATTCTGCATTGTACATTTTTAATGTACATACTTTTTGCATATGGTTCTATATGAGACCTGACGTCAATGAACACACTCTAAGATCAAACTCTTAGACTAAAACCACTGTTGATGATATTTCAGGGCATGAGTAATTATAAGTAGTTTTAGGATAAAGAGATAAGACTGGTAACATTTTTATAAAATATGACATTAAAACATATTTAAAGACCGATAAGCTGAAAATACCAGTCACATTTCAGAATAATAAAAGAAAATGTAGTTAAGATTGACATATAGCATGTTGAAGGTAAAGTGCATATTCCTTAGGAGACCTCTGAAAATAGTGTGTGTATCAAAGGAATTATAGGTGCTATAAATAATATATAGCTTATGATAATTAATGAAAAACACAATATACATTTCTTTTTGCTGCATCTTATTGTGAACTATATTCCAAAATTGATGGAATTAGGATGATGCTAAGGATTCATTTCATTGTAGCATATTATAAGCAATTAAAAATTTTTATGTAACAGATAACCTGGTTATCTAAACAATAACTCATTTCATATCTGTTATGAGTGAAATATTTATTTCACCTGTATGAATATTCTCCTTAACTTGAATATACTCTAAACAAAATTGGCTTTACCAAAGCTTCTAACGGGTCAGGGCTGGAATAAATAACAGGGGGTGTGAACCTCCTGCTAAAAAGGAAACTCAAAATTATTATTCAGTAGTTTGGGAACTTTGGATTTTTTTTTGACCCAGTGGAGGTGGGCAGAACCCCAGTAATTACTGGTAAAAGATTTCAAGCCATATTTAACTCAATTTTGACACATAATAAAATAGAATGTTTTATTTGCCCGTGTTTTTCCCTTTTTAAAAAATGTATTATTAAAGTATTGTTTATGTACAATGTTACATTAATTTCAGGTGTACAATATAGTAATTTAACAATTCTATACATTACTCAGTGCTCACCATGGTAAGTATAGTCACCATATTATTGCCACAATGTTATTGACTATATTCCCTATGCTGTACTTTTCATCTCCGTGAGAAAATTTATTTATTTATTTATTTATTTATTTATTTAATAACTGGAACTTTGTGCCTCTTAATAACCCTTTATCATTTTGCCCAACACCCGCCTTCCTCCCTCTGACAACCACCAGCTTATTCTCTATATTTAAGAGTCCTTTTTTGTTCATTTAAAAATATTTCAGATTTAAGTGAAATCATATGGTATTTGTCTTAATTTAAGGCAATTGCATTAAAAAATAATGAGATAGTGTATTAAATTATATGAAAACCTAGAACTTAGCTTCAGTAAAGGCAGAAAGTACTTTATTATTTTTTAAAACTTCTCTTCCTCCTAAGCACTAACACAAGCCATATATTCATGAATAAATCCCCACCACTATGTGAGCCTAGTCTGCTGAAAATAAAAAGGCATATATAATTCTTCCACACAGCGAGATAAAAGCTGTGTTATTTATGCATGGAAACCATTTTCTACTAGAAGGAGTTGTAAAAAAATAATAGAATTATAAAGAAAGTGAGTTTACAGAAAGAAGATCGACTCTTCTTAGCATTATGTAAATACTTTCTACAAGGGTGCTCTGATATAAGAGACATGCTATGCAGTATTTCACTTTAATAAAGAAACAGTAAGTGATGATTATTCATGTAATAACAGAAGGACTTCTAGTGTACATAAATGTTCTTTTACAGATTATTGACAGAGAGGTTGGAATGTTAGGAGACAGTGTCTACTAGACGTTCTATAGTAATAAAGATTTCCTCTCTCTGAAGCTATGGGAATACCTACTATACAGGTTAGATATTTAACTTACTTAATTTCTGCAATAATCATGTGATGGGAATGTTATTATAGGGCGATGATCTGAGTCTTGAAATGATGGGTGAAAGCAGGTTACATTTTGATAATGTCACATAAGACCAGGCATGTTGGGTTGGTCTCTACCCCCACAAACATTTTCATAATTTCTTATGACAGGGACTAAAATAGAATGTCCAATGCTTAATGTGCAGACAGTGGGATTGTCTGAAGGGAGTGACAAGAGCACAATGTTTAACAAGGAGACTATGGATGAGCACATAAGGGATAAGTGATTCCCAGGTAGAGGAACCAATCTAGAAAGTACATAGTAGCTGCTAAAGGAATATTATGAAGGGAGATTGATATATAAAAGTTTAGAGTTTAGGGTAATATGGAATCCAAGGTGCTTTATTTCTTTTTTTCTTAAGTGTATTTATTTATTTTGAGAGAGAGTGAGTGCCCACATGAGTGGGGGTGGGGCAGAGAGAGGGAGAGACAGAATCCCAAGCAGGCTCCGTGCTGTCTGCGCACAGAGCCCAACGTGCACATGAACTGTGAGATCAAGCTAAGAACTGTGGACCTGAGCCTAGATTAAGAGTCTGATGCTTAACCAACTGAGCCACCCAGGTGCCCCTGAAGGTACTTTCTTAGAAGCGCAATGTGAGATTATATTGCATAATTTTACTTTGAGACGTGTTCTTTTTCCCATTTTCCTCCTGGATTGCCCACACTGGAGGGAAGTTTCAAATTAAGCCTTGATAATAAAAAATGGCAATTCTTGACGTCTTGGAAGTAGAGGCAAGTGGGCATAACCAGGTTGTCTTTCCCCTATTCCCTTCCACCCCAGAAAATACCCTCCAAGCTGGGGAGAAAAAGAATTGGACAGGAAAAAACAAGTTTAGATGTAGTCTGCTTTTGTGCGTGTCTTCTACCACTGTGCCATAGCTACCCCCTTCCTTCAGGCTGGGAGACATGATAGAACTTACTCCGTTGCTGTTTGGGGGATCTGAGATGAACGGTGAATTCCAGGTCTAATCTGGACTTCTGAGAGTAGAAATGTTTCTAGGGAACTTAAGAGGCAGAGTAGGTGTTTTTTGCCATGTTTTCAAGTCAGAATTTTTTTTTCCAGTTCTAATATAGTGTTGAAGGCATCAGAAAATTTCTTTGGGACCAGAGTGTGATACAGAAGTCATCAGAGAGAGGATCAGGGAGCTTGGTGACATGGAGGAGACAAGGGCAGCAGATTAAAGAAGGATGGGTAAGGGAAGTTATAGCTGACCTCCAGGATCACCAGTACCATAGTTTGCAGTGGGAACTGAGAGAGCTGCAGACTGTCCAGGTGCCATTTGAGCGAGTGCTATCCAGTGCTAAAGACCAAGTGGGAGGAGTCACATCAGGAACAGGAGGCCAGTGAAGGACCAAGGCAGATCCAGGTAGAGGTGAAGATGACTGTCTTCCCAGCAGTCCTGTGTTGGCAGCTGCATGAACCCTCCTGTGGCTTAGACTCATCCCCAGGGAGGGAGAATCAGGAGAAAAATCTAAGGATTTAAACATGAATGTAATTGAATTATAAAACTAAATAGACTGAGAAATCACTGAATTGGTCTGAGTGTACCTGGAAAGGATTAAATTAAGTTTCTGCCCTGAGCAACATGGGGCTTAGAGTAAAAAAAAAAATCATTTTATTACAGAAAAATAAGTTATTTATTTATTAATTATACTGAAAGGCTGAAAAAAAGTTAAATCAGTATTTATGATTGTGAAATTTGTATCTGCTATAAAGTTACAAATCTAGGACTGAATGGGGGAGCATTGTGATATTTGGAAAGAGAGCAGATATTTAGATGAGTGAGTGAGTGAGTGAGAGGGAGGGAGGGAGAGAGAGAGAGAGAGAGAGAGAGAGAGAGAGTGTGTGTGTGTGTGTGTGTGTGTGTGTGTGTGTGTGTGTGTTTGGCTTTTGTATCCCACTTCTACCATAGCCAACTGGGAGATGAAGTATCACTTTGGTTAGGGTTGCCAGATAAACTATAGTAGGCCCAGTTAAATTTGAATTTCAGATAAAGAACAAATAATTTTCTCAGTATTAACTATGTCTCAACTATTGTGCAAGGCATACTTATACTAAAAAAAGTATTCATTATTTGTTGGAAATTGAAATTTAACTGGGAATGTTTGATTTTTTATTTGCTAAATCTGGCAAAAGCCTTATTCTTTGTTACACATAGCTGGTGAAAAAATAAAACTGGCCTGCACTTTACTCAGTGAAGTTTGATAGCAAGTGGGTGCCATACAACAAGTGTTAATATTATATTTCATAGAAGAGGCAATTCTTGGTTCATCTTGATGGGTTGGGCTGGCTCTCTGAGGCAGCCAAATTAGGACAGACAGAATAAAATAGTTTAAGAAAATTACAAGAAAGTAAATGTATTTGATGACTTGTTCTAGAACACACAAATAGTAAGTTGCAGAATAAGGTTTTTCCAGGTCCAAATGGCCTTCATAATACAAATTCAGTCATTTATTTATTTGTCTATTTATCTGTTTATTTACTTATATTTTAGAGAGAGAAAGAGAGCACTAGTGGGGGAGAAGGGCCAGAGGGAGAGGGAGAGGGAGAGAGAGAGAGAGAGAGGGAGGGAGGGAGAGAGAATCTTAAGCAGGCTCTACATTCAGCACAAGCCCAACATGGGGCCATGTCGGGCTCTATCTTATGACCCTGGGATCATGGCCTAAACCAAAATCAAAAGTCAGTTACTCAGCTGACTGAGCCACCCAGGCACCCCCAAATTCAGTTTCTAAAGAACCTGTCAGGAACATATTCACTGTATGAAGAAAGTACTCTTAAAATCTGGGTGGTTTGGTAGCTGCTGCTTTCTTCTCAAATGTACTCTTCTGTTATGGTCAAGCCTATAAAAGGGAACTTACAAATCTTTTCCAGGAAGCATGCCTTTGAAATTAGTTGAATTATTTTAAAGAAATCATAAGATGCTACTTCTTTTTAACTTGGCATTTTATTCAAAGGGTGTTTCTGAAATTAAACCAGTGGGAGTTTAGCCAAAATAGTGCTGTGACACAATGATGTCATTTAGAGAATGTTGTGCTGAGTTAAATAGCTCTAATTATTAGGAACTTTAAAATCATAAAGCAACTAAAAAGCACCTCACTTTTGAACTTCAGTGGAATATAGTTTCATTATGTGAAGCATTTCACCTGGTTTGGATAGTTGGCTTTCAGCAACTATTTGAGATCCCAGTGTTAAAATCTCCTTTCCTTATACTTAGTTTCCTCTTCTGTCCCAGAATAATTCTATGTTCTGGACCTCATTTCCCTCTGTCCTATGAGGACCTTGCTCCATTTGGAATGCCTATTTTCTCTTTACTTTTAACTTTTCCTACTCATGTTTCCTCCCTAGCATATTCTTAACCTGTTAAAGTTTGGTCCAAATAACAACAACATGGCAATCTTCATTCAAAGCTGTATCAGCTACAGCAACAGGCCTAGCTCTCTTCTCTTCCTCATAGCTAAGTTTCTGAAAGATTTTAGGTGAGCTAACCTGCTTATTTAACTACATCAGTTCTTGGATAGAAGTAGGGAAATTGAATATTTCCTGTATCTAATTATTTTTAACAGGCATTCTATTCCCATTAAGAATCAGATACCATAAAAATTCCAAAATTGACCATGAAAATAAATGAAAAGAAATGTAAATATATATTTCCTCAAATGTATGTTAAGCATATAAAACCGAACTCTTAATATAAAAGCTATGCTTTAAAAATATCTTTGTGTGAATTTTTTTTTCATGGGTTGGACTAGGTGAGCCTTCTGAAAATAGGAGACCAGTGAAGTGTGACCTTGAAAAGCTCTTCTTTCATGGTAAAGGTTCAGGAATTTTTACTGTTTTATGGATCTTCAAACTGCTTTCAGATTTAGGGCAATCTGTTATTAACATTTTTGTTCATTCAGTGGACACGAATACTTCAGTGGTTTTAGAGTTGTTAAATATAGGTGAGGGAAGGTTTCTATGACAATTTTCTTTTTTATGATTCCTTATGTTTTCATTTTAATATGAGTTAGCTGATTTGTTCTGTCTTGACCAGCTCAGCAGTATTGCCAATGGACTCAGTAAGGAGATGATTTTATCAACAGTTGTAGGGCAGATTAAGTACCAGCTTTAGTAATTCTTTTGGAAAGTTTTAATTATGTGCTTGTTATTTTCTCCTTAGCACTGGTTGTTGCTCTTCTTGGAATGCTTTTCTATCAGAGCTTCATAACAAGTTGCCTTCTTATAATTTAGTTTTCAGCTTAAATACTACTTCCTTAGAAAGGACTTCTCTAATCCATCTAAGGAAGAACCATCTCCCACCCCCTGGCCTCTCCATAACCCTTATCACTGTATGAGGTTGTCTTGTAAATTTAATTTCTGTTGTTGTTTATTGCCCAACTTTCTTCATTAGAATATAAGCACTTAGTCTTTCTTCATATTGAATGTTTCTCAATAAATATTTATTGAAGAAATGAGTGATATGAAAGGTTAGTGATATCAGTGAATCAGAAGTCAAACCTTTCTAAGGAGGCATTTGTATGTAATAGTTTTTTTAAACTTCTTATTTACTTTTCACTTCTAAGTAATCTGGTTTCTGCCCTTCAGTTACGCCAGCACTGTTGTTATTATCATGGATCCAGTTGACAATTTTAAGTTGACCTTTTAACTTAACTTCTGTAAGGCATTTAACACTGTCAATTGGCCTTCCTTCTTATAAATCTTAATTTTCTTTCTTTCTTTTTTCCTTTAAATTTTCTTTCTACTGTGTAAATACTTTGCAGTTTTTCCCAGGATAAATGTTGATGTTTTCCAGAACACGACTGCTTTTTCCTTTTCCTTCCTCTTCATTTTACTTTTTGTTTGGTACCCTCTACATACACTATAGAGTGATCTCACATATACTCATAGACTAAATAAGTGTCCCTAATCAATAATTGGATGATTCCTATATCTTCATTTTACTCCAAGTATTTCTCTTTAATTCCAGACTTTATCTGGTTATTTAATGGGCTTTTCAAGCTCAACCTACCCCAAATTTCCATTATCTCTTCTTACCATCCATTCCTACTCCTTCTTTCTCTTCCATTTGTATTCCCCACCTTAGCAAATGCCTGATAACTGATTTTCTTGCATTCAGTTTCACTCCTTTTAAACTCAGCCTTAAATATTGTTGCTGGAAAGGTTTTTTTAAAAATGCAAATCTGAGCATGTCATCATGTAAAATCCTTCAGTGGTTCTCCATTGCCTTTAGAATAAAATCCAAATTTTATAAGGCATTTAAGGCCCTTCATTTTCCAATAAGAGCTTTGTTTTTAGCCATATCAGAATATTTGTAGTTTTTGAACATATCACATTTCCTCTGGCTTCATGCCTTGGCATATACTATTACTTCTGTATGCTTATTTTCTTTTCAGAGTCTCCTGGCCTGGCTCTTACTTGTACTTAAAGTTGCAGATTTGACTGCTCCTAATTTGGGGTAGATGTCACGTTGTAGTGTTTTGAAAATATTCCATGCATACTTTTATCACATCACTTGTCATACTGTATTTTTCTGTCCCTTTTCACATTAGCTCCTTGAAGTCATAGAGAAAATTCTTCCCTCTCTATTCCTCAACACCTTGAACCATGCCAGGGACAAAAAGTTAGTTTAATGTTTTAATGACTGGTGTTATGTGAACAAGTAATTGCATAAATTGCATAGTTCTGTGTGTATCTCTGTGTCAGAGCTTTTTTTTTTTTTTTTTTTTTGGTGGGAAACCTTCATAATCTTTGAGGCTACTCAATTCAGTTTGGAGTATTGCATTACCATTTTCTTTTGCCTCCCTATTATTTGGGGGTGGGTGGGTAGCGTTTTCATGAACTGAGTTGTTTTGGTTCTTATTTATGTTTTCTTGTTATGTTACTTTTTATACTTGTAGATTGCTTGAGCCTGTATTTCTGTGATGGTCTGGGATGGTTTACAGGATTCCTAGTTTGAGCTCTTCTGTCAAGGTTGCAAAATATAGTTTATTTCCTGGATGGCTTTTTTTGGAAGGGTATGGGGCAAGGGCTATGGATCCTTTAGTTTTTAAAATACCCTTTTGTTTTTCAGCATCCTGAATTTCTCTTTCTCATTTCTTTTTATGTTCACTGTGCAGTTTCCAGAAAGTGTTTCTCCATTCCCTTTACCCTATCCTCCTCCAAAGCCTTTCTAAGACAGATACTTAGAGTCCCATGTACCAGTCCCATGCATTTACTAGGACTTTTTTCAGCATTTTTGTAATTAGGATGGAATTTCTTTTTCTAGCTCTGATTTTATTTTTATTTTATTATTATTATTTTTCCTAATAATAGGAAAAGAAAGCTGTGATCAATTGTAAATATTGGTGCTGGGTTCCCTCTTCTATTTTCATTGCAGTTTTCTTCCCTAGACCGTCTGTGTTCTCCAGGGAGGCTTGCACCATGATTATGAAGCATTAGCATGCTGGGATTTGGTATTAATATTCTATTTAAATGTAACTTGAAATTTAGATTGTTTTCTCCTTTGTGGTTATATTGGAGGCATAGGTCTTGTGTAGTTTTATTTGTTTTTTAATTTTTTCTTTTTGAGAATGTGCTGGGAGATTTGGAATTATATAGATGCCAGTTCCTTGGCTATCTGGATTTTGATCATAAGTGTTTAAGACAACTGCAAAAACAATGTTCCCATTTATCCCCTGGTAATATAATTTATTTTCTTTCCTTGAAAAAAATAATTTGAGACATTCTTTGTTAAGTGTTGTGACATTTCTGTTGCAATACCTAAATTGTCTAACAGCATCAATTTGAAAAACAAGGTGCTTAACATTAAGAAAGGTAGGGAAAAGATGAGATTTAGCACTAATTTCACCTTAGTTCAGATTAGGACATAAGAGATAGAAAGCAAATTAGGGTCTTCAGATCTTATGGCCTGTGGAAAAATTCAGGAGAATAAATTACAGCAAGATTGGTGCTTTATGCTAAAGACATTTGTGATAAGTTTTCTCTTCAAGAAAAGTAGCTAAGTACTAGGTCCAAGAATGAGAGCTAAGCACTTTTAAAACAATTTGGCATTTCATTTCCATGATATTGATTTTCTCCAGATACTTATCTAAGCCCCCGAGAAGGTAGGCCAAGGTGCTCTTCTTGGCCTCTTTCCATGCTTAAGTGTTTGGCTCCTGTCTAAAGAGCAAAGATCACCTGCCACATAGGCTTTCAGTGAATAAATACTCAAATGCAAAATGACAAGTTGCAACTTAGGTTTAGAAGTAATGGTTCATTTTTCTCAACCATAAGAACTGATTTGTTTATATGGATGGTGATTGCAGAGGTGGCCTGGTTAAGGAGTGGGGGAAATTATTCACTTGTAATCAGCATTGGACCTTATAAAATGTATTTTAGTAATTTAACAAAACATTTTTCACTTTGGATTTAATTTGAATAATTTACTACAAGTGAAAGTTGAATCTTAGTTGTATAAAAAGCACTCCCAAGGAAATCTGTAAAAGATACACTAATGGAGATATAAAGATAATTGTTTTATAAAGGAAATTTAGTTTGGTTTGCTGCGTATATAATACTTGCTGTACTGATTCATGTTAGAGAAGACTAAGAAACAAATATAAAAAGAAATCAGCCAATTCAAGAAATCTCTGGCCCATATGGCCTCTTAGAGAGCCATTTATTTCTTTTCAATGCCTTCATTTCTTGCTTTTAAAAGTTAATATTCCTTATATTTTCTGAATACAATCCTTGTTCCCCATTTTAGCCAAGTTTTTATTTATTTCCCCATCTTTCCCACTTCTCCTCTCAGCATGCTCTGTGTCCCTGTGCCATTTCTAGTTGCCCAGAAACCTCCAACTTAGTAACTTGACAAGGATCTGTATTTCTAATATCCCCCAACCTCCACTTCCCTTAAAACGTACTCAGATGCACTAATCCCTGTTAAATGGTTAGTGTTAGTAAGATGCCCTCTTCTTTTGTTCCAAACTTAGGGTTCATAGAGGTACCCTCATGTTTGTCCGCAGAGTTTAGAGCCCCCCTCATCCACAAATCTCTAATAACAGCAATTCTGAACACTCCCATATCTTCTCATTAGATTCCCTGTGATATCGAGGGACTAGAGATGGCTAGGGGTAAAGCTGAGGGTCACCACCGCCTGGGCCAGATGTGTGGGGTTGCTAATGCTCTGATCCTCCTATAGGAATGGGATGTGAGATTCTGCTCCTCCAACAGGAATGAGGTTGCCTGCTGGGCTCTTTATCCATTATGTGCACAGCACTTCCCTCCAGCTGTAGCTATGTTCTCAGAGATCTGGGTTACAACTCCAGCTCTTCCAAGTGCATTCTCTTTTTTTCCATGGGGAACCACCCAGCGTGTGAGGTGGCTTATAAACACAATGGCCAATTTTCCTTTAAAATAGTACCTGATTGACCTGGATGATTTTTACATTCCTTTCTCCACTTAACACCTAACTTATGTGAAGTGGGCCACCTTTATGTTTCAGTAACTGTGACTTGGGCAGTTTGGTCAGAAGCCAAGACACAGGATACACATACACTTCCATGGGTTTCCTGTTCTATAGGCTGGTCTCTCAGCATCAAAGACTTACTGAAATGAAAGTACAGGAGGTGGTGTTGGGATGATCAGGAAACTTGGCAGCCAATGGAGGAGACATTTTTGTCAAGGAGAATGTCTAACTGTCAAACCAGAATGGTCTTAGGATGGTCAATTTTATCTAGCTCTTAACTACCCACAGAAAACTGATACTTGCAGGCTTCCTTGTTGCTGCTCTTTCCTCCTGCATCCAGGTGCTAGAGCAGCTCTTCAGAACTTAGTGCACTCAGTAGCATTTGATTTCTCTGAAGCCTTTAGTCTAGAGCGAGGTGTACTGCCTAGGACATTGGTAGGGATCTACGTTATGATTGGGTGCTCCAGATAATTGTTTGGAAGGATTGGTTTTCGTAAGTGCTTTTTGCATTTGGTATCATTACTGGAAATTTGTATTCTTTTTTTCAAACTACAAACTACTTTTGACAGAACTTAAATGGAAGAAAATAGTAAAAATGACTAATGGGTGAGGAAACATGACTCATTGGAAAGAAATTGAATTTACTTAATCTTCAGAAGAGAAGGGTGAGGAGGGACTCCATAATTCTACCTTATGGTAGAAAATGGTTTTAACTACTTCCATGAACGCAGAACAAAATAAAAAGAAAAAACTTTGTTATCCAGGTATAGCTGTACTTGAGTATAGCAGGCAATTATATAGCAGCTGTTTCTATCTCAGGTTGTACTAATCACTTTACTTATTATTTCATATGACCCTTGAACTAACTTTACAATAGTACCATTATTTTCTTCATCTTACAAATGAGAAAACTGAGGCTCATGGAAGTTAAACTTGGGAATACAGGGACCTATTACAGTATGGGAGGGAAGCAGAAACTGAATGCATATACAAATACTAGTGGTTAAAGAAAGTCATAGGTCAGAAATCAAGCACAAATGCAGAAATCAGGAATACATAGTAAAGCAAGAGTAGTGGTTAAGTATTTAGCTGACTACCAAGTTAATAACTTGGATTTAAATAAAGTAAAAAAAAAACACAGCTCACCAAACTATGGAAACAGATGATGACTACATTTAGCATGGTAAGCACTAAGTAATATACAGAATTGTTGACTCAATGTATCATACACCTGAAACTAATATAAAATTATATGTTAATCATTTTTAGATAAGAATTATATATTCTTAAAAATTCATCAAATTGGTTTATTTAAAATCTGTGTATTTGATTATATGTAAATTGTACCTTAAAAGAGTTACTAAAAAAAGGGAAAGATAAGAAAAATAAAAAATAAAAAAAAACCTGATTAAAGCTCAGTCTCCTTTACCTATTGCCTCTGTTTGCATTGTTTGAATGTCTGCTGTGTTAACTCATGATAATCAATAATAAATTGCAGAAGTCTTTGAGATTAAGAGTTTCAGATAAGTGACTCTTTCCAATATTGGGAATACTTAGAGTTGTTTGTTGTTTTTGATAGAAATCTTGAAAAATTATACATTTCTATGTTTAATCCTGGTTTTTAAATTTAAAAAATTATTTATAGTTTCTGAAATTCTACAGGGATATAGTCTCATTGTAACTCTTTTGAACCAGTCACCTTTCCTGCCATCTCTCTGGGAAAATTCAGGAGTTGAGGAGAAGATGCCTTCCTTAGCTAGAAATTTTAAGTCAAGATTTTTGATGTATACTTTTCATATAACAGAGTTTACTCTGTATTGTGCACTGTTATATGGATTTCAAAGATGCTTATATATGCATATCTATCACCACAATAAAACTACAGAACAGTCCTACCACTCCCTGAATTCTTCCTGCTCTTTGAAGCTTACCCCTCCCTGGACACTTGGGCCCTGAAACCATTGCTTTCTTTGTTGTCTTTGTAGTTTTGCCTTTTCCAGAATTTCATATAGACAGATATACAATATGTAGCTGTTTGAATGTGACTTCTTTCATTTAGCATAATGCATTTGGGATTCACCTAGTTGCTGTGTGTATCAATATTTTTATTGTCGTATAGTATTCCAGTGTATGGGAGTATCACAATTTGTTCATTCACTCACTAGTTGAAGGACATTTGAGGTATTTCCAGCTTTTGGCTATGACAAAAAAGATTGCTAAAATATTTGTGTTCAGGTTTTTGTGAACGTAAGGTTTTACTTGGGTTAAATATTCAGGAGTAGGATTTCCGGGTCATATGGTAGCATATGATCAACTTTATAAGAAACTGCCCAACTGTTTTTCAAAGTGGCTCTACCTTCTTCCATTCGTAGCAGCAATATATGAGTTTCATTTTCTCTGTATCCTGGGGAGCACTCTGCAGTGAGAATTAAAAAAAAAGGTTTCAATTTTAGGTATTCTAATAGGAATTTAGTGGTATCTCATTGTGGTTTTAACTTGTATTTCTCTAATGATTGATTATGTTGAATGTCTTCATGTGCTATTTGCCATCCATATATTATTTATTGGTGCAGTGTCTGTTAAAATCTTTTCCCCATTTTTTGCAGGGAAATGCATTAGTTTGCTAAGCTACCACAACATAATTCCCAAGACTGGGTGTCTTAAACAACATAAATTTATTTTCCCACACTTCTGGAGGCTAGAAGCCCAAGGTTAAGGTCTTGGCAGATCCGGTTTCTTCTGAGGCTTCTCTCCTTGGCTTGAGATGGCCGCCTTCTTGTTGTGTCCTCACATGGTCTTTCCTCTGTGTGTGCATACTCTTGGTGACACTGTGTTCACATTTCCTGTTATAAGGACACCAGTCATATTGGATTAGGGCCCACTCTTATGGCCTTGTTTTTAAAAGTAGGTTTATTTTGTGATTTTTAAAATTCAAGCACAATTACCATATAGTATTATGTTAGTTTTAGGTATAGAGTATGATGATTCAACAATTCTATAGATTTCTGATGGAGGCAGACTGGGTCCAAGGACCCAAGATGGGGTGGTATCCCACAGGACCAGCCAGGAGGGTCCTTGACTTCACACAGGATAGAAATGGAATGCAAACCGGAGAAAGTGAAAACAGAGTTTATTGAGTAGGGTAAGTAACAGGTAGAGAATAGCAGATGGAGTGTCTGGGAGACTTGGAAAAGAAAGGAAGATGAGTCTCGTCATTGCTTGGAGTTAGAGGTTTATATTGGAAAGGGGTTAGGGTACATGTACCTTTAGGAATCCAGGGTAGGGTCAATGAAGGCCAAGTGTCAGGTGAACGATAGATGTTATGCCATAAATCATAGCAGGTAGGCGGTGCTGACACCAGTGTCAGCCGAGGCTTGTTTGAAGCTAATGTCCTGGAACATGTTTGGGCTTTGACTCTTCTTCTGTGTTATCAGGTGTTTTGGGACCTAGGACAAAACTCAGAGAATGATTAACTTTCTTGTTTCCCCCTTGAAGTGGGAACTTAGCTTCTTTGGCTATTCAGAAATGGGGTCTAGCAGAAAAACAGAGATGGAGCCTTTCTAAAATGGAATCCCTTCAGCTTCCCTACCTCATTTCTCAGTGCTCATCCAGGTGAGTATACTCTTAATCGCTTTCTCTATTTCAACCCCTACCCCAAATCTCCCTTCTGGTAGCCACCAGTTTGTTCTGTGTTTAAGAGTCTCTTTTTGGGGCGCCTGGGTGGCGCAGTCGGTTAAGCGTCCGACTTCAGTCAGGTCACGATCTCGCGGTCCGTGAGTTCGAGCCCCGCGTCAGGCTCTGGGTTGATGGCTCGGAGCCTGGAGCCTGTTTCCGATTCTGTGTCTCCCTCTCTCTCTCTGCCCCTCCCCCGTTCATGCTCTGTCTCTCTCTGTCCCAAAAATAAATAAAAAAAACGTTGAAAAAAAATTTAAGAGTCTCTTTTTTCTTTCTTTTTTTTTCTATTGTTTTGTTTCTTAAATTTTACATATGTGTGAAATCATATGGTGTTTGTCTTTCTCTGTTTGACTTATTTCGCCTGGCATTAGGTCCTCTAGGTCCATCTGTGTTGTTTCAGATAGGAAAAAAAAGGTTTTTTCTTATGACTAGGTAAATATTCCATTGTGTATATACATCACATTTTCTTTATCCATTCATCAGTCAGTGGATACTTGGGTTGCTTCTGTATCTTGACTGTTGTAAATAATGTTGCTATAAACCTAAGGGTGAGTATATTTTTTGAAAAAAAATGTTTAATGTTTATTCATTTTTGAGAGAGACAGGGAGACAGAGGATGAGTGGGGAGGGGCAGAGAGAGAGGGAGACACAGAATCTGAAGCAGGCTCCAGGCTCTCAGCTGTCAGCACAGAGCCTGACGCTGGGCTCGAATTCATGAACCGCGAGATCATGACCTTAGCTGAAGTTGGATGCTTAACCGACTGAGCCACCAGGTGTCCCTTTATTTTTTGAATTAGTGTTTTCATTTCCTTTAAAACTTTTTTTTAACATTTATTCGTTTTTGAGAGACAGAGAGAGACAGAGCACGAACAGGGGTGGGCAGAGAGAGAGGGAGACAGAGAATCCAAAGCAGGCTTCAGGCTCTGAGCGGTCAGCACAGATCCCGATGCAGGGCTCAAAGTCATGAACCACATATTTATATTGTGTTTTCTTCAGCCTATTTTGGCATTTTATATTTTTCAGAAATATATTTATTTCATTAAAAAAAAAGTCACTATCACAAGATCATGACCTGAGCCGAAGTCAGACCCTTAACCAACTGAGCCATCCAGGAGCCCGTAGTGTTTTCATTTTCATAGGGTAAATACCCAGTAGTGGAATTATTGGATCTATGGTAATTCTGTTTTTAATATTTTAAGGAATCTCCATACTGTTTTCCACAGTGGCTGAACCAGTTTGCATTCCCACCAACAGAGCAAGAGTGTTCCCCTTTCTCCACATCCTTGCCAATACTTATCTCACTACCTCATTTTAACTTACCTTTTTTTAAATAAAAATTTTTTTACTGTTTATTTTTGAGAGAGAGAGAGAGACACACACAGAGAGAGAGAGAGAGAGAGAGAGACAGAGAATGAGCAGGGGAGGTTCAGAGAGAGAGGGAGACATAGAATCTGAAGCAGGATCCAGGTTCCGAGATGTCAGCACAGAGCCTGATGTGGGGTTTGAGCCCATGAGCTGCAAGATCATGATTTGAGCTGAAATCGGATGCTTAACCAACTGAACCACCCAGGCGCCCCTAACTTAATCACCCTGTTAAAGGTCCTCTCTCCAAATACAGTCAGTCTGAGGTATTGGGGATTAGAGCTTCAACAAATTTGAGGGAAGACAATTTATCCTGTAATGGTAAGGTGATTTGCTTTCTTATTGCTGAATTTTGAGAATTTCTTATATATTCTAGATATAGGTTCTTTATCAGGTATCTACTTTACAAATATTTTCCCCAGTCTATGGCTTGTTTTTTTACTTTATTAATAGTGTCTTTTGAAGAGCAGAAGTTTTAATTTTGGTGAAGTCCAATATCAATTTTTCTTTATATATTGTGCTTCGGTATCATATCTTCAGAGGTTATTATCTATTCCAAGGCTGCTGAAATTTCCTCCTATATTTTCTTTTAAGTTTTACCAAATTGTTCTCATTTGCATTGTTTGAATGTGAACTATGTTAAGACTTTTAGATCTATAATCCATTTCAATTTAATTTTTATATGTAATATATGTTGTGGTTCTTTTCGGGGGTTATATAGTATACAATTGCTCCAGCATCACTCCTTGAGAAGACTATCCTTTCTCCGCTGAATTGCCTTTACACCTTTGAAACTAATTAGTCATACGTGTGCAAGGCATTTTATAGGCTCTGTCTTCTGTTCCATTGATCTGTATATCTGCCCTTAAGTCAAAACCACATTGTCTTGATTACTGTGGCTTTCTGTTAAGTCTTTTTCAAAATTGTTTTGGCCTTTCCATACAAAATTTAAAAGCATATTGTTAATATCTACAAAACATTTTGCTGGAATTTTAATTGGGATTGTGTTGAATTTATAGATCATTTAGGGAATGATAACATGTTAACAATATTGGGAAACTTCTAATCTGTTAGCATGGTATATCTCTGCACTTATTTAGGTCTTGTTTGATTTCTTCTATTAGTGTCTTTTAGTGTTCACCATAGAGCTCTTACATGTGTTTTATTAGACTTACATAAGTATTTTTTCCTTTTGGTGCTATTGTAAATGATACTGTCTTTTAAAAATTGCATTTCTTATTGTCCATTGCTAATATATAGAAATACAACTGGTTCTTATATATTTACTTTGAAGCTTGGGACCTTGCTAAACTCACTGATTAATTCTGCTCCTAGTTAGGCATTTAATCTCTCATAGGTTAAAGCAAAATAGGTAATTTCAAAGATTTTTTTCAATCTCTCTCTTTCTCTCTCTTTCTTTTCTTTCATTGTTAGGTGAAAGGGAGGGTGTTTTGGTCAGCTAGGGCTGCCGTAACAAGATATCTCAGACCTGTAGGATTGACTTTTGGTGAGGACTCTCTCCTTGGCTTGCAGATGGTGCCTTCTCACCGTGTCCTCACATGACCGTTTGTTTGTACATGTCAGAGAGAGAGAGAGAGAGAGAGAGAGAGAGAGAGAGAGGGAGAGAGAAAGAGAAAGAGATAGGAGAGAGAGGGAGGGAACAAGGGTGTTTCATGTTTTATAAGGACACTGTCCTTTTAGGTTAATGTTCTACCCTTCTAACCTCATTTAAACTTAATTGTCTCCTTAAGGACCTATCTCCAAATACAGTCACAGTGGAGGTTAGGGCTTCAACATATGAATCGAGGTTGGGAGGTAGTGGTTAGGGAGACACAATTCATTCTGTAACAGAGGGGTAGTTTTTTGTTTTTTGTTTTTGTTTTATAATTAGCAGTATAATTTAATGAGCCTCTTAAGTTATGCAAAGGTGCACCTAGACCCTAGTCTTAGATGGAAAGTCACAGCTAATTGTTCTGTGTAATAAAGCAATAGGCAGAACATGAATATCTCATATTAAGTATTAGGTAGTTTCATATTCTGTGCTATGCTGTATCCTTTCTCTGTTGTCACTAATGTTCAATAAAAGTCTGTCACAGATTTTCATCATTGGGGTTTGAAAAATAGCGGAGGAGGGATGGTGGCCATACTTAGGGTAAGCATGTATGAAAAGCATAGTATCTCCAGAAAATAAGACAGTGAGCAGGAATTGAAAATTCCATGAATTCCAGGAGAGGTGTCCAGGGAGTGTAACGTTCCTAGAAATCCTTGAAAATTTTGAAAGCATGTGTGATGAGGGCTTGAGTCATTTTATCTGGATATTAAAAGAAAGGATAACTCCAGATGGTTTATGGATTTAGGCTTACCCAGATTATATTAGTTAAGCACTTTATCATATTATAACAGTCTTCACTACGTGTATTGTTTATTCATTTGTCATGCATCCAACACTTACTTAGCTTGTCGAACTGTTTATAGGGATACCGCATTGAAAGATAGTATCCAAATCTTCAAGGGACTGATAGGTTAGGAGGAGAGAGAAACATATAAGCAAGTGATTGTAATATATTGTATAATTAAATAAACATATACAACTATAAAGACCAGAAAAAGGAGGCCCTAGTCAATTCCATTTGGGAAAGGGTCTGAAGGGTTTTATGGAGCATTGGCTATTAAGTCATATTTTGAAGGATGTATAGGACAGGCAGACAAGGGGGAAACATAATACTATGCATATAGTGATGAATGTATGTGCAAAGTACAGAGATATTCATATAGGAGGGTATAGAAGGGCAAGTCTAGGAACTATAATTAGTTTAGTGTGTCTGGATATGCAGTTTGTAAATCAAGCCTCCCTCAAAAATGTGTGAGTTCCTTCATGAATTAATCCATGCTCTGTACCTTTCATACACCTGCTGCCATGGTGCCTAACAACCAGTAAATAACCAGTAATTGAATTGGGTGGCATGGCGATTTTGGAAAGATATTCTTTTCGTGGGGATATAGTTTTTGGTAGAATTTGATCAGGAGGGACACAAATTTGCTACTTTGTCTTAGCAAAGAGTCTGCAGGAGACAAAAGAGCACTTGTTTCCATCATTGTGCATCTGACGATTGATTGTCATTTTTTGCTTACAGCAGACATTCTCATTCTTTTTGCAGATAGACCTTAGAACAGTGGCTGGCCCTTAATACATACATATTAAATATTTTGACTAATATTTCTTCCTCCTCATGGAGACAAAATCATACAAAATTAAGGCCAAGATTTATGTTGCTTCATCTTCCTTTGGCAAGATAAAGGCGTATCTACAAAAACTACTCTTGTTTTACTTTGCCTTTATTCTTCTCTCAAACCCCATTTCCCTCTCTCCTTTTTTTAATATCCTCAACAAGAGGCATTTGCCACTCTTATTAGGGAATTCAAATTTTTTTCAGTTGCTGAAGAGTTAAATAGAATAAAAATTTTATGTTACAAAATTTTCAAAAGAGGAATTTGTAATCAGGAAGGAACTAATGAATCCACAGGTTAAAGTGTAGACTGTAGTCTAGCATCATTGCTGCAGCAGAAGTTTAAGCCATTGAAATTCAGATTTAGTTTCATAATGGATGGTTGCTTTGGGAACTTAGTACACCCTTATGTTCTGATCTTCCAAGAGGAATTAAAACTTTTTTATTTTTTTAATGTTTATTTATTTTTGAGCGGGGAGGAAGGGGCAGAGAGAGAGAGGGAGACACGGAATCTGAAACAGGCTCCAGGCTCTGAACTGTCAGCACAGAGCCTGATGTGCGGGTCTTGAACTCCAGGACAGCGAGATCATGACCTAGGCCCAAGTTAGATGCTTAACTGACTGAGCCGCCCAGGAGCCCCAGGAATGAAAGCTTTTTGCTGTGGTTTTCAACCCGGAGCATTTTGGCCTTCCAGTGGACATTTAGCAATGTTTAGACACACTTTTGGTTGCAGGAAGTGGAGGAGTGTGACTGGCATCTAGTGGGAAGAGGCCAGAGATGCTGAAAATATCCTGAAATGCAAAGATAGGTCCCCCCAACAAAGAATTATTTGGCCCCAAATGTCAATAATGCTAGAGTTGAGAAATCCTATTTTAAAGTAACAGATGTTTGGTCTGGTCTATTACCAGACTACTGAATGGTACTGCTAGTAGATCCAGGAAGGGCCAGATGGTGGGGCCAGTTAGGTCACAGCTACAGTCTCATTGCCTTTCCCCAAATGGAATTAATCAGGTCCTCATGTGTGTTTGTGTGTGTGTGTGTGTGTGTGTGTGTGTGTGTGTGTGTGCTTGCTTGTGCACACAGCATACTGGCTAGACACACAAGTTTTAGTCTTTTGGATAAGAAAACATCATTTTTTTTATGCTGTGGTTTTTAAAGGTTTAAATTAAGTAACCAGAAAAAAAAATTTCTTTTTGTTGGTCTTAGTAAGAGTTTCCACATTATAAGAAAATTACTTGGACCCAGGTATACTCTTCCAACCCTACTTATTTCCCAGCTGCCTCTGATAGTATTCAGAAGATAAAAGCATCTGCCTCAAAGCAGTGTATTTAAGCTTATACCAAGAGAAAATTTCATAATAGCAAATGAAAATAAATCAGGGAAATGGGTTGTATTAATTAATTAATTAAGATATTTGCCTTTGTGTCAAAGATACTCCTCATTTTAATGAGAGGTTCACAATAGATGGTTCTTCCTTGCTCAGCTATCAGTCCAATGTGTGTTCCTGGTTTCTGGGCAACTTTTCCTATACCTTATGCTTCAAGGATCCAAGAATAAATTCAGCCTACTCTATCTTGTGCCCTCTGTAATATCTGTCTCTAACCAGTACAAGGAGGGAAAAAAGCAAGGGAGCCTGAGCAGCTGCCCTCCACCCACACTGTGCACCATGGAGGGGCAGAACATACCATGTACCATTTGTTCAACTTGTTTTTTTAAAATTTTACTTATTTATTTTTTTAAATTTATTTTCTTTGAGAGAGAGAGAGAGAGAGAGAGAGAGAGACGGACAGACAGTGGGTGGGGGGACAGAGAGAGAGGGAGGGAGAAGATCCCAAGCAGGCTCTGTGTTGACAGCGCTGAGCCAGATGCGGGGCTCTGTCTCATGAACTGTGAGATCATGACCTGAGCTGAAACCAAGAGTCGGACATTTAACCAACCAAACCACTCAGGCACCTCTGTTCAATTTCTTTAAGACTTATTTCTACCTCTTGGCTCAATATATGTGGTCACATGTCTATGATGGTGGTATACATGTTTTTTTGTTTTTATTTTATTATGAAATTTATTGTCAAATTGGTTTCCATACAACACCCAGTGCTCATCCCAACAGGTGTGCTCCTCAATACCCATCACCCACCCACCCCTCGCTCCAACCCCCCATAAACCCTCAGTTTGTTCTTAGTTTTTAGCAGTCTCTTATGTTTTGGCTCCTTCCCTCTCTAACCATTTTTTTCCTTCCCCTCCCCCATGGTCCTCTGTTAAGTTTCTCAGGATCCACATGGGAGTGAAAACATATGGAATCTGTCCCTCTCTGTATGACTTATTTCACTTAGCATAACACTCTCCAGTTCCATCCATGTTGCTACAAAAGGTCATACTTCATTCTCTCTCATTGCCACATAGTATTCCATTGTGTATATAAATCACAATTTCTTTATCCCTTTGTCAGTTGATGGACATTTAGGCTCTTTCCATAATTTAGTTATTGTTGAGAGGGCTGCTATAAACATTGGGGGTACAAGTGCCCCTATGCATCAGTACTCCTGTATCCTTTGGGTAAATTCCTAGCAGTGCTACTGCTGGGTCATAGGGTAGGTCTATTTTTAATTTTCTGAGGAACCTCCACACTGTTTTCCAGAGTGGCTGCACCAGTTAGCATTCCCACCAACAGTGCAAGAGGGTTCCCATTTCTCCACATCCTCTCCAGCATCTATCGTCTCCTGTTTTGTTCATTTTAGCCACTCTGACTGGTGTGAGGTGATATCTGAGTGTGGTTTTGATTTGTATTTCCCTGATGAGGAGTGACGTTGAGCATCTTTTCATGTGCCTGTTGGCCATCTGGATGTCTTCTTTAGAGAAGTGTCTATTCATGTTTTCTGCCCATTTCTTCACTGGATTATTTGTTTTTTGGGTGTGGAGTTTGGTGAGTTCTTTATAGATTTTGGATACTAGCCCTTTATTTGATATGTCATTTGCAAATATCTTTTCCCGTTCTTTTGGCTGTCTTTTAGTTTTCTTGATTGTTTCCTTTGCAGTGCAGAAGCTTTTTATCTTCACGAGGGCCCAATAGTTCATTTTTGCTTTTAATTTCTTTGCCTTTGGAGATGTGTCAAGTAAGAAATTCCTGCGGCTGAGGTCAGAGAGGTTTTTCAAGCTTTCTCCTCTAGGGTTTTGATGGTTTTGATGGTCTCACATTCAGGTCCTTCATCCATTTTGAGTTTATTTTTGTGAATGGTGTAAGAAAGTTGTCTACTTTCATTTTTCTGCATGTTGCTGTCCAGTTCTCCCAACACCATTTGTTAAAGAGACTTTTTTCCATTGGATATTCTTTCTTGCTTTGTCAAACATTAGTTGGCCATACTTTTGTGGATCCAATTCTGGAGTCTCTATTCTATTCCATTGGTCTATGTGTCTGTTTTTGTACCAATACCATGCTGTCTTGATGATTACAGCTTTGTAGTAAGGGCTAAAGTCTGGGATTGTGATGCCTCCTGCTTTGGTCTTCTTCTTCAAAATTACTTTGGCTATTTGGGGTCTTTTGTGGTTCCATATGAATTTTAGGATTGCTTGTTCTAGTTTCGAGAAGAATGCTGGCACAATTTTGATTGGGATTGCATTGAATGTGTAGATTGCTTTGGGTAGTATCGACATGTTAACAATATTCTTCCAATCCATGAGCACAGAATGTTTTTCATTTCTTTGTATCTTCTTCAATTTCCTTCATAAGCTTTCTATAGTTTTCAGCATACAGATCTTTTACAATCTTTGGTTAGGTTTATTCCTAGGTATTTTATGATTCTTGGTGCAGTTGTGAATGGAATCAGTTTCTTTATTTGTCTTTCTGTTGCTTCACTATTAGTATATAAGAATGCAACTGATTTCTGTACATTGATTTTGGGTCCTGCGACTTTGCTGAATTCATGTATCAGTTTTAGCAGACTTTTGGTGGAGTCTATCGGATTTTCCATGTATAATATCATGTCATCTGCAAAAAGTGAAAGCTTGACTTCATCTCTGGCAATTTGGATGCCTTTGATTTCCTTTTGTTGTATGATTGCTGATGCTAGCATTTCCAACACTATGTTAAACAACAGCAGTGAGAGTGGACATCCCGTCGTGTTCCTGATCTCAGGGGGAATGCTCTCAGTTTTTCCACATTGAGGATGATATTAGCTGTGGGCTTTTCATAAATAGCTTTTATGATGTTTAAGTATGTTCCTTCTATCCCGGCTCTCTCAAGGGATTTTATTAAGAAAAGATGCTGAATTTTTTCAAATGTTTTTCCTGCATCGATTGACAGGATCTTATAGTTCTTATCTTTTCTTTTATTAATATGATATATCACATTGATAATTTGTGAATGTTGAACCAGCCTTGCAGCCCAGGAATGAATCCCACTTGATCATTGTCAATAATTCTTTTTATATGCTGTTGAATTAGATTTGCTAGTATCTTGTTGAGAATTTTTGCATCCATATTCATCAGGGATATTGGCCAGTAATTCTATTTTTTTGCTGGGTCTCTGTCTGGTTTGGGAATCAGAGTAATGCTGGCTTCATAGAATGAGTCTGGAAGTTTTCCTTCCCTTTCTATTTTTTGGAACAGCTTGAGAAGGATAGGTATTATCTCTGCCTTAAATGTCTGGTAGAATTCCCCTGGGAAGCCATCTGGTCCTGGACTCTTATTTGTTGGGAGATTTTTGATAACTGATTCAATTTCTTCACTGATTATGGGTCTGTTCAAGCTTTCTATTTCCTACTGTTTGAGTTTTAGAAGTGTGTGGGTGTTTAGGAATTTGTCCATTTCTTCCAGGTTGTCCAGTTTGTTGGCATATAATTTTTCATAGTATTCCCTGATAATTGCTTGTATCTCTGAGGGATTGGTTGTAATAATTCCATTTTCATTCATGATTTTATCTATTTGGGTCATCTCCCTTTTCTTTTTGAGAAGCCTGGCTGGAGGTTTATCAATTTTGTTTATTTTTTCAAAAAAACAACTCTTGGTTTCGTTGATCTGCTCTACAGTTTTTTTAGATTCTATATTGTTTATTTCTGCTCTGCTCTTTATTATTTCTCTTCTTCGGCTGGCTTTGGGGTGTCTTTGCTGTTCTGCTTCTATTTCCTTTAGGTGTGCTGTTAGGTTTTGTATTTGGGATTTTTCTTGTTTCTTGAGATAGGCCTGGATTGCAATATATTTTCCGTCTCAGGACTGCCTTCGCTGCATCCCAGAGCGTTTGGAATGTTGTATTTTCAAATTCATTTGTTTCCATATATTTTTTAATTTCTTCTCTAATTGCCTGATTGACCCATTCATTCTTTAGTAGGGTGTGCTTTAACCTCCATGTTTTTGGAGGTTTTCCAGACTTTTTCCTGTGGTTGATTTCAAGTTTCATAGGATTGTGGTCTGAAAGTGTGCATGGTATGATCTCAGTTCTTTCATAGTTATGAAGGGCTGTTTTGTGACCCAGTATATGATCTATCTTGGAGAATGTTCCATGTGTGCTCTAGAAGAAAGTATACTCTGTTGCTTTGGGATTCAGAGTTCTTAATATATCTGTCAAGTCCATCTGATCCAATGTATCATTCAGGGCCCTTGTTTCTTTACTGATCCTGTGTCTAGATGATCTATCTATTGTTGTAAGTGGGGTAGTAAAGTCCCCTACAATTACCACATTCTTATCAATAAGCTTGCTTATGTTTGTGATTAATTGTTTTATATATTTGGGGGCTCCTGTATTTGGCGCATAGACATTTATAATTGTTAGCTCTTTCTGATGGATAGACCCTGTAATTATTATATAATACCCTTCTCCATTTCTTGTTACAGCCTTTAATTTAAAGTCTAGTTTGTCTGATATAAGTATGGATACTCCAGCTTTCTTTTGACTTCCAGTAGCATGACAGATAGTTCTCCATCCCCTCACTTTCAATCTGAAGATGTCCTCAGGTCTCAAATGAGTCTCTTGTAGACAGCAAATAGATGGGTCTTGTTTTTTTTTTTTTTTTCCATTCTGATACCCTATTTCTTTTGTTTGGAGCATTTAGTCCATTTACATTCAGTGTTATTATAGAAAGATATGGGTTTAGAGTCATTGTGATGTCTGTAGGTTTCATGCTTGTAGTGATGTCTCTGGTACTTTGTGGTCCTTCCAACATTTCATACACAGAGTCCCCCTTAGGATCTCTTGTAGGGCTGGTTAAATGGTGATGAATTCCTTCAGTTTTTGTTTGTTTGGGAAAATCTTTATCTCTCCTATTCTGGATGACAGACTTGCTGGATAAAGGATTCTTGGCTGCATATTTTTGCTGTTCATCACATTGAAGATTTCCTGCATGTTCTTTCTGGCCTGCCAAGTTTCAGTAGATAGTGTGCTACTCCCCTTATGTGTCTACCTTTGTAAGTTAGGGCCTGTTTATCCCTAGCTGCTTTCAGAATTCTCTCTTTATCTTTGTATTTTGCCAGTTTCACTATGATATGTCCTGCAGAAGATCAATTCAAGTTACATCTGAAGGGAGTTCTCTGTGCCTATTGGATTTGAATGCCTGTTTCCTTCCCTAGATCAGGGAAGTTTCAGCTATGACTTGTTCAAGTACACCTTCAGCCGCTTTCTCTGTCTTCTTCTTCTGGAATTCCTATGATACGGATATTGTTCCATTTGATTGCATCACTTAGTTCTCTAATTGTCCCCTCATACTCCTGGATTTTTTATCTCTCTTTTTCTCAGCTTCCTCTTTTTCCATAATTTTATCTTCTAATTCACCTATTCTCTCCTCTGCCTCTTCAATCCGTGCTATGGCTGCCTCCATTTTATTTTGCACCTCATTTAGAGCATTTTTTAATTTATCATGACTATTTTTTAGTCCCTTGATCTCTGTAGCAATAGATTCTCTGCTGTCCTCTATATTTTTTCAAGCCTGGCAATTAATTTCATGACTATTATTCTAAATTCTTGTTCCATTATATTGCTTAAATTGGTTCTGATCAATTCGTTAGCTGTTGCTACTTCCTGGAGTTTTTTTGAGGAGAATTCTTCCATTTCGTCATTTTGGGTAGTCCCTGAGGTAGCTCCAAACTGCAGGGCACTTCCCCTGTGCTGTCTGGAGTAACTTGTGTTGGTGGGCAGGGCCACAGTCAGACCCGATGTCTGCCCCCAGCCCACCGCTGGGGCCACAGTCAGACTGGTGTGTACCTTATCTTCCCCTCTCTCAGGTACAGAACTCACTGTGGAGTGGTGTGGCCCCTGTCTGGGCTGCTTGCACACTGCCAGGATTGTGGTGCTGCTTCGATGGGATCTGGCCAAGGGTGTATTAGCTGGGGTGGATCAGCAAGGTGCACAGCGTCAGGAGGGACAGGCTTAGCTAGCTTTGTTATGGGTGTTCCCCTGCGGAGGGGCCCTCCAGCCTTGGGAGGGAGGCAGGCCTGTCAGAGGGATGGAATACAGAAGCACAGCGTTGGGCGTTTGTGGGGTGCAGGCAAGTTTGGTGATGGAAACTGGTTCTCTTTAGAATTTTGGCTGTGGGATGGGAGAGGAAATGGCGCTTGCCAGTGCCTTTGTTCCCCCGCCGAGCTCTGTCCTTCTGGGGCTCAACAACTCTCCCTCCCAGTGTCCTCTCGCCCTCCCTGCTCTAGGAGAGCAGAGCTGTTGACTTTTAACATTGCAGATGTTAAGTCCCGCTGGCTGTCAGAACTCATGGAGTCCAGCCCCTCCACTTCTGCAAGCCAGACTTTGGGGGCTCTGCCTTGCTCAACTGGCTGCCCCTTCACCGCCCTGGCTCCCTCCCGCTAGTCTGTGTAGCAAGCACTGCCTCCCCGCCCTTCCTACCCTCTTCCGTGGGCCTCTTGTCTATGCTTGGTTCCAGAGAGTCTGTTCTGCTAGTCTTCTGGTGGTTTTCTGGGTTATTTAGGCAGATGTGGGTGGAATCTAAGTGATCAGCAGGACAAGGTGAGCCCAGCGTCCTCCTACGCCACCATCTTCCTCGTTCCTCATTGAATTTAGAGAGCACCCATTGACTATTACCTTTTATTGTTCATTTTCATTATACTATCACCAAAATCATATAACGTGCTTGTAGATTAAAGTCAGATATTTAAGTTATGCTAAGACTAGTAGGAAAGTGATAGAGACTTAGGAAGACAAGAATCTGTTTGTCATTCTTCAGAAACAATTTTATAGGCATGCGTTGGCTACTGACAGACAATAGTTAGATTTTCAAACACTGGTTTACATGTCAAAATTTGTGATATTTCTCTACCCTTATTTCCCCTTATGCTAATTTTGTCCCTCTTTGGAGATAGACAAACTCAAAATTTACTCTTGCCATCCTCTTTGGCTTTGTCCACATATGAATGTACTGCCAAATTTGAAACTCTTCTAGTGAGAAAAATACATCCTACTTTTTGGCTCCGTTTATCTGATTATCCCATTAGGAATAGCAGCCCAAAACTTTTCCAGAATGGAACAATTATACTTAAGTAGTAAGTGGAGAAGACCATTGGTTATACTATAATATTTATACTTTACAATTATATTTGATTAATTGGCTGAGTATACAAAGCTATTGCTGGGTTAATCCCACCCCCCCAATTTTTTGTATTGTTTTCTAACTCTATTTCATTATTCTCTGGCACAACTTTAAGCGTATTTAGATTGCTTACATTTTAAAAAGGAATCTTAATATACTTCCACTATGAGATACCATTAATAAGGCATCACATATAATTAGAAAAAAAAAAGCATTGTACAGATGAGAAGAGAAAATGTGTTTTGGCAGAAACAAATTGTGGTGCATATTAGTATGTCTTTAGATCCAAGGAACATTTGATAATTGAGTGCAATTAACTTCAAAATAAATCTTGGTTCTTTTTTAGAGGCATATACAAAATTTTAAGTGCAAACTAAAATGATTATGTGAAAAGTAACCTGACAAGTAGACATCAAACCTGCAGAAATTCTATAGAGATGAAACCATACAGGTGAAAATAATTTCCAAATTGAAATAAAAATATGACTTTGGGCGGAGAGGAATTGTTCCCAGTTGACAGGGTAAATGGCAGTATCTTTTGATGTAGGTAAAAAAATAACTTAATGCTTGATTTTCGTGTGGTTATTATTAATTTTTGTGTATGTGCAGTAGAGAGGCTGTTTTTCACCTTCTCCAAATAAAAAGAACATTCTACAGTCTTCTATGTGTTTTATTTCCTTTTGTTTATTTTCATGATAGGCAGTAGTTCTCTCCCCAGGGTGCTCAGTTGAACCTCATGTGAGTTATAACTAAAACTGGGAACAAGGGCATACAGTAGAATCAAGGATAATTTTTTTATGGTAAATCTTTCCCTGAAGGTTATCGAACCTCTATTATTTATTTGTTTTATATTTTTTCATTTTAACAACAGGTGTCATGAATTGATGTATAAGCTAAGGAGAGGCTAGACTTACAGATAGTTACGTTTTAGGAAAGAAACTTTACTGGGAAAACTGATTGTAGTCTCATTCTTTCCCCCTCCTTTTCTTTTCCCATCTATAATCTTTAATACAAACTCTCTTACTGTGAAATACTTGCTTGGGGAGGACAGCTTTGAAATCCTTCTTCTATTGCATGAGAATATTAGTGCTGGCACTCTTGTGTTGGATAATTAAGCGTGAAAAGTGGTTATGTTTTTAGGCTGGAGAATAGAGCAATATAGCTATTTTTAAAAAATAAAATTCTATTAAAAAAAGGATTATTATATTTTAAAATATCAAAAGTTACTGTTTATAATAACACCACATACATAAGGCATTGTTATTTAAAATGATGCAAAATGTCACTGAATCTTTCTAGCTTGAGACTAAATGCTTCCATGGTACCTGACAGTAGCAATACTAACTTTCAATTACCCACCTGTGGTTATGAGAAACAGCAAAAACACTGGCATTGGCATTCACAAAACATTAAAAATCTTTAAGGCATTTATTATGGTTTCTTCCCAATCAACCTCTTTCCCCCTGAAGCTTCTAAGAAGGAACGATTCTGAATGATCTGTACTTTCTTTTTATTTTCCTAATACACTTTTGATAGGGATGATGGAAATGGTTATATAAAGGGCTTTAGGTAAAAGGGACACAAAAGTCCACAGTTTTATACATCCTGAATTATCATTACATGGAGTTCTCTCTTTGGGACAAAGTGTCCTTCCTTTTCATCATAGGATCATTTCAAAACCTTTTCTGTTAAAAGAGTCACAAATTGCTGGGGCGCCTGGGTGGCTCAGTTGGTTAAGCGTCTGACTTTGGCTCAGGTCATGATCTCATGGTTCATGAGTTCCGGCCCTGCATCAGGCACGTCGGCTTCTGTGCTGACAGCTCAGAGCCTGAGGCCTGCTTCAGATTCTGTGTCTCCTTCTCTCTCTGACCCTCCCCTGCTCGCACTGTCTCTTTCTCTCAAAAATAAATAAACATTAAAAATAATAAAAAAAAGACCCACAAATTGCTAAAGGCACTTACTGCAAATAGAGCTACATAGATGTCTTCATATCTTTTAGCCTTAACAAACTCTACAGCCAGTGTATGTGCAAAGTACCCTGAAAGGTCCTCTGAGCAGCTCAGAGAGGTCTGAAATTCAGCCCTACTTTCAAGAAACCTGCAGTCTAGTCTGTCTGCTGCTCCAATAAAACAACAGTAGTAGCAGCAGCGCCAACACAAATTGTGTGAGTAAACAGTATATGACAAGGGCTGTAGGAGTGATAGAAACAGGATCTTTTATTTTCATAGTCACAGGAGAGATAATTACTGCAGATTAGAGGGATCAAGGAACTTGTTCTTTATTTGAGAGTTAACTTTTTTGTTTTCTGGACTTCAAACAATGTGAAGAGTTTAAATTTACAAAGACAGAGAAGAAAAGGCTTCTCTAGTGGAGAAAAGATGAGGAAAAGAGAAAAAAGAATGAAGAGAGAAATAGCCAAATGCAAGAAAGAGTACATCAGTTTGTGGAATGATTTCTAAGAGGACAAGAGATATAAAATGGAAAAATCAGCAGGAGCCAGATTATAGAATGTTTTAAATGACAAAATAGTGTTTCAACATTTTGTTATAGGTAATATAAAGCACTTGAAGGATTTTGAGTGGGAAAGTGTTTTAGAAAGATGAATCAAATGGCAATATGGAGGATGAGCTGAAATAGAGAGGATTTGAGGAAGCTTGCTTCAGAGACAGACCTATGGAATCATAGAAGCATAAGTGAGGAGCATGAGCAAGGGGCAGAAAGATGCTGGAAAGAAGGGTAGGACTGGGGAAGGCTTCATGTTGGAGATGTTTTCAATAACTGAGTCGAAGTATGAATAACTAAATTTAAGGTGTTTTCAAGATTTACAAGCCACATATACTATTATTTTATTTATTTATATTTTTGAAACCATTATTAGAGAAAATTTATTGCTTCAAATCCTTATATTAGAAAAAATATAACGTCATCAGTTAATGGTTTATTGCTACAGATCCTTAAGACATTAAAAGTTGAGACAGGTTATTGTAAACAGACTTATGACAATAAATATTTAGATGACATAAACAAATTTTTAGAAATCTGACACCCTTGAAACTTGAACCACTATTCCCTGCTAAAGACCACTCACACATATTTGCACGCATGCACACACACACACACACACACACACACACCACATGTACTTTTCTATAGAGAGCAGGGATTGGCAATTTATAGCCTGTGGGCCAAATGTAGACTTTTGCCTGTTTTTGTAAACAAAATTTTATTGGAACACAGCCGTGCTCATTTTTAAATGTATTTTCTATGGCTGCTTTTTTGTTTAATTCGGAATATTTACAAGAGAAATGGATGTCCCACAAAGCCTAACACATTTACTCTTTTGTCTGAGAGTAAGACAAAAGTTTGCTGACCCTGGGTCTGTTATTATAAGTAATTCCAGATATGTCAACAAAGTAAACCTTATTTCTGGTTGCACACGCTGGTTTGTAGCAACAAATTTCAGAAAAACTGGATCTTTTATATATTGAATTAAATTGAACACATATCTTTAAATGAGTGTGCATTGCTCTTTTACCCAGAGGACATGAATATAATCATGTATTCTTTTTATCTTACTTTTTTACCATTTAAATTTAACTAGAAAGGTGGTGTCTGTTTTGCACTGATGACCTGATAAGAGTTTACATGGTCAGTTTTCTTAGCTGGCTACCAGGTGTAGGGTCTACACTTCAAGCAAATGTAATCAAGGGTTCTTTTGCCGAGGAAATGGATAGTCAGTGCTCCCAGTTAGCTGAAGCATTATGACAATGATCAAAACAAAACAAAACAAAAAACAAAAGGTAAGGTTTATTGGGCACTTGTGTTATATTGGATGACGTTACAATTGCTTTGCTTGTGTTATGTAATGTAATCATCACAAGAATAGTATGATCTAAGTAAAGCTTTTAAAAATTATCTTCTTTTGGGGTTCTAAGTGGCTCAGTTGATTAAGCATCTCTAACTCCTGATTTCAGCTCAGGTCATGATTCCATGGTTCTTGAGTTTGAGCCCTGCATCGGGCTCTACACTGACAACAGAGAGCCTGCTTGCAATTTTCTCTCTTTCTCTCTCTCTGCCCCTCCCTGCTCGTTCTCTCAAAATTAATAAACTTAAAAAAATAAAATTATCTTCTAAAATTATCTTCTAATTATCTTCTAGTTGGTAATTGGGAGAGCTAGGATTTGGATACAGATATAGTGAAAATCTGTCCACCTCACCTTCTCAGGGCACCATCTATTCCCTCCATCCCTCGCTGTAGGACTGGTTTCTAGCACCCAGATTTTTATTGTATTAGCTTGTTCAGCCACAATAGATTGGTCCAGAGATGCATACCATAAGCCGGATCCAAGTTGAGCTGATCAGAGTTCTTCCCTGAGATTTTGCATAAGAGACTAAAATTTTTGCTTCATTCTAGTTTCTTTGGAAGAGAGGAAAGTATGGAAATTTGTGGTGCCATTCTTCTTCCATTCCTGTTTAATAATATTCCCTTTAATAATATGAAAAAATACTTATGAATTCAGATCACTGTGTGTTTAATATAAACAAGAGTTTGGGGGTGTGTGTTATTTAACTAAGGATATCAATTAACTGAGTGTTGAGGGGTAACAACTGATTTATGGCACCTCCTGCTGAAAAATGAGAGCTGGATAGAACATCTGTCAGTCCAGCTTTAGTGCAGGAAATAGTGATCATTCTAGTATTTTCATTAGGAATCGGGGAGACAGAGAGAATTAGGTGTTTGAACATCTGCTAGAAGGGCTAGGACAATGGAAGCCAGAGGGGCTACCTCTAGACTATAGATATTATGAAACTGAGATCCAGAGCTGAAATCAAGAGATCAGGAAGCCACTGCCACCACTATGCTGCAAAAGCTTCACCAACACCAACGAAACTGGTGACTAGAAATATAACAAGGCACTTACCTTCTGGAAACATGACCTACCAGTTTTCCTTGCCAGTTTTCAAAATAGTGAGAGGATGGCCTCATTGTCCTTTCTTACTTTCTGAAGCTGTCAAGAATGCATCTCATTGGCAGATCCTGTTTGCATATAGGATATTCTAGTTGACTGGTATTTGGGGAATGTAGTTTTCAGCCCTGTAGCTCCTACGATAAGAGAGGGTAAGGAGCTTTGCAGTTGCTGGGATAACAGATAGAATTGGGTAGCAGTGGATGTCAAGTTCCAGAGGAACATATCCATCACAGGATTAAGCGGTAGCAAGGTTAAAATAGCCTGGGTATATTTGAAGTACTTCCCAAGGTCTGTAATAGAGCTAGGGCTGACCTCATTGCTGTTTGCTATTATTCCCCTGGGCATATGATGCCTTGAACTTGGGCTGAATTTGAGCTTCTCCTGATTTACCAAGGAAGTCATATAATTAGTACACTATTCTTTGGAAACCTGTGATTGAAAACAGGGTCACCTCTTTTCTGGAGGCTGGTTGATGGCACACCCAGGCTTCTCCTGTGAACTCATTTTTCAAGAGTTAGAAAATAATGAAAACTTAGGAATATCTTCTCTTTCTAGAAGTAGTCATCTTCTAACCCATTGTATTGTTTGTATTACTGAATGTTTAAAGCAGTATGTATGGTGTTTTAAGGCAGAATACCTAGTGGTATGAATATTAGATTAATGACATATTGCCTAGAGGTTTACTTATTCAGCAATACTTGCACTAAATAGAGCCCAAAGAGGAATAGAGAATTGGAAAAGAATTATTTAATTATTTTTTTACTTTGTAGAAATTTTGAAGTAATCTTAAGTGCCTCTTTTGTAGTCACTCTGTAACTGTTTTTGCTTCTCTATTCCTTTTTGGTGGTTCAGAAAACTGAAAATAATGAGGCTGTCTTAAGTGGTCATACAAGTAAATGTCAAATTGAAAAGTATAGATTGCGTACCACATTGATACTTTCCCATTTTTATTTACTCTACTGTTGTTCTTTTTCATAGACTATGTGGTAAGTAGGTCAGGAAAGGTGGGTTTGGAGAGCATTACTTATAGGAACATAAGGAAGATACTTAGACTCTCCTTCTAAGATCTTAGAATATAATTTTTATGGTCAGTGGTTCTCCAAATGTCCTACTCTGAAGACTCACACTGAAAAGAGAGATGACCTAATACATCAGTGTTCTTACGATATCCTCCTGGGATATCTCTCTCAATACTGTGTTCACTCTATCCTACCAAGCCAAATGTTCATAAAAGTGCTTGTTCCTAGACCATAGCTTAAGAATTGCTGTTCTAAGAACTTGCTTATTTCTCCAGTAACTTTTAGTGAGACAGAATGCCTGACAATTTTTTGTATCCAAGTGGTATAAATTCTCTAAATTCAGCACATTTAATCTAAATTACTCACTGATCTTGCTTTCAATGGCAGCTTTTTACCCACCACCAACTCACAAATCATATGAAGTACAATAGAAGTGGATATTCACATGACAGAACATTATTACCTTAGTTATTTACTACACTGTATTGGGAGATTTTGAGTTGTCTTTTCACAAAGATCTTCTGACCTGGACACAATGTATTTTCATTTCTCTTTGTTCTATTTTTTAGTTAGTATCTTCTGCTATGATTAATATTAACTCCATAATGAAATTGTATTAGGAAAATAATGGAATTTAATTTTTTTAAAAACATTTTTTTCTATCCCCTAATCAAAAGGGATACCAAAAGAAATCTCAAGACCCTCAGCTGCAAAAATAAATAAAATAAAAGTCTTAAAGCACATTAATATCTTAGAAAGAAAAGTAACAAAAAAGTAATCTGTTTTTTCCCCTTGCAATAATAATCTACATATTTTGAAAACCCCTCAAATAATTTCCATTAGTTGCAGAGGGTCCTTTTTCAAGGTAGAAAAGGAGAATTATCAACTTCCAAAAATCTCTTGGGCAAATTTAAACAATGTACCATCATTACAAACTTGACTATTATCAGTTAATTACACCACTCTGTGTATGTGTGATTATTTTCTTTTATGGACTATGTCCTGGGAATAGCATCACCTTATTTGAGTTCAGGTCCAACCAGTGGCCTTATGTTCAGAAGTTAAAGCTCAAGCTTACCACTAATTTATCAGTCAGAATGAAAATAAAACTATGCAGAAGTGCTGTCTTCATTTATCGCCCTTCTTCTAGGCAGTGTTAAGTATATAAATAAGTGTGGAATGCATATTTAAAGAATATATTGGTATGAAGGAGCACTATATGATTAACTTTCCTAGAATACTCATATACTTTAATTTTTGGGACAAGTTCAGGGAATTATGAAAATGTTTGCGAAGAAGAAGGAAGAATTTATGAGACATATAGTAAGAATGTGAGAATAGGTAAGGAGAGCTATAAAAATGAAAGTTGATAGATAGTATTTCAGGAGAGAGAAGACTCTATGAGACTTTTTGACTTTGGAGCATGCTTGGTTCGAATGTGGAATCTTTGATTCAAAGATGGGGTATATGAAGTAGAATTAAACCTTTGTAAGGCAAGGAAAAGTTAAGGTATTTTATCTTTGCTAACAGATAAAATGATAAAAAGATAATCTTAAGGCATATGTCAAAGGAGTAATTTACTTATGTAGTAATATTAAAAAGTGATGAAGACATTTTGCTTTTGCTCCATGAACACGAGACATGTACAGTTTATGATCTGGGGTAGTGAGACTAGTTTCAGGACATGTCACAGCCAGTTATGAATTCTAAATCTCATTCATTTCCAATTGAAGAGTTACTGTGCAGGAGAAAATAGAGAAGACTTATAAAATATTCATCAAAGAAAAAAATGCAGTGCCTTGGCTTGAAAAGATGAAAACAACCTTTCTGAAAAGAAGCTCAAATTGGTTTTCATGTATTCACTTTTCTGCAAAAGCTACTAATGGTGGCTGACAACATGACCAGAAATAAGACAGTGATATTATCCTACCCACATTCCCTTCACCAATGCAAAGCTTGAGATTCAAACGCATTGTAAATATATCAGTCTTGGATCTGCATGCTTTTGCCAGTTCTTGATTACATAGGAGGTTCCACTGTAGATTATTATAATTTCCTCCAGACTCTACTAATTGGAGGAAAGGACTGCAAGGATAGTGAGTTTCTAGTGATAGCACCATTGTAGATATATATCAAACATTGAATATGTTATTAAAATAGATATAGTGCTCAATATTCACATATTTAACAGTGGCATACCTTTGTCACAAGTTTTTTCTGTTTTAGACATCTCTTTAGAACTATTGTTTGATTCTATTATCATGGTCTGTACTTCCTTTCTTTTACTACCACTTCTAGGGAGTCAGAAAAAGTGTTGTTACAGGAAGTAAAATAAGAAAGAATCCATGTTCTTGGGATGGAGAAGGTCTAGAACATAAACAGTGGTGGGTGTTCCCCAAAGTCTGAATTCTTAGGTGGAGCTCTGGATACATTTTCCCCTAAAGATTTCCCCTATATCTCAGGGGAGATCCCACACTTATCAACAGATAAGCAAGATGGCTGATGCTGCTTCTGCAGTTACCACTGGGGCCTGCACAGGAGTCTACCACCAAATAGTTGTAACTCCCTCACCATCCTTTTCACCAGAGGACCCCATTTCTCCACTCCTTGGAGAGTCATTATTGTTAAAACCTTTTTTCTTATTTACAGAATTGCAAATTGGAGCCCTAATTCCTGTATTCAGAAAAGAGCTTGTACCTGTCCCAGAATCCCACAGGTAGCACAAAACCACCCAAAGGGCACTACAGGTGTTATTGCACTAGTTATGCTGCTTACTGACCATAGACTTTGGAGAAGCTTCTTTTATGCTGATCTTGTAATATGAAGTGATTGGAGTAGAGAATTTCTTGTTTCTCCCAGTTCTAATGAGATTCTTGGCAGTATGGATGCTCTGCAGGAATTGATGCAGTTAATCAGGTTATCTAAGAAGCAGATGTCAAGCATGTACAAGAGATTTGCTAGAGGAAAAGCTTTGATGTTTAATGGGGAGAGAGCCCAGGGAGGCTGGGAGGGCCAGTATTTTTACTTCTATACCAATCACTTTGTGTATTATTGCATGTCATTTTCACAGCTACTCCATGTGACAGTGTAGTAGTAGAACAGTGATCCTGCAAAGATGTCTATGTCCTAATCCCCGTAGCCTAGGAATGTGTTATGTTATATGGCAAAGGGGAAATTAAGGTTGCAGATGGAATTAAGGCTGCTAATTAAATGACCTTAAAATATGGAGATTATTCTGGATTATCTAGGTGGGCCCAGTGTAGTCACAAGAGTCCTTGAAAGTAGAAAAGGGGAGCAGAAGAGAAAGAACCAGAGAAAAGGCAACATAAGAAGGACTTGGCCTGATGTTGCTGGCTTCAGAGATAGAGGAATGGGGTCATGAACCAAGGAATGTGGGTGACCTCTAACAGCTGGAAAAAACAAGAGAAGAGATTCTCCCATAAAGCCTCCAGAGGGCTTTCAACATTACTGATGCTTTGGTTTTAGCCATTTTGAATTTCTTACCTCCAGAACTGTAAGATAATTTTTATTGTTTTAAGCTTCCAAGTTTGTGCTAATTTGTTATAGCACCGATATAAAATTAATACTGATGAGTATTTTTATTCTAATTGTGTAAGTAAGAGAACTGAGACTTAGAGCAGTTAAATAAGATTCTCATCATCACAGGGCTAGTAAGGCAGAGGGTTCAAAGCCACATCTGTTTATTTCCAAAGCCTGCACTCTATTTGGTGTGTTGTATTAAAGTGCTATGTGGAATCCCTCAGATGTCCTTGGAAGGTCTCTGGCTCAGAACTTTCTTGCCTCTTTTAATGGGCAACTCTACTATCTTTTCTAAGTTGTGTACTTTTCTTTGTTGCTCAAAGTATCTTCAGTTCTTTGTGACCTCACTTTGGCTTCAGCAGAGGAGTACTTTCTACGCCTTTCCATCCTGTCTTGGAGATGTACCAGTTCTTGAAACCCCCAGTGCTGCTAAAAGCCAAGGAAAGGGAATCATGTTCTCAGGGTATTTCTTACAATAGCAACCCTTCCTTTTTATTTATTGCACATTCCATATTCTACCGCTTCCCATTTTCTGAAACTGGCTTGCCCTGGATGCTTACTTTCCATTCTTAGAAAACATGAAGTAGAGATTGAATAAGGAATAACTCAAGATATACACTTTTTGTTTGTTTGTTTCTACCCTACATTTGACTCACTATTTTCAGGGCATGAGAAATAGAATCTTCAGTTCAGTGATCCAGAGTGTATAACTCTGGTTATATTCCTCTTAACATCTTTAATTTATTTTACAGGTTAAAAAAGTTTTTTTCTGAGCTGGAATTATGAATTTAACAATTCTTAGAGGAGTGTTGTCACTGGGAACATGTATTATAAGTTACACATAACAGATATGGCAGTTTAAAACACACTTTGATCATAAGCTGGGGCCTGATGGTATTTATAGTCTATTAGTGAGTTAGACTACACAGTAATTGTTGACTACAGTGTTGACTTTTGTACAGAGAAAGCATATTACCATTTAAACCCTAAACAGTGTTTTTGGCCTTGTATCTTGAGCAAAAAATGGGATGGCTCAAATAAATCAGTTTAGTTCTATTTGTTTTATGAGCTGTACAGCAGTTGAAGCCCAAGTTTAATGACTTATTTCACACATTTTCCCATAAGTCTTTCCTGGAAACCCAAGACATCCAGAGTTATGATGGGTTATCAGAAAAAGGGAGGACAAGGTTCATTATTCCTGAAATATTACTACTCATAGGAGAGCACACTAGTTGAGGATTTAACTATTTTGATGGTTACTTTGTGTTAAATGAGCTAACATATGGTTCAGGTCTTGTCACAAAAGAAAAACTATACCCTTGGTAAGAATTGAGATAAAAGTCTCTTAATTTTTGGTGCATTTAAATTTCCTTTATTATTACACTTAATAGTTGTTGTTTTTCTAAAACCTGGGATTGTTTAGGTTTGAATTCTGGTGTTTTGTTTTTGATTTATAGGGTTAATTTATTGTGGAATATGGATATGAAATTATGCATAGCTTGATTTTTTTAAAATAAAGTTTTAATTTTAGAATAGGTTTACATTTACAGAAAAGTTGCAAAAGATAGTACATAGAGTTCTCATATGATTTTCTTCCAGTTTCTCCTGTTGTGACAACTTATATTACTGTGATATATTTGTTACAACTAAGAAACCAATATTCATACATTATTAACTAAACTCCACACGTTATCCAGATTTCCTTAGTTTTTTTTCTTTAATGCCCCTTCTTAGTTCAAGCATCCAGTTCAGGATACCGTATTACATTTAGTCATCATCATGTTTCCTTAGTCTCCTCTGTTCTGTGACAGTCTTTTAGATATTCCTTGTTTTTCATGACCTTGACAGTTTTCAGGGGTGCTTGTCAGCTGTTTTGTAGAGTGTTTCTTAATTGGGATTTGTCTGCTGTTTTTCTCATGGTTAGACTGGAGTTTTGGAGAGGAAGACCACGGAGGTGAAGTGTTCTCATCACCTCATATTAGGGGTACATACTATCATCATGTCTTATCACTGATAATGTTAATCTAGATCACTGCCCAATGTGGTGTTTGCCTGGTTTTTCCACCGTAAAGTTACTTTCTCCCTTTGCACTCTCCCCTCCTTCCTATACTGTACTCTTTGGAAGTAAGTCACTAGTAGAGCCTATACTCAGGAGTTAGATTCATAGTGTAGTTCAGAAAGGTGGAGTTGAGTCCTCCCCTTGGAGGGAGAGTTGTATGTAAATTAGTTGAAATCCTGTAAGGAGGATGGTCTCTTTCCCCCATTGATTTATCATGGCTTGATTTGGGTTTCTTTCATTGTTCTTTTTCCCTTATCTAATACAATCTGCCTGAGAAGATAAGGCATGCATATAAAAAACTGCCACATTTCATTGTATTTAAGATAGTCATTACTTGGAAGACATATCCTTTTGAGAACTGTATAAATATGAAAAAAGTATGGATGGAAATTGATATCATGCAATATCCTATGAAACATAATATGGTTATTGCGAGGGAAGTTCCACAAATTCCTTCAGGAACATCTTTTACTAACTATATAGTGAAGAAATTCTTTCTTAAAATTTGGATGAAATAATTTAGGATAATTTTGCACTGTTTCACAAGATTGAAACATCATCCCAAATTAAATCAGTTTGAAATTCCTTATTTGTATAATAGAATATAGTATTTAGATTTTGGTGTTATCTGTACTTTGTAATTCTATAAATTGTGTTTTGCACAAAGTAGATTGGATTATATTTTATTTATGAGATTATAATGGTACAAAAGGTTTTGTCTTTTCAGTATAAATTGTGCACAGTTCTTTGTTATTCCATTTTCCTTAATACCTTCCTACTTTCTTTTGTTTGACTCATTTTCTTATACATTGATTCTCTTTGTAGAGATTCATAGAATCATAAAATGTTAGAGTTGAACATCTTTAGAAATGATCTAAAGATCATTTAGATCCGTTTCTTATTTAATAAGGTGCATAAGAGACTTGGCACAGGTTATCAGCTAGCAAGAACAGAGTGAAATTGGAATGCGACTTTTGACTGTGAGTTCAGGATTCTTCCCTGTGAGTTCAGGATTCTTCCCTGTGTACAACAATGTTCCATTTTTATTTGACTTGGAAATTTCACTGTGAATCAGCATCCCATTGTTTTGAAAGAGTTTTTTTAATTATGTGTGAAAAGCTAGATTACTTTAGCTCTTCATTTGTCTTTGACTTTGGCCTGAGAAAATTTCCAATAGAGCCATTAAAATTTACCCTTTGTAACTTGTTTCCAGCACTTTTATCACTATGGAGGAAACAGGCTCAGTTGTGATTTGAATTCATTTATATATGAATATGAATATATATATATATATATATATATATGTTTCTTAAATAGCCAAGAGAATTCTGATCCATCTCCTGTGTATTGAACACATCAGTACTTTTTTAAAATTTCTTGGATCAACTCTAAAAAATATTGTATTATTAATGTACCTTAAAATTAAAGGAGAGACAGTCTGAAAGTGTTTGAAAAAGTCTTGAGAGAATCTTTTCATCACACAGTGATTCTGCCTCATAAAAGAAATAGAAAGATTTCTCTTTCTGTAGATTTCATATATTATCACATATACAATGTATATTATTATATTTATATTCTTCACATGCAGAGGAAATTCTTTGTGGGTTTCAGAGATATAAAAAAATAACAAATAAAAATAACAGCATCTCTTGTTTTAGTAGCACACACATGGCTGCGATGGTTTTCATCTACACTGCCAAAACACAGTATCATACTGTTTTAGGATGGATCACTTTTGCACTTAGTAAATTGGACTTAAAATATTCAGATTCCAAAGGAACAAAAAGTAACTTCACATAATACAGTGTATATGTATTGTATAAGCTTGTTTTGACAGTATTGGTTACATTCATCACAACAAGGCCTTGGGAATTTGCGGATTTTTTTTTATCCCTCCCTTCTGTACACTGTTGCTTACAGTGAACTGTTCTGCATTAATTAATGAAGGCTCACTCTGCAGTAGTTGCCTTGTTTTCTTTTCTTTTCCAAATGGATGCATCACTTAGTTTGACAAAATTGGAATTTAGGGAAGTGAACTTTGTTTTCCATGCTGGAAATACCTTTCAGTGTCCTTGTTAATGTAGATCTCACTAATGTTTTACTGCGAGTTTGCAACAATCCTTGCAAAGACAAAAGCAGAAGAGAAGCCTTGGAAAGCTTCCCAACAAACTGAGTACCTTATTCTTTCAGAAGTAACATGGCAAAGTTGACTGTTTGACTCTTAGCATTGATTCTCAAATGTATTCTCTAAATTGCCTCATTTATTCTCTAATGTGGACTCATAGATTTTTGTGTGACTAACGAACAGAATTTCATATACAACCCATCTTTCTCCAGGCCTCTGCAAAGAGTATAATGAAGTCATCCTCCTCATCATAACAATGTTTTTATATGGTTATTCCAGAGTAGTGGGGCTTTCACGTTCTTTTCACATGTGTTTGTGAGTTTATCACTTGCCATACAGTCATTCTTTTCTCTCCACTTGTGACTGGCTGCATGGCTTCAGCTCTCAGGCTAGTGAGCACTGGAAGCAGCTGGCCTGGAGTCCAGACTGCAGTGCTGCTATATCACTGGCTGCCTCCCTTATGGTCTGGTAACATGGCCCTACTAATTTTCTACTGGATAAGTGTCAAAGTAATCTTCAGACAACCACAAGATGAAGTGTGGGCAGTGCTTTCCACCACTACTTGAATCAAATTGTGTTCACCATTCCTTTTAGAGATTTAGCTGAAATATGTATGTAAAAGTTTGAAAAAATTTGCTATTTTGGGGCAGTCTTTGGCCATACCCAAGTCTTAAGCTGAGTCTGAGGGCAATCTTAAAAGCACATTACTGTGCTATTTCAAAATCACTGTTCAACTGCAACCTGTTTCTGTGGATCAGACTTGTATACCTGACTATGCCTTTCTTCATGGTGAGTTCCATTAAATAGCTTGAAACCTTATCTTTTCCTGGACGTGTGTGAATTTCTAATGTATGTACCAGGGCCATTAAAGACCTTTGAAGCCTTAAGCAGTCTTATTTCCTTCCTTCCTTCCTTCCTTCCTTCCTTCCTTCCTTCCTTCCTTCCTCTCTCTGCCTCCTTCCCTCCCTCCTTCTCTTTTTCCTTTCTTTCTTTTTTTTTTTTTTTTTTTTGAGGGAGAGGTAGAGAGCGCATGTGGGGAGGGGCAAAGGGAGAAGGGGAGAGAGAATCCTAAGCAGACTTCACACTGAACATAGAGCCCCATGCGGGGCTTGATCTTGCAATTGTGAGATCATTACCTGAGCCAAAATCAAGAGTCAGACACTTAACCGGCTAAGCCTCTCAGGTGTCCCATGCAGTCTTATTTTTTGATGTTTCAGTGATCTCACAGCAAATATATCAAATGTACTCATAATTCAATATTAAATATAGTTTTTGATTTAGAAGAATTTGGATATTGTTTTATAAATGTGCTTTGAAATTATGTTCTCATTTAATTTATGTATGGTTGTGATTTCTTTGCCATCATTAGGTACCTTTTGGAATTCTTTAATAAGATCATCTACTGTATAAACTTTAAAAATATTATTAATTGTTTATAATACTACAATTTAAAGTTAATTGAGTCACCATAATACATTTGTGGACAATTAATAATTTTCATTTTGTAATTTTCTTTTTATATTTTGATATCAGTAATAGTTTTTCATAGAGTCTTGAAAAGATTCTGAGACCCAAAAACTCTATTCTGTAGTGCCCAGTAAATGAACACCCTGGAGTTTCCAGCTGCTTTGGATACTTTAACTTGAAGTGTTGCATGGATAGTCTTCCCTCCCCTTCCTCCCTTCCTGTGTTCCTTCTTTCCTTCCTAAACACTGAGCCCTAACTGTGTGTTTGCTACATTATAACATGGATCATTTTACATTGGGTGTGTGATTCCTTCACCTGTTTGGATATTGTATATAAAAGTGAGCGGCCTTTATATAGCAGCACTGAATCGGTATCAGTAAATCATAAAACGAAGTAGGGAAAAGTAGAGATTTCCTATAGTTTTCTTGCTCCTCTGTAAGGTGGGACGTAGCAAGGCTGAGACTTGCTATTATGTGGGGGTCAGAATGGAAGAAGCATCAAGTAACATCAAATTCCATTTGAAAAGCAAGGGCAGAGTTGAAGAGCAAAACAGAGGCCAATTATTGGCTGTCAGGAAAAAGAGCTCAATGAATTGGATACCAGAAGCAGAATCTAGGGTAAAAGCCAGAACTTGCTCCACATGTCTCTTTGTTAGATGTATTTCCTCTTTATGAATTGTCTGTTTTTGACCTTTGCTCATTTGTCTTTTGAGATTTTAGTCTTTTTCTTATCTGTTTGATCTCTTTATATAGTCAACATATTAAACTAGATCTGTCATATTTACTGCAAAAACTTTTTCTCAAAATTACTTTTTATTTTCAATTTTTAATGTCACATCTTTCTATTCCATTTAATTTATTTTTGTAGCTTCTAAGCTTAGAAAGGCCATCCCCTCTATCTTGCTAATAAATCGTTTTTTTTTCTCCAAGTTTTATGATTCAGTCTTTAATTCTTTAACTCATATGGAATTTTCTTTAGTATATAATGTAAATAAAATGCTCCCATCATTTTTCCTCTAAGTGTATAATTTGTGATTACAAAATCATTTATTAATTTATCACTTTCCTTATTCATTCTTCAATGAATAGGTGTGTCTTTTTACTTACGAATTTAATTCTTTTAGGTTAGCTATCCTGTTTTATTAACCCATTTAAATTAAGCAGGGGAGGAGCAGAGAGAGAGGGAGACGCAGAATCTGAAGCAGACTCCAGGCTCTGAGCCATCAGTGCAGAGCCTGACGCAGGGCTCCAACCCACAAACCTGAGATCATGACCTGAGCCAAAGTCAGATGTTTAACTCACTGAGCCACCCAGTACCCCTAAACCCATTTTTATATCCATACTGTTTTCTTTTATTATTATAGTTTTAGGATGCTTAGTGTCTTTTTTAAGAAAGACTTATCTTACCTGTTTAATTTGTCAGATGAATTATTTTTCCAAGTTCTGAACAAGTTTACATTGAGATTTTGATTGAAATTGCATAAATGTGTAAATGACAAAATTTCTCATCTTTTTTTTTCACAAAGGACATTGATTTACATATTCTAAAATTTCATTTTTTATTATTAAAGATCAGCCCCCACCTCCCCGATTATTTGATTAGTGAGATAAGTGAGATATTATATGTACTGATATTGGTGCATGAGATAAGTGAGATATCATATATACTGATATTGGTGCATGAGGATGACACTTTGCCACAAATTACAAGTTTGTGGATAGTTTTAAAGCAGGGGTAACAAAGAGGCACTTAACTATAATAAATTCTTACTCAGGTATTTCTGTAGCCAAAAACTTAGCTCTTCTGTAGCTGTAACTATACAGAGTTGCACTTTCTGCATATTTAAGTGGATCATTTTAATACCACTTTATATGAACTTCTTTTACTTTGTGTAATTAATAATGATCTTTCATTTATTCATGGAACTAATATTGTTTGTGCCGGACTTTTTTTCTGGGCTCTGGGGTATAAAAAGCCAATGAAATAGGAAGAGTATCTGCTCCTGTGGAGATTGTATCCTAGTCAGGGACACAGATAATGAACAAATAAACAAATACTTACAGACCAGGCAGTGACAATGTGCTGTGAGGACGATGAAAGCCAGGTAAGAAGAGGAGTGTGATGACTGATGGCTGTTATTTGAGACATAGTGGTTAGGGAAGATGGTCAGGGTGGTCAGGGTCATCTAATAAGATGAGCACAGACACATTGGGAGGGATGGTCCCATATGGGCCATGCACATATGGAGTAGTGGTGAGGAATGTTCTAGACAGAAAGGATGGGCAGTACAAAGGTGGAGGCTTTTCCTTCAGGAAGAAGCAAGGGGAAAAGAGCAGTTAAGTGTTGGAGAAATAGAATCAAAATAAAAATCTCCAAACCTAGGGATCCTCTCCATAAAGATAGTAGAGAGGGGCTCCTGGGTGGCTGAGCTGGTTAAGTGTCTGATTTCGGCTCAGGTCAAGATCTCATGGTCCATGAGTTTGAGCTCTGCATGGGGCTCTGTGCTGACAGCTCAGATCCTGGAACCTGGATTCTGTGTCTCCCTCTCTCTCTTCCCCTCATGCTCTGTCTCTCTTTCTCTCTCAAAAATAAATAAACATTAGAAAAAAAGATATAGAGAAAGAAAAGTTTTATTATTGAATATGTATTAAACTAGAATGTGATATGTGTATATCATAGGCAATTTACTAGGAAATTGCAAAGATAGAAAGAAATCTCCTTTTTATATAGCCAAGCACATGCAACCCATTACATACATTTTTCCAGTTTTAAAATTTATTATCTATTTTCATTAAGGTATATTGGTATACAATATTATATTAGTTTCAGTTGGACATAACATAATATGATATTTGTATATATTGTAAAATGATCACCACCATAAGTCTAGTTAAGATCCATCACTGTACATAGTTACAGAATTTTTTCTTGTGTTGAGAACTTTTAAGATCTACTCTCTTGGAACAAACTGGGTTTATGAGACGGGAGGTGAGTGGGGTGATGGAGGAAATAGGTGAAGGGGATTAAGAGTATACTTATCATGATGAGCACTGAGTAATGTGTAGAATTGTTGATTCATATTGTACACCTGAAGCTGATATAACACTGTATGTTAACTATACTGGAATTATAATAAAAATAAATAAATAATTTAAAAAATCTAGTGTCTTAACAACTATCAAATATACAGGACAGTGCTATTAACTATAGTCACTATGTTGCACATTATATGCCATGACTTTTTTTTTTAGAAATATTTTTAAAAATTATTTTAATGTTTATTTTAGAGAGAGACAGAGTGTGAGCAAGGGAGGGGCAGAGAGACACAGAGCCCATCATGGAGCTCCAACCCACGAATTGCGAGATCATGACCTGAGCCGAAGTTGGATGTTTAACCGACTGAGCCATCCAGGTGCCCCCATCCCATGACTTGTTTCTTTTATAACTGGAATTTTATACCTTTTGATTCCCTTCACCCATTCCTCCCATCCCCCCCTTTAACCTCTGGGGAGATGAGATAGCCTTTCAGAGACATTCCTGGGTCACAAAACTAAAAAGAGGCTTATCTGATTTTCAAAAGGATTTATATGCATTTTCAAGAGAGTAAAAAGTCCTATAATTACAAGTTTTCTAAAGTAAATGCTCTAAGTAAAGGATGGGGGGGGGGAATCTTTTCCCTTAATTTTCAGCTGGGGAGAATTAAGCTGCTCGTTGTTAATTTTTATTTTATCCTTACATAGGTGGCGAGTTAGAGAGGGAATCAGACAGTATGAAAATGACCAGATATTTAGATTTTTATTCAACTGAAATGGAGGCCCTGGAAAATTTTGAGCAGAGGAATGACATATTCCTTCGGAATTTTAGAAGGCAACCCTGTCTGCTTCATGGAGAGTTGAAGAGAACTTGGGTGGAGGTCTCAGTCCTTGAGAATGCTGCACGGGAAGTATTGGGAGACAGGAAGAGGGGAAGAGAGCACTGTTTCTGCCTATGACACAACATAGATTTTAGGGGACATTGTAGAAGGCTTTAGAGGTTGGGAGGGTGGAGGCTTCAGTGAGATGAGTGCATGTACAGAGCTCACAAATGACTGAGGTCATTTAAAATCCAGATTTCTTTCTTTACATCTACCTTCTCTTCCATTTTGTCCTGCAAAGAGCTTGAGGTCAGAGACTGTATCTAATGTTTGTTGAATGAAAGTTTAACCTCCAAACTATGTTTCATTAACATCTGAGGGAATAAATCAGTGTGTCAACTGGTTTGTCTCTTTTTCCTTTTCTCTGTCACATATTTCTTGAGCATCTGCTATGTACTAGATACTGGGATAAAATGAATGAGAAGCTTTCTCTGACCTCAGGAAGCTTAGTGTCTACTTGGGGAGATGGTTGAGTGTATCGACAATTTCAGTGCGAGGTGATAAATTCTATGATAGCTATATGCACTAACTTGCTCAGATAAAGTTTATATGTAGTTACATAATTGTATCTCACATATAAGGGTTCTATTTTACAAAGAATGTAAATTCAGGCTGCATTTGGCTTTGCCTTAGTATACTGGTATTACTTTAAGAACAAAAGGCTTATATTTTCCTCTCTCCCCCCTCCTCCTCCTCCTCCTCCTCCTCCTCCTCCTCCTCCTCCTTCTTCTTCTTCTTCTTTTCTGTACATGGTTTACTGTCTGACTCTACTCTAGACAAAAATCTCATGAGGTGGACTTAATGTTGTAAAAGAGGTTCATTGTCAGGATCTGATGCTAAGGCAGGTAAAATCTGTGTACTTCCTTCATTCAGCAGATGTTAGAGAGACTACCCTGTGCCAGCTACTGTTCTAGGAATTCAGCAGTGAATAAAACTAAAAAGTTCCTGTCCTCATGAAACTTGCACTCTAGTGATAGTTTTGGCCGCTTTTCCTCACCTGTGGTGACACCTTTAAGGTGGGGTAGTAGCAGTGTAGCTGTAACCCAGTTGTCAGATGACTAATAAGCAGAAATGACAACTTTACCTTAAACCAGTGGTGCTTCCCTGCTTTCCTTTTAATTCATTTACTGGGCCTCAAGCTTATTGTTTATTGCCTTTTGAAATCATTCCTCCAATAAACGTGAAAGAGAATGAGTGGCTGTATGCCAAGTTTGTCGTATGTTGTTGAGTAGAATGAATGTGGGTTTTACTTCAGAGCTGTTGCCAGAAAGGAACAGTAATTACATATGAAATTACAATAGGAATTGGGTTTAAAACTTAATAGAAAAAGAAGCCCTCATGTCTGAGCACTAATTACAAACAAAAGTTAAGTAAGGAGAAGAAGGGAGAGAAGTCCTTCAAAAAGCTAGGAATGTTTCAATGTGCAACAAAGAGGAATGCTTTATTGTCAGTTCATGGAAAATGGAGCAGATTCCTATAGCAATACATCAGAACAATAGCCCTAATGTCACGCTGCTCCAGAAGTTATCTGTATACAATCTGTATACCCATCTACTCCTCTGTAATTGTTGAGATTGCTTTCTGATTTGACAGGTATTTAGGAGACTGAAGATTCAGGGAATGCAGGTTTAGATAGAAAATACTAATACTTTTAAATCTGGGAGGCAGCTACAAGGCTCTGCCATATATTAACTGAATGGACTTGGTAAATCGTGACCTTTCTGTACCTCAAGTTCCTTATCAGATTTTCTACAAGGGGGTGACTCAGGTGCTTTCTAGGATCCCTTATAGTTTTCAGCTTTAAATTTACGTGGCTTCATTTGGGTTTTGGTGTAAATATAGTTGAGCTCTTGGGAGTGTGTATATTAGCAGCTATTTCTTTATTGGGATGGACTTACATACAAACACACACAGGCAGGGGTGCCTGGATGGCTCAGTCTGTTAAGCATCTGATTTTGGCTCAGTTCACGATCTCACTGCTTGTGGGTTTCAGTCCTGCATCGGGTAAATAAACATTAAAAAAATTAAAAACACACACACAGAGACAAACACACATAGACATATAGCACCCCTTAAGTTTTTTGGTTAATATATTTAATTCAGCAAATAATATGGAATGTTTTCCAGACTTAGAATAGATTTAAGTTGGATATGGCTAAAATGTGTATCTTGTCAAAATATCCTGTTTTACTTAAGGAAAAATGACACAGCTATTTATTAAGCACCTATGCCAGATGTACCATTTATGACATTCTTAATATGTGTTAGAAACTGTGATAGTTATTTATGGACCATATATTAATTTAATACTAATGACAACTTTACAAGGTAGATACTATTATTGCCAAGTTACAAATGAGGAAATTGAGATAGAGTTAAGGTAACTTACCCAAAGCTACTCAGCTTTTAAGTAACAAACAGTATTCAAATTTAAGTCTGACTTATTCCAAAGTTGTGGCTCTTTTATTCTTTTAGGTTCTAGGAACATATTAAAAAACATCAAATGCCTATCTTGAAGGAGTTTCATATTAGTAGGGGAGACAAAAAAGGCTAATGTATGGTTCAGTAGGAAAATGTCGCTGAAATGTCAAAATTATAAAAGTGTCTTGAGGAGATTGTTCTCAGCTAGGCAAAAAGCTTAGAGGTAAGAAAGAATGTGTTGGAGAAGGAGGTACAAGAAATCCAGGTCATTCTGAATGCCTAATACTTTGTAGATGTAGAAGTCTAAACTTCCAGAAAATAATTTCTTTGGAGAATTCCATTTATCAGAGAGGTGGTATGGCTAGGGGTGATTCAGGTCTGTCCACTCCAAGCTGTTGTGGGAAGTGATGTCTAAGGAGTACATCATGATGACACAAAGAGAAACTTCCACTGTTTATTCATTTGTTCATTCACTTATTCAGTATCTTTTCATTACATATCCAATACATTATATATTTCAATGCATATTCATTTAATACATTGACTGCTTACCATAACTTTAATTACAAAATATAAGTACAACAAAACATAAGATTTAATTCCTGCTCTCATCTTAGTTTAATGGGGAAGGCAGAAAAATAAACAATTATACAATGTGGTAATTGCAACAGTAGAAGAATAACCACAACAAGAACAGTAATTTTATTCCCATTTACTGAACAGATCCAAGGAACCCAACATCGTGTTTAGCTGTTTACATATATTACCTTATTTCATTTTGGCAATGGCTCTGCAAGGCAAGTATTGCTATCCTCATTTTACATACTTGGAAGCTGACACTTGGAGAGGATAAGTGACCTGACACTTGGAGAGGATGAGTGACCTGCACAAGGTCATAGAGATACTGAATGTAAACAGGCTGCAGTGGAAGCATACAAGAGGGGCACGTAACTAGCAAGAAGGCCTCCTGGAGTTATGGATGTCTTCCTTGGAACCTAAAGAACAAGTACTAGCAGACATTGTTCTAGAGAAAAAAAATGGAGGTGAGGTGATGAAGATAGTGGAGGATGGGATGGAAATGGAGCTGTGTTGACCTGGAAGCAGAGGAGACCTCGATTCATTTAAGAACCTACATACAAATGATAAGTGTGGCTGGAGGATGAGGGACACACAGATGACCAGCAAGAGATGAGCCTGGAGAGACGAGTGGGTGACTGCTCATGAAGGACCTGGCGAGGCGTGTGAAGCAGCTGGAGTTGTGAGAGGTCTCAAATTACCTAACACTCTGGAATCCTTCTTGATACAGATTTGAGGATGGTTCCATCACCAGTTCCCCCAGGGCATGGGCAACTCCATTGGACTGCTATCTGTCCTTTAGGCCATTTTACTTCTCTTGGGATTTTGTCCTTTTGTGGATTTTTTGTTTGTTTTTTGTTGCTCTTATAGAACTGCCTATAACTCCACAGATGATAGGAACTAAATGCCTTTGCCTTTCTCCCACCAGAAGGGCTCCAATTTGCCAGCCCTAGCATATGCCATCTTGGTCTCTAGCCCAGAAATGTATGAATTCCAGAAGCCTTGAGCAGAGAATGTAATTCTGGATCTTCCATAATTACCCAGACTTTAGGTGACATCACCCCGAGAGCCTGTAGCCTCCCCCATCCATCAGAGATAAGGATACTCTCAGAAAGGCAGTCTTTCAAGGCTTCTGGTGACTCCCAAGAGTGTCTACCCATCCACCATGGTTCTGTTTAGACTGATTCTCTAGGTAATCTTACAGCCAACCAAAGTTTTTGATCAGAGCTTGGTGGGAAAGCATGGTCTCTGGAGCTACATCAGCCTTTTTAAAAATTTCTCTTCTCCCTCAAAACTAGCTGTATAATTGTAAATTTCTTAACCTCTTGTTCTCTACTTTCTTCATATCTATAAATGGGTGTAATAACAATACTTACCTCATGGAGTTGTCGCAAAGGTTAAATGTAAATTGCTTACAATAGTTCCTGACACAGAGTAAGTGCTCAATAAATACAGGTTGTTAACTATTGTTAACTCTCCTTTCCCTTATTTACATCACTGTACTACTCTGTGCTTCCTTTTTGTGATTTGGTTTTCACTGTTTCTCTCTCTTCCAACCCCTTTCCTCATGACTTTCTTGGGCCCCTCTCCCATATTTAAGACACTCCTTTCACATATACTTCTATTAAGAAGTATCTATCATACAAAGAACAGATTGGGGGTTGTCAGTAGTGGGGTGGTGGATGGTGGACAAATTGGGTGAAGGGAATCAAAAGGTACAAACTTCCAGTTATAAAATAATTAAGTCATGGGGATGTAATATATAGTATAGTGAATATAGTTAATAATACTGTATTGCATATTTGAAAGCTGCTAAGAGAGTAAATCTTAACAGTCCTCATCACAAGAAAAAGATTTTTTTTGGTAACTGTGTATGGTGATGGATGTTAACTAGACTTAGAGTGGTGATCATTTTGCAATATATACAAATATCAAATCATTATGTTGTGTATCTGAAACTAATATAATGTTATACATCAATTACACCTTAATTAAAAAAATATTTTAGTATCTGTGTTTGTATTAGTTTCTTAGAGTTGCTGTAACAAACCACAACCTCAGTGGCTTAAAATACTGCAAATTTATTCTCACGGAGTTTTGTAGTCCAGAAGTCCAAAAATCAAGGTTTCATCAGGACCATACTCCCTATAGAGTCTCTTGGGAAGAATCTATTTCTTGTTTTTATAGCTTCTCGTAGTTCCAGGCATTCTTGACTTGTGGCCATGTCAGTCTAGTTTCTGCCTTAGTCTTCACATCACCTTCTCCACCATGTGTCTGTGTCAAAACTCTCTGCCTCTCTTTTAGAAAGACACATGTGATTGCATTTAGACTCCACAAGAACAATTCAGGATACATTCATTCTATCAAGATCTTTAATGTAATCACATTATTTACCATAAAAGGTAATATTCATTCTTTTGCCATGTAATGTATATTCACAGATTCTGGGGATTTGGACATGAACATATCTTTTTTTGGGTCACGATTTAGTCTACTATAATGTTCCTGAGGAATAGTGTTCCACAGTTTTTCTTCATTGCAATGTCCTTGACTGATTTTGGTATTAGGGTAATGCAGACCTTGTAGAATGATTTGGGAAGATTTTTTTCTCCTATTTGCTAAAAGATTATGTGTAAAGTGGTATTATTTTTTACTTAAATTTTTGATGGAATTCACCAGTGAAGCTATCTAGGTTTGATGTTTTGTTTGTGGGTAGATTTTTAATTCCAAATTCGATTTCTTCACTAGATATGGAGCTACGCAGGTTATCAATTTCTTCTTAAGTGAGCTTGGTAGTTTGGGTCATTCTCTCACCTGTTTTGTTTTAAATTGTGATTAGTTTTTTTACATTGTTTTTTCTCCCCCTAGTTTCTTGGGGTGCAAGCCTTGGTAATTTCTTTCAGATCTTTCTGATTTTCTGATATAGACATTTAGTGTTATAAATATCTCTCTAAACATTGTTTTAGTTATACCTGCAAATTTTGATAGGCTGTGTTTTCATTATTATTCTGTTCAAAATATTTTAAAATTACCCTATTTGATTTCTTCCTTGATCTAAGGGCTATTTGGATGTGTGATATTTGGTTTCCAAATATTTTTTAACTAGTTCTTTCTGTAATTAATTTCTGATTTTGTTTATTGTGGCTGAAGAAGATACTGTGTGTTATTTGATTTCTTTTAAGTTTATTTGAATGTTTTTATAGCCTAGAATATTATTTATCTAGGTAAATATTCAGCTGCACTTAGAAAGAAAGTGAATTCTGCTATTGTTCTGTGCAGGGTTCTGTAAATGTCATTTAGAGAATCAATACTCAAGTCTTCTTTCTATATCCTTACTTATTTTTCAGTCTACTAGTTTTTAATGTTATTAAGATAGTGTTATTACATATTAAATAATAATTGTGAATTTTTTTTGTCCCATCAGGTCTATCAGTTTTGCTTCACATAGTTGGAGCTCAGTTATTGCATGTATAAACATTCAGTATAATTTTTCCTCTTGATGAATTGCACTTTATTATCAATTAAATGACATTTCTTGTAAATTATTTTATTCTGAAATCTACTTTGGTATTAAGTCATATCTACTAATAGATATTAATAGTAACTCTAACTTTCTTTTGATTATTATTAATATGGCATATTTTCCCCAGTCTTTTTCTTTTATCTGTTTATATTTATAGTTGGTTTCTTACATGTAGCAAATATTTGGATTTTGATCTTTTTTTATCCAATCTGACAAGCTCTTTCTTAGTGTCTTTAGAACATTTATATTTAATGGAATTATTAACAGAGTTGGGTTTAAATGTAACATCTTGTTTGTTTTCTCTTTTTCTCTTCTGCAATTTGTTCCTTTTTTCCTTCTTTGGAATTAATTGACTATATTTTCAATACATATTTCATCTCCTTTTTTGGCTTCTTATGAATTTTTATTTATATTATAGCAATATTTTAGGGTGTTTAGTATATGTTGTCAGTTTATTACACTTTACCTTCTTTTCATGTCACAACCTTACAACTGCACACTTCCATTTCTCATTTCCCAGCCTTTGTACTATTGTGGTTATATATCTAGGCACTTGTTACAAATCACACAAATTTGTAATTGTTTCTTTTTTGTTTTGAAAAGTCAGTTGTTTTTGTGTTCATTTGAAAATTGAGAAAAATTATTTATATTTACCTACATACCATTTTATTCCTTTGTTTCGATCTTGGCTTCCATCTTGTATTACTTTCCGTTTTCAGGGAGGACTCCCTTTAAATAACATTTTTAGTAACATACATCCATTGGTGATGAATTCTTTTAGCCTTTGTATGTCTGAAAGCATCTTTGTTTTGCTTTTGTTTTTTTCTTTCAGCATCTTGAAGATGTTACTCCACTGTCTTCTTTAACTTCAGATACCTTTTCATCCACTTCAGTCACTCACCCCTAGGGCCACACCTTGAGCCTTGTCATTTATTTGTGTATTGGTCAAATTTTATTAAGCATTCTTCACTTGCCATTTTGCTATATTGAGATATGGCAATAAACAAGATGTACACGGTCACTGTTCTCCTGGAACTTACAGACATAATATAGAAATAAATATATATTTATAGAATATAAAACAATAAATGTTAGTATGATGAGCGCTACCAAAGGTGAAACACAGCATATTATGATATTACATGATGGATTCAGATGGCTCTGGGCATCTTCTTAAGGATGCAACTTCTTTTTTAAAAAAAAAATGTTTTTTTTACATTTATTTATTTTTGAGAAACAGAGTGAGACAAAACGTGAGTGGGGGAGGGGCAGAGAGAAAAGGAGATACAGAATCTGAAGCAGGCTCCAGGCTTTGAGCAAGCCGTCAGCACAGACCCTGATGCTGGGCTCGAGCCCACGGACTGTGAGATCATGACCTGAGCCGAAGTCGGACGCTCAACCAACTGAGCCACCCAGACACCCCAAGGATATAACTTCTAATATGAGACTTAAGAAATGAGTAGGAGTTATCAAAGTAAAGTGGATGAGGAGTGGGAAGGCAGTGCATATGGTAGAGAAGAATTAGCTTTTTTAAAGGCCCAGAGACAAAAGCAAATATTGTATATTCAAGAATGAGGATTAGAGGGAAGATGGGAGCACAGAAAGGGAGAGTGTATGTTGTAGAGGGAGTAAGAGGATGGAGTATTGAGGGAGAGGAAATGGAAACGTAAGGGGGTGGGATCATACAGATCAGGCTGTCAGGGCATCAGGACATGCTAAGAATTTTGACTTCTTTTTAAAGAGTAACCAGAAGGCATTATAGGGGTTTAAGCAGGAGAATGGCATGACTAGATTGCATTTTAAAGACATCTCTGGCTATGGAGAATGGATTTGGTGTGGAGTTGATTGGGTTGAAGAGGCAGGATGGGTAATGTTGAAAGACTAATTAAGAAACCACTGTGTTGGTCCAGGAACAGGATCATGGTGGCTTGGGCTGTATTGATGGGTGGATTATACAGCTCTTTAGGACTAGAACCTAAGGAAATTTAGATTGGATGTGTGGGCTGGGGGAGAGAGGATAGAGTCAAGATGTTGCCCAAATTTCTAATTAAGTGAGTAGTAGTGCCATTTACTGGAGTAGGAGCACTGGAGAGGAATATATTTTGGGGGAAAGATTTAGTTTGGGATAATGGGGTTGAATGGCTTAGGAGACAGTGTTTCAATCTCTGGTAAGGCTCCTATTTGACCAACTCTTTTTTGAACCATGTAGGATCATTTTCATTCTTATTTGTTTGTTTGTTTTTTTCTAGAGAAAAGTAACACTTTCAATCCTGTCTCTCTCTCTTTTTTTTTTTTTTTAATTTTTTTTACCGTTTATTTATTTTTGAGACAGAGAGAGACAGAGCATGAATGGGGGAGGGTCAGAGAGAGGGAGACACAGAATCTGAAACAGGCTCCAGGCTCTGAGGGGTCAGCACAGAGCCTGACGCGGGGCTCGAACTCACAGACTGCGAGATCATGACCTGAGCCGAAGTCGGCCGCTTAACCGACTGAGCCACCCAGGCGCCCCTCTCTCTCTTTTTTTAAAGTTTATTTATTTGGGGCTCCGCTGGTTGAGTGTCTGACTTTGGCTCAGGTCATGATCTCGCACTCCATGAACTCAAGCCTCACATCAGGCTCTGTGCTGACAGGTCAGAGCCTGGCCTGCTTCAGATTCTGTGTCTCCTTCTGTCTCGACCTCTCCACCTTGCATGCTCTGTCTCTGTCCCAAAAATAAATAAACATTAAAAAAATTTAAAGTTTATTTATTTTGAGAGAGAGAGAGAGAATTATGATGGAATTATGATGCCTCTAGCTCATGGCATTTCAGAAGTAGCCATTCTTTTTTCTTTTTTTTAATTGGTCTTCTTGGGGTACCTGAATGGCTCCGTTGATTGAGCGTTCAACTCTTGATTTCGGCTGAGGTCATGATCCCAGGGTCGTAGAATTGAGCCCCATGTCAGGCTCTGTGCTGAATGTGGAGCCTGCTTAAGATTCTCTCCCCCTCTCTGTCTGTCCCCTCACCCATTTGCACTCTCTCTCTCTCTAAAAAAAAAAAAAAAAAAAAAACAAACCAGTATTTAAAATAAATAAATAAACCTTCCTTTCTTCCCTCCCTCCCTCCCTCCCTGCCTCCCTCCCTTCCTTCCTTCTTTCCTTCAGCTCTGCACCCAACACGAGGCTTGAACCACAACACTGACATCAAGAGTTTAATGTTCTACCAACTGGACCAGCCAGGTGCCCCCTAAAGTAGCAATCCTTAATCACAACCAGATCCTGTATTTGTATTTAACTGGAAAGGATCTTGAGAGGTCATCTAGTCCAATTCAATCCTCATTATTTACAGACATGAAAATAGAGACTAAGAGAGTTGAAATGATGCGCCTTGATTACTTGGCTGGTAAATTTATATCTAATACTATAGTCCAGTTTTTCAGACTACTAATTTAGCACCTTTTTTAGGAAATAATTGCTCCTTGAGCTTAATTGAGTAATTGAGAATTGTGTGATTATGTGGCTAAAACAACAGATGAAGGACATTACATTTTTGGTTATGTTTGTAATGTTTCAGAATACAAGGTCCATGGAGCAGGGAGCCAAGTAACATTGCAATATGAGAATGGAATATGAAGGACTTGGGCAAGGGGTTTGGCTATGTAAACCAAGAGAATATAATATGCTTCTCTCATCTAAAATAATTTGCATGGAGAGATATCAGTGTGACACTTTATCATGTAAGTTTTGGTGTGTTGGTAATTCTCTTAGTTGATAACTCTTTTGCTTCTAACTAGTGAGAGAGAGAGTGAGCGAGATGTCTTTTTCTTAGTATAGTTTTTTTTTCTCTTTTACGTTCTAAACAAAAAAATCAAGTGCTTTCAAATTGCTAGGTTTACTTGCTTTGAGAGGACATGTGCAGTTGTTTTTCTCAGGAGAATAGTCTGGTAGATTATTCTCTTACTGGTTCAAGAAGGGGGAGGAGGATTCTGGATTGTGTAGACTATTCACTTCATTAGTAAGGCCTTGACATGGGGGGAAAACCCCTGCACACTTGATCAGAACCTGGACATTTTTATACTTTTTCTTGATGTTGTCTTTGATTTCTCTGTTTCTAGCTAACTATATACAACACAAATAAATGCCTGCTATTTCTTACAATGGGGAATCAGTAATCTGTTCTCATTCTCTTCTTTAAGATTATTAAGAAAATACAACTCCTGGGATTAAAACATTTTTATAAAGGGAATATCACTTACTGGTTGATAACATTGCACCACCACTATTATATTCAAATAGTAATTTCAGTTATTACTGTTGAGTCCTTTATAATAAAGATGTTTAAATATATAAGAATATGGAAGAAAGATGGGTACAAGCCAGATCATTTTATTTTTACTCTATTTTAATGAAAACAAATGAGATAAAATAAAGGGGTAAATTTTGATACTTTTAGGATTTTTATCTAAAAGGAGGGGCTAAACTTCTAATTATAATTTAATAAATACTTGAAAAACACAAAGCAAAAGCCAATTCATAGGTAATTGATATATGATCATTCTATCCCTACAAGGATAAAAACAAATGTTATCATAATCAAGTTTCAGAAGGAGTATGTTATTTGAGATTTTCAGGAATAAAGATACTGTCCCCAATTATTCTGTTTTGACTGAAACTACTTTAGTAATTAATTCATTTCCCCAGATACTTGGCCATTTATTGTTTTATATTACAATGTTAATATTTCTCTTTACAACTACAATTATTATAGTTGTGCTCTGGGAAAAAACCTATTAAAATATGTTCTTAATTAATTTACATGTCCATAATTCTATTACTAAGGCCCATTTTAAAAATAATTTGTTCATTTATATATTTTTAATTCATTAATTGTATATAAATGATTTCCCTTTTAGTGTTTCTTAGTTAATAGAAAAATATTTTAAATAGTAAAAGTACCCCCAACTTATAAAGGTAAACTTTTGGAATTAGGTAAGAGCATTTAATTCACCATGTTAACCTAGGGTGGCGATTGTTAATTTCTGATAATTTTTGATAGACAGAGAGACAGAGCACAAGTGGGTGAGGGGCAGAGAGAGCCAAAGACACAGAATCTGAAGCAGGCTCCAGGCTCCGAGCTGTCAGTGCGGAGCCTGATGTGGGGCTCCAACTCACAAACCGCGAGATCATGACCTGAGCCAAAGTCGGTCGCTCAACCGACTGAGCCACCCAGCAGCCCCTTCAGATTCTTATTTAAGTATAATACAATTAGTGATTGGCTCCTGTCTTCCTCCTAGCGCTTGTTCTCAAAATAATAGAGTAAATGTATAATACAATTAGTGATTGGCTCCTGTCTTCCTCCTAGCGCTTGTTCTCAAAATAATAGAGTAAATTTCTGTAGGAGATGTGGGGGGGAAAGGAGAAAGTTTTGGTGGGGAAACTTTTTCTGTGGGAACAGGTAGATGAAAGGTGGACCCTGAGCTCAGTCTCCTAGGAATGGGATAACAGAACTAGGGCCAACTAATGGAGTTTTTGTGTGATCATCACTGCTTTTCTGATTCTAGCCAGCCCCAGGACTCACAAAAATCCTCATCTGTACTGACGTCTGAAGAGGACAGCTGTCAGTCGATGGTGCTATGCTACATTCAGGGATAGGTGAATTTGAATTCCCCAGATCCCCAATTCATTGGCAAGTTTTGCCCTACTCCTTTGATTAATTTAGAAATAATAAGACCCTGTACCTAACAAGGCTGAATATTTTGGATCCTACTTATTTTGTTTACTTTAAGTAAAAACAATATTTATATGAGAAAAATATCTACAAGCACTGTAAGAGTTGAAAGGAAAAAGAATCTCTTGAGAAAGCAGTGGGATTTCTTAGCAGTAATATGAGTTTTTTTGAATTTTTATAAAGCAAAGGGGCCAACACTTAATAAATTTGTTTAAGGCAGGGACACTATTCAATGGTGTCAAACAATATGACATATTTAATTACAACCCTGTACTTTTTAAAAAATGTTTGTTCATTTTTGAGAGTATGTGAGTGGGGGAGGGGCAAAAAGGGGACAGAGCATCCTAAGCAGACTGTGCTGACATCAGCGAGTCCGGTGCAGGGCTCAAACTCAGGGACTGCAAGATCATGACCTGAGCCGAAGTCAGATGCTCAGCCAACTGAGCCACCCAGGTGCCCCAACCATGTACTTTTTAATACTTCCTGTGTCTGGCATATTATTACCTCCAGGAGTATTCTGGAATATAGAAAGTTATTTGGGCCTTGGACTCTGAGTGGATTTCTAGGGCAGTTGTGTATTGAACAGATTTCCTCACTCTTAGGGGTGGGGACTCCTGCAAGAGTTGTCTAGCTATATTGTGTGGGCCTAGTCATTCCTATTTCCTACTTAGGCTTTTGCTTGAAGTAAAGTTAGTAGATCTTTTAGGAATCCTCCAAAAGATGGATGGTACCTACAAAGAGTCAAGTAGAATAGGACTCCGCTATGACCACTAGTGATATACAATAATTTTCTTAAAGCTTATGAAGTAAAACCACCTGGTTTCTGTGCATTTATCTTAGATAAATGAAAAATGACCCTGCACTTGGTGAAAGTGATAAGAAATGAATACTCAGTTTCAAAATCAAGTTGACAGTCTTGATAACTTAGAGAATCTAGAAAAAAATGCAGTTTTTCCTATTCATTGAAAATTTTTAGCCTGGTGTATCATGAATGTGCTGTTTAGCTAATGAAATTGTTCTTTGTTTCAAAACTTTCTTATAACTTTCTATTATTACAAAATCACACTAATTCCTTCTTTAATTTTATATATTCCCTATATAGTTCGTGGGAAATATATTAAGAGTTACATTTGGAAGTTAGAGACTAATTTTCCTAGGTGAACTTGTATACTTTTCTTGTACATGCAAGTGATTTTTAAGGAGGCATCAGAACCTTGTTAATTCAAGTGTGGTTTGTGGACCAGCAGCATTGACATCACTTGGGAGCTTGTTAGAAATGCAGAATCTCACCATCCCAGTCCTACTGAATCAGAAACTGGAGATGTGGCTCAGTAGTATTTACTTTAACAAGCCCTCTGGGTGATTCCCATGCACGTGAAAGTGTGAGAATCTCTGCTTTAAGAAAGAGGTATCTTTCGTTGTACCTTTCCAGCTGCCAACACTGATGTTCTTCCCAGGAATATTGCTGCTGTGACCTGGGATGTGCAAACTTGAGTTCTTAACTAGTTAGAAAGTGTATATGACCAATATCCTTTTTCCTTGCTTATCTGTGCGCCCATAACAATTCTCCAGTGTTATCGGAATGATAAAATACAGAAGTTTGTATTAGGTTGAGAATCTTGCAATGAGAAGAGAGAGCATCTTAAGTGCTGATGATTATGGTAATTCCCCCTCACCCCTCAGGAGTAATTCACATTTTACCTCGTGTCTGGTGAGGAAGTTTGACTCTGGCCACAGTTGCTTTTAGCTGATTATATACAACAGGTGCTTTTTGATCTTGAAAAAAAAATGGAGAAAATTCCATTAATCATTAGAATAAAAACAACAGAATTTCTTTTGGAGAAATGGAGTAGTATTTCAGGTGTTTATGTAGAGGGAAATCAGGGAAGAAGAAGAGATAAAGAAAGCCATTTGGTGAAAATGATTTTTTTAATGGCAAAAATGACAGCAGTCCACACACTCTTGGATTTTTTTTTTTTTTAAATTTTTTTTTTCAACGTTTTTTTATTTATTTTTGGGACAGAGAGAGACAGAACATGAACGGGGGAGGGGCAGAGAGAGGGAGACACAGAATCGGAAACAGGCTCCAGGCTCCGAGCCATCAGCCCAGAGCCTGACGCGGGGCTCGAACTCACGGACCGCGAGATCGTGACCTGGCTGAAGTCGGACGCTTAACCGACTGCGCCACCCAGGCGCCCCCACACTCTTGGATTTTTAATACCCAAATTATAAAATAAAACTCTGTTAGGCATCCCAGTTGTTTTCTTCTATTCATTACCTCCACAGTGGCAATTTCCTTATGCATCTATTAGATTACAAAGGAATTAATCATTACTGTCCAGAGAAAGATTCTTCTCAGTTCCTAAAATCTACTTTTCATTTCACAAAAGGAATTTTCTTCTTTTAAAAAGATTTCTTATTTGGGGTGCCTGTGTGGCTAAGTCGGTTAAGCCTCCCCAACTCTTGGTTTCAGCTCAGGTCATGATCTCCTGGTTTGTGAGATTCAGCCCAGTATTGAGCCGCATTGCGCTACATGCTGTCAGATTGGGATAGTCTCTCTCCCTCTGTCTCTGCCACACCTCCCCTGCTTGAGCATGCATGCAGGCAGGCTCTCTCTCTCTCTCTCTCTCTCTCTCTCTCAAAATATATAAACATTAAAAAAAAGGTTTCTTTTCTAAATTCTAGGAATAAGCCAGATGAATTGCTAGAATTAACTTTACCTTATTTTAATCTCTTTCCCCACAAACTAGTTATTTAGTGTTTCCTTTTAAATAAATTTTGAAATATACTATTGTTTCCATTTTAAAATGCTTAAAAATACAGGATTTTATTACTTACAATGAATCTAAATTTCCCAATGTGCTTCCTTTCCTTTAGAGATATTTTCACACCTACTCTATCTAGAAAAAGCAACTTTTAGACAATGCTTATAATTTAAAGAAACAAACAAGTACTTTAACAAATTTCCAAATAGGTTCAACTGGTCTTCAAATTATCACTTTCTTGACACATTTTTCATAAGATAAGACAAAGTGTTTCAAGTAGTTCAGATAAGAGTTGCTGCACGTTGCTATTGCCATAACAGAAGTTTTAGAATGGTCTTTTCTGTGGCCTTGACAGCTGAATGAAATAACAGGCTTGACAGACTTCACTGATATTGGAAAACAATAAAACCAATATATCCTACAGCTGAAACATTAAATTAAATTTCCATCATGTTATCTTTGCTGGCTATTCATTTGCTGGTTAAGAATCTCTTGGCATTTCTTTGAAACAATATCTGATAACTGTTCTCTAGACTAACATTAATTTTCCTTTTCTTACTTTTTTTTAATAGCCAGACTTACAGCACAGTGCTTTTAACTTTCCCCATTTGGCCACCCATACATGTTTTTCAATATCCAAAATAAGAAAAGTGCTTTTTAAGAAACATATATGCAGTACTTAAACATTAAAAGAGAGATTTTACATCTTAATGTTAATCAATGAGTAGACAGATCCAGGAAATGTATAAGCACTATTAGATTATGCATTTTCAAACGGGTCTGGATAAAGTCAGGCTAGAATATTCTGTTTTTATAGGTTAAGTAAGTTAAATCATCTCCTTTGATCCCAGGGTCTTCTCTTTTTCAGTTTTCCATGCTGCCACTATGGTTATCATCCAAACATATTGCTTCATTTCTCTGCTTTGAAAGTGTTGTTGGTTCCCCATGGCTAGCAGGATAATCTTGTTATCATAGGATGCAAATCTCTTCACAAGTTAGTCCTAATCTTCCAACATCATTTTCAGTTTCTTCTATTCATTTCTTCTATGTTCCAACGGGTGCAACTTGTTGCTGGTCTTGGAACATTCCACGTCCTGGGATACCCATGTGTTTGTTTCATGCTTTATGATCTTTAAGTAAATTCCTCATTAGGGCCCTGGACACCCCCATTACGGCCTGTAATTAACTGAGGGTGATCCTGGTTCTTTTGTAAGTCAAAGTCTCTGTTCCTCAAGGCTGTTCCTAGAAACATGGTGTCCCTTGGCAACACGAGGAGTGCATAATGTCCATAAATCTCCCGCCTAAGGTCCTTTCATTTAGAAATTGTTTGCTGTGCTTTGTATAAAAGAATGGGCAATAACTCTCTCCTCAGAATAGAACATGAGGCAATGGAATTGTGATTTGAAAGCCCTGTGGGCCAATAAGTTTTACTCTGCTAAAAGCAATAAGAATGCTCATAATACCTCTCTCTGTCCCCCTTCACCTCAGAATGGTGACTCATGGCCTCAGTGGCCCTGTTGTGAGTAGCAGTTAACTTCTCTGTTCATTGCAAAGTGAGTGATACCACTCTCGTTCTTTACTCCATTTGGGCACTTTCAGAGTCTTACCTTCAGGGGCGCCTGGGTGGCTCAGTCAGTTAAGCATCCAACTCTTGGTTTTCGCTCCGGTCATTATCTCACGGTTTGTGGGATGGAGCCCTGCGTTGGGCTCTGTGCTGACTGCATGGAGCCTGCTTGGGATTCTCTCTCTCACCCTCTCTCTCTGCCCCTTCCCCACTCGCGCTTTGTCTCTCTCAAAATAAGTAAATAAACTTAAAAAAATTAAAAAAAATCTTACCTTTAGACAGAGGGTAGAAGCAAAGCAGACAATAGATGGATATTGCTTCTATATTTGATAGACAGTTCAGGAGGACTAAGTCCTTAATAGCTAGACTCTGCTTCTGCAGTTTTCTTCTCATCAAAAAGAATCACAGAACAGCATTGGCTAAAGGGAAGAAGCAAGGGTATACCATGTTCCCTTTGTATGGAATTAATAATTCTCTATTTTCTGCCTGGTTACTGATACCATTTGAAATATACTGATTCCTCTCCACTGGGGAGTGTGCCTGTCTACTGGGTTGTGCTCCAGCAGCTATTTTGTGTAATACTCCTATTACAGAGGTTTTATATTATGAATAACATTATTATTTCTTCACACCTCCCTTACTAACCTGTATCTCTTGTGCTTGGTATTTCCAGTACTTAGTATAGTGCTTGGCCTATAGTAAGTAGATAAGTAATGTAAATCTTGAGTGAATGAAGGGCATGGCACAAATGAGCAAAAAAAAAAAAAAAAAGTCAAGGCATCTCTAAATTCTGGTATATTGTTCAATTTTCGCTATTGCATTTTGTAGGTGAAGCAAAGTAACTTATTTCATGTGATTTATGTGTTAAGTGCCTTGAGTGACATACAGATATCTAAGTCCCTGATTAATTTGGAAACATTTCTAATATATACTTTTAAAAAGTAGTAGTGGGGACTAAATGAGTTTTGGTTGAATAAAATGTTTCTCGAATATTTTCACAAGAACTGGGCAAGTTGGCAAGCCCATTTATTCATTTAACAAACATTTATTGACCACCAACTATGGGCCAGTCTTGTATTAACAAAGATTAACAACACAATCTTTGTTCATGGAACTTACAATTTAGTGGGTGACAGTAATTAACAAATAAATGCAGAAATAATTGTTTAGAGAGTTGTATTAAGTGCTAGGAAGAAAGTTATTGAATAATTTCCTCCTGGGAAAGAAATAGTATTTAGAAATTGGTTTGTATCAATATATAAATAAAGGTGTTTGGAAATTGATTCAGGGTGCCTTGAAATCTCAACAAATGCTATGTAACCAGAATCCTTGTGTTAGCTTTAAAGTTATTAATAAATGAAGCATTGTTACAGGAACCATTTTGATAAGGGGAATGAATTAACTTATTCTCTATTGAAATTTTTTATTCATGGTATTTGGAAGAGCAAATATATATATACTCATATATGTAAATATAAACATCAAGGAGAGAATAGCCATACATTCCCAGCTCATCAACAGTTTCCCTGTTGTGTGGTTTTCATTTAATCTTTAATGCTGTTTTCTTACAATGACAAGAATATTGAATTGGAAGCCTATTGAAGAATTTTATTATCTTAAAATCTATTGTTGAAGAGAATTTGGGCTGACTGCTTATTGATAAACAAGCTTATGATCACCTTCTTTCTATATGTAAGTCTCCCCAGCCATGCTGCTTAGCTCTGCCTGGGTCATGTAAATCTATGGACCAAGATGTTCTGATTGGTCAACCTAAGTCTTGTGCCCACTCCTGAAGAGAGAAAGATAAGATAAAAATATTGACAGCTTTTTAAGAACCACATGAAGTGAGGGAAGGGTAGCATGCTAAAAAACAGAGTGCTGTTTCCTGAGGAAGGACTAAAAGATTCTAGAAGGCAAAATCAACAGATGACTATCACAAATATATGTAAAACTTAATTGTTTCTATGACTTACCTGAAGAAGCATTCTAAATATTTAAAATTAATCAAAAAAATAAATACCACTGTGCAAAATAAATTTGACCAAAGATAGTGAAGTCAGGAAATTCCAAGTTATATAGATACTACCTCTATTTAAAAGATCAAATATCTTTTCCTCTTTTTGAGTGAATGGAAATTTTAGAAAGAGTATTTGTCCTTCTCTGTTTCTCTTTGACAGATGCATTTTGGCTTTTAATTTTGGTATAATTTAAAAATTACAAAAAGTTACAGGAATAATACAAGGAACTCTTGTTTACTCACATACATTTTACCCAGATTTATTGTTTACGTTGTGTACTGTTTATTCTCTTCCTTTTTCTAAACTTTGAGAGAGTAAATTGGAAACACTCTGCTCTTTATCCATTAATACTTTATTTCATGTTTATAAAAACAAGGATATTGTCCTGAATAGCTTCAACATTGTTATTCACATCAGGAAATTTAATACTGATACAATACTGTTATCTAAGAGTCTATGCTTATTCAAATTTTGTCATTTGTTCCAAAATTATGACTATTTTTTCATAGTCCAGGATCTAACCAGGGCCACGCATTGCATTGTTTTCTTGTTTCTTTAGTGTCCTTTAATCTGGAAGAGCCTCAGATTTTCTTTGTGTTTCTTGACCTTGTTGTTTTTTAAGGACATAGGCTGATTACTTGCAAGAATACCCTTCAATTTGGGTTTGTCTTATATTTTCATGGTTAGATTCAGGCTGTGATTTTTTTTGGAATTTTTAAAAATTGAAGTATAGTTGACACAATGTTATGTTAGTTTTAGGTGTACAACATAGTGATTCAACAACTCTGTACTGTATGTTATGCTCACAAGTGTAGCTACAGTCTCTCACCATACAATACTATTACAATAGCATCAACTGTCCTATGCTGAAGGTTTCATCCCCAGGACTTTTTCATTTTATAACTATAAACCTGTACCTCTCACTCACCTTCATTCATTTTGCCCATTCCCCCACCCCTCTTCCTCCACCCCTCTTCCATCTGGCAACCATCAGTTTGTTCTTTGTATTTATGGGTCTGTTTCTGGTTTTGCTAGTTTGTTCATTTGTTTTGATTTTTAGATTCTATGTATAAGTGAAGTCATATGGTATTTGTCTTTTTCTGTCTGACTTATTTCAGTTAGCATAACACCCTGTAGATCCATCCATGTTGTTGCAAATGTTAAGATCTCATTCTTTGTTATGGCTGAGTAATATTCTATTACACACACACACACACACACACACACACACACACACCCCACCATCTTTATCCTTTTATCTTTCAGTGAACAGTTAGGTTGCTTCTGTATCTTGGCTATTGTAAATAATTCTGCAGTAAATGTTGGGGTGCATTTATCTTTTTTGAATTAGCGTTTTCATTTTCTTTGGGTAAATACCCAGTAGTGGAATTACTAGATAGTATGGTATTTCTACTTTTAGCTTTTTGAGGACCCTCCGTATTGTTTTCCACAGTGGCTGTACCAATTTACATCACCAACAGTACACAAAAATTCCTTTTTCTCTACATCCTTGTTACCACTTGTTATTTCTTGTCTTTATGATTCTAGCCATTCTGATAGATTTAAGGTGGTATCTCATTGTGGTTTTGATTTGCATTTCCCTGATGATGAGTGATGACCATCTTTTCATGTGTCATTGGCCATCCATATGTCTTCTTTGGAAACACATCTATTCAGGTCCTCTCAAGCTATGAAATTTTGATAGGAATAGCACAAAAGTGATATTGTGTTCTTCTCAGTGTGCATATGATATTGTTTTTATCTCAATTCTGTGATATTACACACACAAACATACACACATCTATATTTCTGTATCTATTTGTATTAAACTATGAGTTTATGCTGATGTCAATATCAATACATTAATTTGTTCAGCATACACTTATACAACATTCAGAGCACCTTATTGGTCACTCTGGAGAATTCAGGAAGAGTAGGAGAGAATTTCTGTGTGAGAAAAGTCTTAATCATCTGATAGACTTCTTTCATTTAGTGATGGGAAACATAATTTTTAAAGATTTGTAAGAAATCTAAGAAGAAATAAATATTCAGTTTGTTAAAGAAACCCAGAGAAGGGTTGCTGTGTAAATTGCATGCTTCATATACCTAAAAACAGAAAGCCCACGATGTGTAGAGAGGTGTACATGGTTGCCATGTGACTGCAGGAAAGGTGCCCTTGTGGTTAGTGTTCTGAAGCTGATGTATTATTGTACTTGAGGCATGTTTACTTTCTAGATATAATCTATGAAGATGTTAGAGAAGATGTAGGTTGGTTTACAAAAAATAACACTGAAATATTGGTTGTAGAAAGAAATTAACTTCATGAGTTATCCTTGATATTGTAATTATAGGGGAAAATCTCTATGGCTGAATTTAAGATGAGGGAATGTTTTCCACTTTGTACTGATGTTCCTCACTGTTAAATGTGACATCCTGAAACCTGTAAAGTAGTAGTAGTAGTAGTATCTCAAACTTTTTAGTTTTCACTTTAGTATTAGTGAAAGACCTTGTCTTTCTTATCATCCCATGTAGCGTGCTCTATAGATTTTATTGATGATTCAGATGATTGAGAGGAATTCAGCTTCTTCCTCTTTTAGTCCCTAGACTTTCTTTAGTGAAGAGGAACTAACATTCAGTGTTCTAAAATTATAAGATAAAGATGATATTATTTCATTATGAAGCAGAGTCATTTACATGTACACTGTATCTGTTGACATTTACATGTATACTATATCTGTGGCATACTCCATTATTGTATCATAAAAAATTGGAATTATTTTTCTTAAAAACAACAAAAACTATTAACTATTTATGAAAGACGATCTTTACTTCAACTAAAACTTGTTAGCTCCTGAATAATAAACATTATACTCCATTAGTAATAAGAAGGGGAGAGTCAACTCTTCTACTGTTTAGTTGAATCTTATAACTCTGTGACCTTAGAAAATAAATGAAGATAATAATAGCTAACTCATGAAGTACCAATTATGTACCAGGAATCATTCTAAATGTGTTAAATATAGGAGCTCATTTAATCCTCTTAAAACTCCTATGAGTTAGATACTGATATTCCAATTTCAGATGTGGCACAGAGAGGTTTAATTACTTTCCAAAGTCACACAGCTAGAAAAGCTGGAACTCGGATTTGAACTCAGAGAATCTATCTTGTGAGTCCAGGGTCCTAACAAATTCCCTCTATTCAGTTACCAATTTGACTAACATTCCTGCAAAGTTTTTGTACTATGTTACAATTTAAAAATGCATAAAAACAGGGTGTCTGGTGGCTCAGTCAGTTAAACATCCTACTTCGGCTCAGGTCATGATCTAGTGGTTCGTGAGTTCAAGCCCTGTGTCATACTCTGTGCTGACAGCTCAGGGCCTGGAGCCTGCTTTGGATTCTGTGTCTCCCCCTCTGTCCCTCTCCCGCTCACACTCTTGCTCTTTCCCAAAAATAAATAAAACATTAAAAAAATAAAATAATAAAATAATGTATAATTTAAACATTTTTAAAGATACTACTTTAATAACAATAATTAAAAAATTCATACTTATCATGTATAATTTTTACAACAACCATATGTTAATTCTTTTAAATTTGTTTAGGTGTACAAACTACAGAAATAGATTTAAATGTTTTTTCATTAGTAGAAATAAAATGCTGTTACTTTGTTAGTTGATATTGGCTTTTAATGTATCCTATTTAACCCTGAAGGAACACTAGTACATTAGATATGTGCCTAATTTAAAAAAGGAATTTATGAATATAGCTACTGTACTGTTGTTTTTATAAAAAAATAAAATTTGAATCATAACTCTGTAGTATCTCAGTTGGCACATATGTTCCCTGGCAAAGGAAAGATTAAAATTACATTGGTTTCTAAATTTCTGAAGACCAATTAGTTTGCTGATATTCATTTACATTCTTCCCTGAATATGAGAAAGTGCTTTAATTTACTTGCAATTGATGACAGAATTACTCTAGAGGCATGTATAGAAGATTGAAAAAAATTTTATTTTGGTTTGAAGGCAAGGGTGATGTATGTTACAGTATTACCCTATCTAATTAGATAATCCATTTAAGATTTATTCCATTAAGTGTCTTCATTGTTCCATTTTATGTGAATGGAGACACAGTGTGGTGTAGTAGAACAAGTATTGGATTAGTCCTAGTTCCCAACCATTAGACATGGAATCTTAAATGAAGTCATTTAACATTTGAGCTCCATTTTCCTCATTTGTAAAATGGGGCTAATAAAGTCCTCCTCCCACCTCACCTAGTTGTTGTGAAGATTGTCTGAAACCATGTATGCAAATTTATTGTTAAGCCTTTTCTGACATGTTGTTTAAGGGTAGTGTCTTCAACCAAAGCGGGAGGCATCACAATCCCAGACTTTAGCCTCTACTACAAAGCTGTAATCAAGACAGCGTGGTATTGGCACAAAAACAGACACATAGACCAATGGAAAAGAATAGAGACTCCAGAATTGGACCCACAAAAGTATGGCCAACTAATCTTAAAAAGACAGTCTCTTTAACAAATGGTGCTGGGAGAACTGGACAGCAACATGCAGAATGAAACTAGACCACTTTCTTACACCATTCACAAAAATAAACTTAAAATGGATGAAGGACTTGAATATGAGACAGGAAACCATCAAAACCCTAGAGGAGAAAGCAGGAAAAAACCTCTCTGACCTCAGCCGTAGCAATTTCTTACTTGACACATCTCCAAAGGCAAGGGAATTAAAAGCAAAAATGAACAATTGGGCCCTCATGAAGATAAAGTCTTCTGCACTGCAAAGGAAACAATCAAGAAAACTAAAAGGCAACCAATGGAATGGGAAAAGATATTTGCAAATGACATATCAGACAAAGGACTAGTATCCAAAATCTATAAAGAACTCACCAAACTCCACACCCAAAAAACAAATAATCCAGTGAAGAAATGGGCAGAAGACATGAATAGACACTCCTCTAAAGAAGGCATCCAGATGGCCAACAGGCACATGAAAAGATGCTCAACATCACTCCTCATCAGGGAAATACAAATCAAAACCACACTGAGATACCACCTCACACCAGTCAGAGTGGCTAAAATGAACAAATCAGAAAACTATAGATGCTGGAGAGGATGTAGAGAAATGGGAACCCTCTTGCACTGTTGGTGGGAATGCAAACTGGTGCAGCTGCTCTGGAAAACAGTGTGGAGGTTCCTCAAAAAATTAAAAATAGATCTATCCTATAACCCAGCAATAGCACTGCTAGGAATTTACCCAAGGGATACAGGAGGGCTGATGCATAGGGGCACTTGTACCCCGACATTTATAGCAGCACTTTCAACAATAGCCAAATTATGGAAAGAGCCTAAATGTCCACCAACTGATGAATGGATAACAAAACTGTGGTTTATGTACACAATGGAATACTAGTTGGCAATGAGAAAGAATGAAATATGGCCTTTTGTAGCAATGTGGATGGAACTGGAGAGTATTATGCTAAGTGAAATAAGCCATACAGAGAAAGGCAGATATCATTTGTTTTCACTCTTACGTGGATCCTGAGAAACTTAACAGAAGACCATGGGGGAGGGGAAGGGGAAAAAAAAGAGAGGGAGGGAGCCAAACCATAAGAGACTCTTAAAAACTGAGAATACACTGAGGGTTGATGGGGAGTGGGAGGGAGGGAAGGGTGGGTGATGGGTATTGAGGAGGGCACCTTTTGGGATGAGCACTGGGTGTTGTATGGAAACCAATTTGACAATAAATTTCATAAAAAAAAAAACAGAACAGAAAAAAAACAAAGGTAGTATCTTCATTATGAAAGTTGAGAGCCATAAAATTTAGTTTTATTGGACATTATTTTTAAAAATTTTGACATATATATATATACACATACAGTAACAGCTTTATTTCAGTATAATTTATATATAATAAATTTTTCTATTTAATGTGTACAGTTATGTTAGTCTAGTAAGTTTACAGAGTTGTACAATTATTACCATAATCTAATTTTTGGAACATTTTTGTCACCTCCAAAAGATCCTCTATTCCCATTTTTAGTTATTCCCAGTCCCACTCATAGCCCAGGCAGACACTAATCTACCTTCTGATTTTCAGATTTGAGTTTTCTTTTTTAAAATTTTTAAATGTTTACTCATTTTTTGAGAGAGAGAGAGGGAGGGAGAGAGAGAGAAAGAGCAATCAGGGGAGGGGCAGAGAGAGAGAGGAAGACACAGAATCTGAACAGGCTCCAGGATCTGAGCCGCCAGCAGAGAGCCCCATGGGGGGCTCGAACTCGAATGGAGAGATCATGACCTGAGCGGAAGTCAGACATTTAACTGTCTGAGCCACCCAGGTGTCCCTATTAATGTTTATTTGAGAGAGAGAGAGAGACAGACAGACAGACAGACAGACAGATATGAGGGGGTGAGGGGCAGAGAGAGAGGGAGACACAGAATCTGAAGCAGCTGTAGGCTCTGAGCTGTCAGCACAGGGCCCGATGTGGGGCTTGAACCCAGGAGCCATGAGATCATGACCTGAGCTGAAGTCTGATGCTTAAGCAACCAAGCTACCCAGGTGCCTCGACTTTTCTTTTCTTTTTTTTTTTTTTTAACGTTTATTTATTTTTGACAGAGGGAGGGAGGGAGGGAGGGGGAGAGAGAGGGAGAGAGAGGATCTGAAGTGGGCTCTGTGCTCACAGCAGAGAGCCTGACGTGGGGCTCGAACTCATGGAACATGAGGTCATGACCTGAGCCAAAGTCGGAGGCTTAACTGACTGAGCCACCCAGGTGCCCCTGGATTTAACTTTTTTTGATATTTCACTTAAATGATCTTTTCTGTCTGGTTATTTCACTGCACAAAATAATGTTTAGGTTTATCCATGTTGTGTGTATCAGTATGTTATTTTTTTGTTGCTAATATTCCATACATAGATACACCACATATTCTTTCATCCATTCAGTTATGAATAATGTATTATGGACAATGTGTACAAGTTTTTATGTGAATATATACTTTTATATTGAGCTATACTTATACTGATATTGGTTGGAAATTTGATTTCATTCACCATATGTAACATTTCAAATGGAGAGATTATAAAGAATTTAACATATTTTCATCATAGTTGTACGGTAAATGGGTTGTGAATTGGCAGCCCTTAGTAAGGTATTTTTTCTCTTATGTATGAATTAAACATTATCTTTATAATACAGCAACCTTATCTTTTCTGTCAGTTATTTTTTTCTTGTGTGTGTGTGTTTTTTTTTGTTTGTTTGTTTTTTTGCATTAAACTAATAGATTTTTTATAGGGTGGGTCCACTTTGAAAACTCAGACCCCGATTTAATACCTTCCCTTTCCTCCGGCTTTTCCTTTATTGGCATACCTCATTTTATTGTTTCACTTTTTTGCCTTTCACAGGATATTGTGTTTTTTACAAATTAAGGTTTGTAGCAATTCTGTGTCAAGTAAGCTTGTTGGTGCCATTTGCTCACTACATGTCTCTATGTCACATTTTGGTAATGCTCACATTATTTCAACTTTTTCCCCGTTATTATATTTGTCATAGTGATCTGTGACCAGTGATCTTTGATGTTACTATTGTAATTGTTTTGGGGGCACCATGAACTACAAGATGGCAAACTTAATCAATAAATGTTGCATATGTTTTGAATGCTCCACCGACCCACCGTCCCCCTGTCTCTGTCCCTTTCTTCAGGCCTCCTTATTTTCTGAGACACAGCAATATTGAAATTATGTTTATTAACAACCTTACAATAATCTTTAAGTGTTGAAGTGAAAGGAAGAGTTTTACATCTCTCACTTTAAATCAAAAGCTAGAAATGATTAATCTTAGTGAAGAAGGCATGTCAAAACTTGGATAGGCTGAAAACTAGGCCTCTTATGGCAAACAGCTGAGTTGTGAATGCAAAGGAAAAGTTCGTGAAATAAATTATAAGTGCTACTCCAGTGATCACATGAATGCTAAGAAAATGAAACAGTCTTATTGCTGACATGGAGAAAGGTTAGTTGTCTGGATAGAAGGTTAAACCAGCCACAACATTCCCTTAAGCCAGAACCTGATCCAGAGCAAGGCCCTAACTATCTTCTCTGGAGGCTGAGAGAGGTGAGGAAGCTGCAAAAGAGAAGTTTGAAGCTAGCTGAGTTTGGTTCTTGAGGTTTAAGGAATGAAATTATCTCCATAACATAAAAATACAAGGGAAGGAAGCAGCAGGTACTGATGTAGAAGCTGCAGCAAGTTTTCCAGAAGATGCAACTAAGATAATGAAAGTGGCTACACTAAACAACAGATTTTTCAATGTATTGGGAGAATAGTCCATTGGAAGAAGATGCCACACAGACTTTCATAGCTATAGAGGAGAAGTCAATGCCTGGTTTCAAACCTTCAAAAGACAGGGTGACTCTTGTTAGGGGCTAAATGCAGCTAAGTGACTTTAAATCGAAGCCAGTGTTCATATTTGTTCTGAAAATCCTAGGGCCCTTAAGAATTATGCTAAATCTACTCTACTTGTGGTTTATAAATGGAACAACAAAGCCTAGATGATAGTGCAGCTGTTTACATACATGGTTTACTGAATATTTGAAGCCTGTTGAGAACTACTGCTTAGTAAAAGATCCCTTTTAAAATATTACCACTAACAACATACCAGGTCACCTAAGAGCTCTGTTGGAGATGTACAAAATTAATGTTGCTTTCATGCCTGCCAACACAGTATTTATTCTGCAGCTCATGAATCAAGGAGTAATTTTGACTTTCAAGTCTTATTATTTAAGACATACATTTTGTAACGCTTAGCCCCCATAAGCAGTGATTCCTCTGATAAATCTGGGAAAAGTAAATTGAAATCCTTCTAGAAAGCATTCATCCTTCTAAATGCTGTTAAGAACATTCATGATTCATGGAAAGAGGTCAAAACATCAACATTAACAGATGTTTGGGAGAAGTTGATTCTCCCAATGACTCCCAATGGGATGACTTTGAGGAGTTGGAGACTTCAGAGGAGGAAGTAACTGCAGGTGTGGTGGAAATAGTAAGAGAACTAGAATTAGAAGTGAAGCCTGAAGATGGGACTGAATTGCTGCAATCTTATGCTAAAACTTTCATGAGAAGTTTAGAAAGAAGTTGCTTTCTCTGGATGAGCAAAAGAAGTGATTTCTTGAGATGGAATCTACTCCTGGAGAAGATGCTGTGAAGAGTGTGCGAAGAGCGAAGACTGTTGACTACAAAGTATTTAGAATATTAAATAAACTTAGTTGACAAAGCAGCAGGAGGGTTTGAGAGAATTGACTCAAATTTTGGAAGAAGTTCTATCGGGGGTAAAATACTATCAAACATCATTGCACGCTACAGAGAAATCGTTCATGGAAGGAAGAATAAATAGATGTGGCACAGTTCTTTGTCTTATTTTAAGAAATTGCCACAGTCACCCTAGCCTCACCCCACCCTGATGAATCAGCAGCCATCAACATCAAGGCAAGACCTTCCACCAGCAAAGAGATTACAGCTTGCTGAAAGCTCAGATGGTGGTTAGCATGCTTTAGCAATAAAATACTTTTGTATTAAGGTATGTACATTGTTTTTTTTTTTAGAACAATGCTAATGTATACTTAATAAACTACAACATAATGTAAGCATAACTTTTATATGTCCTGGGAAACTAGAACATTAATTTGAATAGTTTATTGCAATATTTGCTGTATTGTGATTGTCTGGAACTGAAACCCCAATATTTCCTAGCTATGTCTGTATTTAGATTTTCATTATATACTTTTGTTTTGGTGTTGATAATTTGCAGCTTTTGCATTATCCCTGTCATGTTTATGATATCACTCTTTTAACATGTGATCACTAGTAACTGGTATTTTGTGTTTTGTTTATTTTCAGTTTTTGTTTTGGCTTAGGAATAGTTTATATGAAAATTTCATATCTGACATAAACAGTAGTAGTCCAGAGTCATGTTATTTAGATAAGCTTTCAGGGTTTAGGATGCTAATAAAGACTTTTAATTGCCAGTTTCTTAATTTAATTTTAAATTTCTTTGTAACTTAATTCTGAAGTTCTTTTCTAAGTGGTTGAAATTTAGCCTGTGTTGTTTAGCACGTTAAAAGAAAAGCCAAATAACATTCCATCCTTATAATACCTTTGTTAGCACCACTTTAGTAAATTGTAGTTAGGGCAGTGTAACTGACTATGGCAATTGTACACATACACCAAAATCCACTTGTTTGTATTTCTAACTTTGGGGTTATTAAAAAAATGAGTGGTGTATTATTTATTATCACTTAAAAGTTTTCTATCTGAAAAAGAATTCTTTGGTAACCTAACAAAGTGGTATGATCTCAGTATCCTCTTTCCCATAAAGTGTTCATTTTATACATGCTAGGATGTGCCATTTATAGGGGACGAGATTTAATATCTGGAACTATTTTCCTGTGAGTTGTTAATTTTGTTATTCTCATAATTAACACAGATTCAAAATAAATGCATCTATAAGCTTATTTCTGATTTCTTAATCAGTTATGTATAAAATTTGTTTAAAAGTAAATCTGTTTGGGGTGCTCTAGGTGGCTTAGTTGGTTAAGCGTCTGACTCTTGATTTCAGCTCAGGCCATGATCTCTCGGTTCATGAGTTTGGGCACCCCGTTGATCTCTGCACTGATAGCACAGAGCCTGCTTGGGACTCTCTATCTCTCCCTCTCTCTGCCCTTCCCCTGTGTACTTTCTCTCTCTCTCAAAAATAAATAAGTAAACTTTTTTTTTAAGTAAATCTGTTCAAGGTATGGGAGAATTCTATTTGTATTTTCTAGTCCTACAGAACATTTATAGGTGATCAAATAGATTGTTAGATATGGGAACAAATTAGTTATAAGTGATAAAAGCAATCAAAACAGAGTTAAAATTCTTATTGGCATTTTGAAAGTTTCGCTGTATATATTCAACAGCTTATTTGATTTAGAGGATTTTAATCAAGATACAATTCTTTCACTTTTTGACTCTGTAGTATATATAGAGTACATGAATACACACTTGATCAAAGATACTAGAGTAAGTGTTGTGTGAGATATAGAAGTTTGAAACATGTCTGTTATCATGATGCTTATAGTTACCTGGGAGGTATGACAATTGTCAGAAACATAAGACAAACTTTGGAAGTTGTCCTAATGGAGGAAGAGATCGTCTATAGTCCATAGAATCGGGAAAGCCACCTTAAAGAGTACAGTATGTTTCACTTTAGCAAGATGCAATGGAAGGTGTTCCAGCTGGAAGAAACCTTAGGGAAGAAGTCACAAAGGTAGAAAAGCATAAAATATTCATTATGTTTGGATCATAGGATAGGAAATGGTGTTGAAAAAGTTAGGAAGGACCAGAACATGGAGGGCCTTCAGTGCTTTAGCAAAGAACTGCCAATTTTAATTCATGACCTATAAAATGACTTAAGATTTTGATCTTAGAGCCTAGGGAGTTTAATGTGGCAATTGTGTGTTGATACATTTAATGAAAATACTGATAAAATTCCATGAACTTAATAATAATGTTTTAAAATTTGACTGTAAGCAGTGTTTGTCACTCTTTAAGAATTAAATTATGTTGATTTTTCTCACTTATAATTAAATTATATAGCTGGGGTGATAATTTTATCAAGATAATGATTATGATAGTGTATATATTAATAAGAATGTCTATAAAATTTCAAGTCCAATGCTGGAAGTATTCATTTAATATTTCATTTTGGATGTTCTCTAGATATATGCAGGTTAATGTTGGCATTCGTCTTTAGATCATTTTCTGACTTTTAAAATCACAATAATGGTCTCAAAAATTCACTGGTACTTCATAATATTATAAATATAGAGGCAGCTTAATATATTGAAAAGACTCTGAAATGAAAACCAATACTTAAGGCTCTGCATTAAACTATATGTATCCTTGAGATTCTCAACTTTCCTTGTTTGTAAAATAGAGAAATAATTTGATTCATATGGGTTGTTGAAGGATTAAATTGTAAAATGGATTTAATGTAAATGTTCAAAAATCTTAGCTAGTGTTGTTAATGTAACTTATCATTTAGAATCTCTACTATTATAATCTGAAAATATTTCTTGCCTTTCAGATTCGCAAACTTATTCTATCATGTTCTGTTTAGTTCTGTTTGCACTCTTCCAATATAGATTTTACTATGATATGCTAACCTAACTTTAAGGGAAAGTGCTGGATCTAAATTTTCTACCACTTCCCTGCCTCCTGCTGTCAGCACTGTAGTGTTCATGTTTTGTATTAACATTCTGAAGGGAATTTATGAGAATAATTAGTTCTGTTTTGCTTATATTAGAGCTGGTTATCTTAATTCTTACTTAGTGGGAGGTGCCTCCCCTGCCATCATTTGGCTCCCTGTCCACAGCTTTAAATTACACGGAGGAGAAAATGATTATAAATGGCTCCTTCCCATGGTGTCCCTTACATTCTTCTCCTAACAAACAATCTCTTACATTGTGTTCATTAAGTTTCTCCTTGTGTTGCAGTCTAGGAGAGATGTCCCATCTGGTGGTCAACTTGCAGAGAGATTCCTTTAAGCATCATTACCTCGTGGTTAAGAACTAGATTTATTTTTAGAGAAGTAACTTTAATTGGTCATATTTTTTACTGAACAAATGTTTATATATGAAGAAAAATTGCTATGTTTTTTTTCATGTTTAAGGGAAAGATACTAATAAAATATATATTTGGGGAAATGCTGCATATAAGTATTTAAGATAAAAATGGTAGGGTGGAAAATCTATATTGTTAAAAATTAGGATTAAAATATAATGCTTTCAACTTTCCTTTTGTTGGTGGTAAATAACTGATATAGTATATCATGCTTTTGACATGTTTGGGCACGTAAGCCAAATTTTATAGAATTTTTGATTTATATTCTTATGATAACTTTTCCAATTTATCAGTTCCTTGCCTATTATGTGCCTGCTGAGCATGAAAGGCACTTTTGAGACATGTAGTAATAAAAAAATGCCACAGAAACATTGGCCCAGGGGATAGGCTTTCTTTGGAAATAACTTGAATAACTATAGTTGCTGTAAACAATTTTTTATGGATACTTGATATTCCCTCCCTGTGTTTTTATTTGAGTTGGTAATCAGAATCTTGTTTGACTATCATCCTAAAGGTGAGAATCATCATTCTAATATAGATATTATAATGCAACAGCTGGTTCAGTCATACAAGATCAAAATGACCTTAGCTAGTATCATGCAAGAATATTTTAAGGTTTTGGAGAATTACTTTTTCCTTGCCAAAAAGTAATTCCGTGCAGGTACTGTGTAGCATTGAGATTCCTAGGGCATATTTCAAAGCAAGCGTGCTTCTTATGGATATTCATGCTGTCTTCCATTTTATGAAAGATTTTCTATATTTTATAATACTGATATGAGCTCCTGTTTGACAGCAGTGCCCACCCACCTCCCATACTGATTTAGCTAATAAGCTTCCTGTTGCGGGTTGGAACTTTATAGATGACTTAAAGGAGGATAGGTAGGTAGGATGGATGTTATGGAATGAGGTCTAAGCAAATGTTTAACTTTTGTGAAGATTTTGTATGATTTGGACCAGACTTGAATGCACAAAGAAGAAATTTATGGTTTGCTTTGAGATTAACATTATGTTGAATTCATATTAATGCTGCGGCCAGATTCCTTATTTAGTATTAGGTAGTTAGTAACAGGCATTATTTCCCTTTTCATTTTCAGTATTTTGGTAATAAATAAATTAAATCTCCCTTATTTCGTTTATTGTTACATTTCTTAAAACTTACACCAAGATCACTGGAATTAAAGTATAAGTACTTTTTCTATCTTTTTCCTACAGTATTTTATGTTTCTCAGTGCTCTGTCTTTCCCTTTCTTTTGCTCATTTTCTCCTGTGATGTTTTGTCATTGTCTGTTTTGGCTGATATTTAATGAAGTCCTTCAACACAGTTCAGACAGGTATTAAAGTCAGATCTTAAGGTAAAAGAATATGAGGCTAGTTTTGCCATCTGAAGAGAGGGTAGGAAGGATGGCATGTTAGAACAGCAGAGAGATGTGTTGATGTGGAGAAGGATGTAGAGTCAGACCTGTGTGTGATGTAAGGGATGTATAAAGAAAGATTTCTGCTTGGAAGAATTTCTGATAGTTGAGAACAGTGCTAAACGTAAATAAATGAAATGAAATTGAAAGTCTGGATATTAAAAGTAAGAACTTCCCATGCTTTAGTTCTCCAAATAAGTTGTATATTTTTAGAAGCACCTTCCCTACAGTGCATGACAATTTAGATAGTCATAATCAGAGTTAATACTACATCCAGTTCATAAGTAATTTTTTAAGATGAATTTTTAAAAATGTTTTTTATTTTATTTTTGAGAGAGAGAAGGAGACAGAGTGCGAGTGGGGGAGGAGCAGAGAGAGAGGAGACACAGAATCGAAGCAGGCTCTGAGTTGTCAGCACAGAGCCCGATGTGGGGCTCGAACCCACAAATCGTGAGATCATGACCTGAGCCCAATTTGGACACTTAACCTACTGAACCACCCAGGCACCCCATAAGTAATTTTTTAAAAATGTTTATTAAAATTTTTTTTAAGTGTTTATTTATTTTTGAGAGATAGAGGGAGAGAATGAGCAGGGAAGGAGCAGAGAGAGGGAGACACAGAATCCGAACCAGGCTCCAGGTTCCAAGCTGGCAGCACAGAGACCGATGCAGGCTCAAACTCAAAGACTGTGAGATCATGACCAGGGCCGAAGTCAGTCACTCAACCGACTGAGCCACCCGGGCGCTCCTAATTTTTTTTTGTTTTTAATTTGGAAGTTTGTTATAACATTACCAAGTACTTATATTGTATATTACAGTTTCTGAGTGCTGTTTTCTGCATTTCATCTTTAAATCTGAAAAACAGTATGGAGACCCAGGCAGGTCAGTTGATATTATTTCCTTTTCTATATGATTTAACAATATCCTTACTGCCCTGAGTGCACCTAGGAGGCTCTACTGCAGAGACTTATAGACTCCACTTGCATGGCTGGAGACTTTTGCTCTGCTTCAACAACCCCCAAGTTATTTTTGAGGCCTTGCAGGGTGTGTCCCCACCAGGCACTATGGTACTGCACGTACTACCAAACCCCTGATGGATTCCCATCAACTGCATTCACAGTTCTTGGACTGTGAAGAAGGCTGGAAACTATGACTATAATCAATATGAGATCAATGAGGGTTTCTGGGTCTGTACAAAAATTTGAGACGCCACACAATTTATATTCAGTGGAAGTGCTCTTTTGGGTTTGAATTTCCCCATTATGCTCTTTGTAGTTTCTGAAAGAAAACTTGTGGAATTTAAAAAAATTAAAAAGTCTTATTCTTGCATAAGTGAATTCTGGACAGATGGAGAAGTCCCTTCTCATCTACTGTGAGACAGTGGGCAGATGGTTGGAACCACAGGAGGCCTGGAATGCTATTATTCTATACTGAGGTCATTAGAATGTAAACTACATAAAGCTAGCCATCCCATAGCCCTGAAATGGTAGCATTTCATATTCAAAAAAACCAACAAAGTTTCATCAAAAATAAATGACAGGAACTATAGGTCTTCGCTACTTTTTTTTATCAGACAGCCAAAGGGGGATCATTGTATATAAAGCAGCAAAGCTTTCTTACATATTTATTTCTCATTTTCAAGATATCCACATAGCAGCTAAGAATTTCTATAGACTCCCCGAAAGCTCTTTCTCTAACCTGGGTCATACAGGCCCTCCTATATTTCTTCCCTTTTCTTCCTGGCTCAGAGTTTTATTTAATAAAATAGATGCATCTAGCCTTAGGGACCTGTTTCAGTTTTCCTGAAGTAGTCTGAGCCTATGTAATGGAGGAGGGCCTGAGAGTTTGTTACACGAACAATAATCTGTTCTCTTAGAAGATCCAGAGGATTATAAACATATAACTCAATATTCTTTCTTTTATTTCTGGAACAATAAAAACAAGATCCATGAAGATATTATTGTATATATTGTATGGATGAAGAATGAAGATAATTATTTGTTAGGTCACATTTGTTTTTAAAGATATCTTAGAGAACTCACTACAATATCTTAATACTGAGGTTAACTGTATTTCTCTTGAGCAATGAAAAAAATCCCTTGGAATTGTAAATTCTACAAGTGATAAGTTTTCCTGTTTCAAGCTGGCTACTAAGAAGAAAAGAGGCAAATTTGTGGCTTACCACAATGATGTATAGTTCACTTTGTCTTCACCTTTATTTTTTCTTTCAACCAACTTTTAATTTATGGTAATTTGTATTTTATGTGTCCTTATAAGCCACTCTGTATCCTTTCTGGTACAAGGTGATGTATAAATATAGAAATAATGATGAGGAGAAAGATAGCAATGACTCTTACACAAGCATGGATTTATCTAAATTCTGTAGAATTTAATGGTGCAAACAGTAAGGAATCACTTAGTGGTTCTTAGTATTAAAGCATTAATCCTGACTTACAAGTAAATCAGGAAAAGGAAAGCTAGTCTGGCATTAGATGGAACAGAAATTCTCCAACACTATGGAGGAAAAAGTTTAAAAAAAAAAACCCATACGGATTATTTTTACCTCTATATTTCCTACACCTTGGATTTTAGTGAACATCACTGTTTGGTATCAGAAGGTGCTTATTTTTGGTTTAGCCATTATATTTAATATTTTGCATGCTATTGTCATTTGGTAGAACTCAGTACCTATCTAATGGCTAATTACATATTCAAATTTATTGTTAACTAGTCATTAGGTTCCAAGATATACCTGCCATAGCTCTAGTTAGGTAAGTGAGGTTAAGTGAAGTATAAACTCCTTAAAGTTCAAGGACCATATTCTAGTTTTGATTGTTTCTGTACTATCTTCTAAGTTGGATTTTGGTGCCAAATAAATGATCAGTTGGTATTTATTTTGAGACTATGTCATGTAGTGGTGAGAATATTAATTTCCATTTAGGCAAATGAGTTCAAATCTCAACTCTGCTCCTTATGTGTGATCTAATCCCTCGAGTGAGCTTTAGTTTCCTTCTCCATAAAATGGACAAGTTAATGGTTTCTTTCTAGGATTGTTGTGAGGATTGAATAACATAGTGCATGTAAAGGTAGGGTAGGTCCTGAACAAAATAGCTTCATTCATCTTCCTTTTGAATAAATAAGTCAAGAAATGAAAGAGAACATTTTATTTCCTGTTGAGAAATGTACTTTAAACAATCATCCAGTACATTAAAAAATAAGGATAATTAATTTTTAATATGAGAGGTTAAATTTATTAATAAGTATAATGTTAAGACTAAGGACTACAATTTCAAGACTTACATGAAAAGTTTATGTTTTTGCCATTACACTGTATTGTCTCTTTATGGAGGCATATATATGTAAATGTCTGTATGGTTAAAAACAAATGGGTCCACTTTTAGCAGGTGATGATAGCCAGAAAGTTCATGGCTAAATCTTGAATAGTAGTTCTTACAAGCTAAGGGTTTCTGATATAATTTCTGTCATATACCTTCATTAGCTGATTTTTAGTTTACTATTATTTTAATTCTACTTATTTTTTTTGAGAGAGTGAGGGTGCAAGTGAGCAAGGGGCAGAGAGACAGAAAGAGAGAGAGAGAGAGAGAGAGAGAGAGAGAGAGAGAAGCGGGGCTCACCTGAAGCACACCTCGTGTTTTACCTGAAGTGTTGCTCATGTTCACCTGAAACAGGGCTTGTGTTTACCCAAAGGGGGACATGAGCTCACCCCAAGCGGGGCTTGAGCTCACCTGATGTGGGACTCGAATTTACAAACAGTGAGATCATGACCTGAGCTGAAGTCAGATGCTTCATGACTGAGCTACCCAGGCACTGTAATTCTGCTTATTTTTTATGTGTATTTATTGTATATTGCTTTAAATCTTTTTTAAAAATAAAATAAGTGCATAATAATAAATGCAGTTTCATTAAAAATTCTCTTCAGTGTGCCATGTAAGCATTATAATTAGTAGGATTTAGCACTTTGGGTTTTGTATTGGCAGGGATCATTTGATTATGGAAATTATTGCACTGTTTTTAGTAAACATTTCAAGAATTAGCTAGACAAGACATCCTAGAAAACTTTAGAGACTCAGACAGCTTTAGAGAAAAAATGGGTAGCTGAGAAAAACCACTGTTCCTTAACTATGTTTAAGCTAACTAAAAAGTTCGTATGAAAGAAACTAATATTGGCTTCTGATGAATTGTCAGTGGAGCGGCTTCTGAGGACAAAGGCTTTTTGTGACCTATTTGTCATTGGACATCATTTATAAGTATTAAAGTAGTTACCAAAGACCATCAAGTGAAGATAATTTTATAGCTGGATAGCAGTATTGTTCCAATTGATCCCACAAAAAAGGAAAAAAAAAAAAGAAAACTAAGCAGTAGGACAGTGAATAATGGACAGGACTTCACATGTCAAGAAGGGTTAGAAATGCCATTTTTTAAAAATTAATTTATTTTTTTAATTTAATTTTTTATTTTTTAAAAATTTACATTCAAATTAGCATATAGTGAAACAGTGATTTCAGGAGTAGATTCCTTAATGCCCCTTACCCATTTAGCCCATCCCCCTCCCACAACCCCTCCAGCAACCCTCAGTTTGTTCTCCATATTTATGAGTCTCTTTTGTCCCCCTCCCTGTTTTTATATTATTTTTGTTCTTCTTCGCTTATGTACATCTGTTTTGTCTCTTAAAGTCCACATATGAGTGAAGTCATATTCACGTAGTTGCAAATGGCAAGATTTCATTCCTTTTGATTGTCGAGTAATACTCCATTGTGTATATATACCACTTTTTCTTTATCCATTCATCCATTGGTGAACATTTGGGCTCTTTCCATACTTTGGCTATTGTTGATAGTGCTGCCATAAACATGGGGGTGCATGTGTCCCTTCAAAACAGCACACCTGTATCCTGTGGATAAATGCCTTGTAGTGCAGTTGCTGGGTCTAGGGTAGTTCTATTTTTAGTTTTTTGAGGAACCTCCATACTGTTTTCCAGAGTAGCTGCACCAGCTTATATTGCCACCAATAATGCAAAAGAGATCCTCTTTCTCCACATCCTCACCAACATCTGTTGTTGCCTGAGTTGTTAATGTTAGCCATTCTGACAAGTGTAAGGTGGTATTTCATTGTGGTTTTGATTTGTATTTCCCTGATGATGAGTAATGTTGAGCATTTTTTTCATGTGTCGGTTGGCCATCTGCATGCCTTCCTTGGAGAAGTGTCTATTCATGTCTTTTGCCCATTTCTTCACTGGATTATTTGTTTTTTGGGTGTTGAGTTTGCTAAGTTCTTTATAGATTTTAGATACTAACCCTTTATCTGATATGTCATTTGCAAATATCTTCTCCCATTCTGTCAGTTGCCTTTTAGTTTTGCTGATTGTTTCCTTCGCTGTGCAGAAAGAAGCTTTTTATTTTGAGGAGGTCCTGATAGTTCATTTTTGCTTTTGTTTCCCTTTCGTCTGGAGACATGTTGAGTAAGAAGTTGCTGCGGCCAAGATCAAAGAGGTTTTTGCCTGCTTTCTCCTCGAGGATTTTGATGGCTCCCTGTGTTACATTGAAGCCTTTCATCCATTTTGACTTTATTTTTGTGTATGGTGCATGAAAGTGGCTCAGGTTCATTTTTCTGCATGTCGCTGTCCAGTTTTCCCATTTGCTGAAGAAACTGTCTTTATTCCATTGGATACTCTTTCCTGCTTTGTCAAAGATTAGTAGGCCATATGTTTGTGGGTCCATTTCTGGGTTCTCTATTCTGTTCCATTGATCTGAGTGTCTGTTCTTGTGCCAGTACCATACTGTCTTGATGATTACAGCTTTGTAGTATAGCTTGAAGTCAGGGATTGTGATGCCTCCTGCTTTGGTTTTCTTTTTCACGATCGCTTTGGCTATTTGGGGTCTTTTCTGGGTCCATACAAATTTTGGGATTATTTGTTCTAGCTCTGTGAAGAATGCTGGTGTTACTTTGATAGGGATTGCATTGAATATGTAGATTCCTTTGGGTGGTATCAAAATTTTTTTTTTTAATAAATTTTTTTTTTAATTTTTTTTTCAACGTTTTTTATTTATTTTTGGGACAGAGAGAGACAGAGCATGAACGGGGGAGGGGCAGAGAGAGAGGGAGACACAGAATCGGAAGCAGGCTCCAGGCTCTGAGCCATCAGCCCAGAGCCCGACGCGGGGCTCGAACTCACGGACCGCGAGATCGTGACCTGGCTGAAGTCGGACGCTTAACCGACTGCGCCACCCAGGCACCCCAGGTGGTATCAACATTTTAACAATATTTGTTCTTCCTATCCAGGAGCATGGAATCTTTTTCAGTTTTTTTGTCTTCTTCAATTTCTTTCATAAGCTTTGTATAGTTTTCAGCATATGGATTTTTCACCTCTTTGGTTAAATTTGTTCCTAGGTATTTTATGGTTTTTTGTGCAACTGTAAATGGGATCGATTCCTTGATTTCTCTTTCTGTCGCTTCATTGTTGGTGTATAGGAATGCAACCAATTTCTGTGCATTGATTATATATCCTGCCACTTTGCTGAATTCATGAATCAATTCCAGCAGTTTTTGGTGGAATCTTTTGGGTTTTCCATATAGAGTATCATGTCATCTGCGAAGAGTGAAAGTTTGACCTCCTCCTGGCTGATTTGGATGCCTTTTATTTCTTTGTGTTGTCTGATTGCAGAGGCTAAGACTTCCAATACTATGTTGAATAACAGTGGCGAGAGTGGACATCCCTGTCTTGTTCCTGACCTTAGGGGGAAAGCTCTCAGTTTTTCCCCATTGAGGATGATATTAGCATTGGGTCGTTCATATATGGCTTTTATGATCTCGAGGTATGCTCCTTCTATCCCTACTTTCTTGAGGGTTTTTATTAAGAAAGGATGCTGTATTTTGTCAAACGCTTTCTCTGCATCTCTTGAGAAGATCATATGGTTCTTGTCCTTTCATTTATTGATGTGATGAATCACATTAATTGTTTTGCAGATATTGAACCAGCCCTGCATCCCAGGTATAAATCCCACTTGGTTGTGGTGAATAATTTTTTTAAGGTATTGTTGGATCCGGTTGGTTAATATCTTGTTGAGGATTTTTGCATCCATGTTCATCAGGGAAATTGATCTATAGTTCTCCTTTCTAGTGGGGTCTCTGTCTGGTTTTGGAATGAAGGTAATGCTGGTTTCATAGAAAGAGTTCGGAAGTCTTCCTTCCATTTCTATTTTTTGGAACAGTTTCAAGGGAATAGGTATTAACTCTTCCTTAAATGTTTGGTAGAATCCCCCTGGCAAGCCATCTGGCCCTAGACTCTTGTTTTTTGGGAGATTTTTGATTACTAATTCAATTTCTTTACTGGTTATGGGTCTGTTTAAATTTTCTTTTTCTTCCTGTTTCAGTTTTGGTAATGTATATGTTTCTAGGAATTTGTCCATTTCTTGTAGATTACCCATTTTATTGGCATATAATTGGTCATAAGATTCTCTTAGTATTGTTTTTATTTCTGTTGTGTTGGTTGTGATCTCTCCTCTTTCATTCTTGATTTTATTTATTTGGGTCCTTTCCTTTTTCTTCTTGATCAAAGTGGCTAGTGGTTTATCAATTTTGTTAATTCTTTTAAAGAACCAGCTCTGGTTTCATTGATGTGTTCTACTGTTTTTTTTTTTTTTTTCGGTTTTGATGATATTAATTTCTGCTCTAATCTTTATTATTTCCTGTCTTCTGCTGTTTTTGGGTTTTATTTGCTGTTCTTTTCCCAGCTCCTTAAGGCGTAACGTTAGGTTGTGTATCTGAGATCTTTCTTCCTTCTTTAGGAAGGCCTGGATTGCTATACACTTTCTTATGACTGCCTTTGCTGTGTCCCAGAGGTTTTGAGTTGTGGTGTTATCATTTTCATTGACTTCCATATACTTTTTAATTTCCTCTTTAACTGCTTGGTTAGCCCATTCATTCCTCAGTATGATGTTCTTCAGTCTCCAAGTTTTTGTTACCTTTCCAAATTTTTTCTTGTGGTGGATTTCAAGTTTCATAGTGTTGTGGTCTGAAAATATGCACGGTATGATCTTAATCTTTTTGTACTTACGTAGGGCTGATTTGTGTCCCAGTATATGGTCTATTCTGGAGAATGTCCCATGTGCGCTGGAGAGGAATGTATATTCTACTGCTTTAGGATGAAATGTTCTGAATATATCTGTTAAGTCCATCTGGTCCAGTGTGTCATTCAAAGCCATTGTTTCCTTGTTGATTTTTTGATTAGATGTTCTGTCTCTTGCTGTGAGTGGGGTGTTGAAGTCTCCTTCTATTATGGTATTACTATCGATGAGCTTGTTTATGTTTGTGATTAATTGATTTATATATTTGGGTGCTCTCACATTTGGTGCATAAATGTTTATAATTGTTAGGTCTTCTTGGTGGATAGATCCCTTGATTATGATATAATGCCCTTCTGCATCTCTTGATACAGTCTTTATTTTAAAGTCTAGATTGTCTGATATAAGTATGGCTACTTTGGCTTTCTTTTGTTGACCATTAACATGATAGATGGTTCTCCATCCCCTTACTTTCAATCTGAAGGTGTCTTGAGGTCTAAAGTGGGTCTCTTGTAAACAGCATATAGATGGATCTTGTTTTCTTATCCATTCTGTCACCCTATGCCTTTGATTGGAGCATTGAGTCCATTGACATTTAGAGTAAGTACTGAAAGATATGAATTTATTGCCATTATGTTTCTTGTAGAGTTGGAGTTTCTGGTGGTGTTCTCTGGTCCTTTCTAATCTTTTGTTGCTTTTGGTATATATATATATATATATATATATTTTTTTTTTCATCTTTTCTCCCCTCAGAAAGTTCCCCTTAAAATTTCTTGCAGGGCTGGTTTAGTGGTCACAAACTCCTTTAATTTTTGTTTGCCTGGGAAACTTTTTATCTCTCCGTTTTGAATGATAGGCTTGCTGATAAAGAATTCTTGGCTGCATATTTTTCTGATTCAGCACACTGAATATATCCTGCCACTCCTTTCTGGCCTGCCAAGTTTCTGTGGATACGTCTGCTGCAAACCTGATCTGTCTTCCCTTGTAGGTTAGCGACTTGTTTTCCCTTGCTGCTTTCATGATTCTCTCCTTGCCTGAGTATGTTGTGAATTTGACTATGATATGCCTTGTTGCTGGTTGGTTTTTGTTGAATCTAATGGGGGTCCTTTGTGCTTCCTGGATTTTGATGTCTGTGTCTTTCCCCAGGTTAGGGAAGTTTTCCGCTATGATTTGCTCACATAACTTTTCTACCCCTATTTCTGTCTCTTCCTCTTCTGGGACCCCTATGATTCTGATATTGTTCCTTTTTAATGAGTCACTGATTTCTCTAATTCTTAAATCGTGCTCTTTTGCCTTAATCTCCCTCTGTTTTTCTGCTTCATTATTCTCTATAAGTTTGTCCTCTGTATCGCTGATTCTCTGTTCTGCCTCATCCATCCTTGCCGCGGCTGCATCCATCCGTGATTGCAGCTCACTTAGAGCATTTTTAATTTCATTCTGGCTATTTTTTACTTCTTTTATCTCTGAAGAAAGGGATTCTAATCTATTTTCGACTCCAGCTAGTATTCTTATTATCGTGATTCTAAATTCTGGTTCAGACGTCTTGCTTGTATCTGTGTTGGTTAAATCCCTGCCTGTTGTTTCTTAGTGTTCTTTCTTTTGGGGTGAATTCCTTCATTTTTTCATTTTGAAGGGCAAAAAGGAATTAATGAGGTAGAAAAATTGAAATTAAAAAAATTAAAATTAAAAAAGTATTAAAATTAAAAGTTAAGAACACACACTCGCAAAAATCGAATAGATGTTGCTAGATCCTAGGTTTGTTTTGGTCTGGATGTTGAAAGTGGTTTGACAGATTAAACAGAAAGAAAAAAAAGGGGGGGAGGGGAAAAAAAGGGTCATTTGAGAATTTGAAAAAAAATGAATACACTGAAGTAGACTAAAATGAGATGAGGGGGGTAAAACAGAATTTGAAAAAATATATACAAAAGTAAAAATATAGTAGAAAAAATTAAAGAAAATTATTTTTAATAAAAATATATGAATTTTTTCATTTTCTGTATTTAAGAAAAAAGAAAAAACCTAAAAAGTAAAAAGGTAAAAAAATGAAAAAAATAAGGAAGAAAGGAAAAAAAAGAGATAATTTGAAAAATTGAAAAAGTGAATACACTGCAGTAGACTAAAATAAAATGATGGGAGTAAGATAGAATTTGAAGAAATTTACATAAAAGCAAAAAACATAGTAAAATTAAATAAAAATATTTTTAAAAGAGATTGAAAGTAAAAATGAGGTTTTTCTCTTTATGCATTCAAGAGAAAGAAAAGAATGAAAGAGAGACAAAAAGAAAAAGAAAAAAAAGGACATTGTTTGAAAATTTGAAAAGGTGAGTACACTGAAGTAGACTAAAATAAAATGATGGAAGTAAAGTAGAATTTGAAAAAATTTACACAAAAGTAAAAAATATTGCAATAAAAATTAAAGACAGATATTTTTAATAAAAATTTAAAATAAAAATGAGTTTTTTTTCTTTCTTTCACGGCTTCTCACTCCCCAAGTTCAGCTCTCTGTGCCACGTACCTGCTGAATTCTGTGGTTCAGGTTGTGCAGATTGTTGTGTTAATCCTCCAATCAGTTTTCTAGGTGTGTAGGATGGTTTAGTGTTGGTCTGGCTGGATTTCATGGATGGGAGACGTACAAAAAGCTTCCATGGTGTTCAGCCATCTTGGCTCCCCCTCTAGAAGCCCTCGGGGATTGGGTGAGGCAGGGACTGACCTGTGAAGGTCTGGTGGATGTTGTGACGCCCCACTCAGATCCTCCTTCAGTCAGGAGCATCTTAATTACGACACTGGCAGGACAACTGCAGGTAGAAAGCCCCAGGCCACTAGCCATGGTCAGGGATTGCCTCAGGTGAGGAGCCCGGACTTGCCAAAGTTTTGGCAGCCTACATACAGTCATGGGTTTTGGAGTTAAAGCAGCCAGTCTCCGCATGCCAGTGGAGGACATCTCTCCAACTCTAAACCAACATCAGAGCACCCCATGCAAACCCCTTTCGAGATGCCATTTCTTTTTTATTTTTTTAATGTTTTATTTGAGAAAGAGAGAAAGTGAGCAAGTGGGGGAGGGGCAGACAGAGAGGGAGACACAGAATCTGAAGCAGGCTCCAGACTCCAAGCTGTCAGCCCAGAGCCCGACATGGGACTCGAAACGTGAGATCATGACCTGAGCCAAAGTTGGACACTCAACTGACTGAGCCACTCGGGCACCTCTAGACATGCCATTTCTGACTAAATGTTTTTAATTCTAGAAAATAAGCAATGCTTGCAGTTCCTTTTTTTGAAAGTTCTTATATTGATATGGTGAATCTATAGAATTTCCATAAATCTGTTGTGCGTGTAATTTACAAAGACAGTACACGGATAACTGTTAATAGATAAAAAGTGTACTAGTTTTTATATTAAAGACAGCAGGGAAGAGGTGGTCATATGTGGACAGGATGGTATATTTAGCTAAAGCTTTGTGCCACAGATTCCAGTTAATGGCCTATACACTTTTTAGAAGTATATGAAGTAGCTGTTGACTTTGCTATATCAGAAAGAATCACAATACGTAGAGATAGAGAAATAAATCTCAAGAGATTATTAAACTTTTTTTGTTTTTAGAAGGTTGTGAAACAAAGCATCTAGTTCTTGATATGGAAAACAAAATGCAGTCCTTTGGATTAGAGTGTAAGGGACAGTTAATGCATATTTGAAAGTTCTTAAGAAGCAGGAGATTGAATTTCTAGACTGGGTTCTGCCACTAAATTGCTTTGTGACCCTAAGCAAGTCTGGGTTTTAGTCATCTTACAGATTGTCTAGCTTTGAAATCTAAAAATTATATGAAAGTCTTTCATTTTATTATGCAGACAATATACCCTTGAAATTTCTGTGTTTTTATAGACAGGAAATTGAAATACTTGTCTATATACCTAAAATACTTTAGAGACTTCCAATTCATACCTGTGAAGTATTCTGAAACAGGGTAGGGAATTAATTGCTTCATGAAATTGTGAGTTCCTGGAAGTATTCAAATAGAGGAGAGACAATCATCAGAACTGGTATTATGGGATCAGGTTAATGGATTTGTTATTTGGTACCCCAAACACTGAGGATTCTAGTTCTCAATATGATTCCTCTTAGTTAACTTTGCTAAACCATTTAAGTCTCTAAAAAGTTACAGGAAAAAAGGAAGTGAACATGGATTTTCCTTCAAGATTGCCCAAGAATAATTTGGTCCTATTACAGTAGTTGGTTTTCCACCTACCCAAATCATACCAATTCTCTAAGACCAGTTTCTGGCCTCCACTTCTACATGAAGTCTTAGGTATTCCAAACTATCTTCATCTATCTGATTGCGTTTGACTCAATAGCAAATGTTGAAACATCTGTGGGTGTAACACTCCTTTAGACAACTTGGGTATATTAATTTCCCTAGTTATAAAACAAAACAAAACAAAACAAAACTGGTCTTTCAGCATTTCATGAATATGGCAGGGATAATAGACTCCTTACATCCACCCATAATGTACAATACTTGAAGTACTAACTTAATGAATATTTGTTGAATTAACTTTTACATGCAGCTCATCACAGAGGCCACCTTTGCAGCCTTACCTGCCTCTTGAAAGAGTACAGTTAATTTCTAGGCATATTCTTTTACTCACTGAATAATCTTTTCTGAAAAGGTTCTACTGGACTTTCTTTTTCATTCCTATTTCAGAAATTATAGTATCTTCTCACTTTTCTGATTTTCTCAGTAGATTAGTAATTTCATATTGTTTACATTGTAGCTGCATTTTCTTAGACTTGAGAACTTCATCTGGTCCATTTTGAATAAAAATATAGTTTTCCAAAAATTGTTTCATAAACCCTCCCAGATTCCTACTATTTCATCTTTAGCACAATACAGAAGAACATTGCCTTGTATGGAAATCAGGTTAATTTGATAATGGACATATTACCTCTGTTATTATAATGTTCTGTTTGCTCTGCAGATTGATTCTGTGTTCCACTTAGGATTTAGGCTTAAAAACTTTTTTTTTTTTAATGTTTATATATTTTTGAGAGAGTGAGACAGAGTGTGACCAGGGGAGGGGCGGAGAGAAAGGGAGACACAGAATCAGAAACAGGCTTCAGGCTCTGAGCGATCAGCACAGAGCCTGATGTGGGGCTCCAACCCATGAATTGTGAGATCATGTCTTGAGCCAAAGTCAGACATTTAACTGATTGACCCACCCAGGTGCCTCAGGATTTGGGATTTTTACCTCACTGTTCTATACAGTCTTGGGTTTCTTATTTTCATCAGGTGACTTGTATTAAGTTTGGACCTGTTACATACTGATCCTATTAAAAAGAAGAGACCAAGAGCCTTTAAAATCTGAACTTGCTGTCTGCTTTGCCTTTGAGAAAAGAAATATGTTGTTAATCAAGTTCCTATGATGATTTATAAGTATATTTTCAGTTCTTTTTTCCTACCACTTTTTCCCCAACATGCTATATTCTTGCTTGTATTTATTCATTAATAACATCTTTATATGATACCTTTCAATTTTTAGCCCTTTCATAAAGATCATAACATGTAATTATCAGTAGCTGCCCTATGAATTAGGCAGGCAGGCTATATCATCTCCATTTTCCAGGGGATGACACTGAGGCTTAAGAGTTTCAAATGATTTGCCCAAGCTTGGACCTGGAACTAAAACACAGGTATTCTGACTCCTAGTTTATGTTCTTTTCTCTATACAATGTGGCCTTTGAATGATTATTAAAAAAATAACAGAAAAGAATTTTGCTAATAGTGAATATATAGTAATATAGTATTATACTATATTATTCTTATACTATATTATTATTATATTATACTATAATTTTAAACATTTGAAAAATATTTTATATGTTTATGCAGTTAGTGTTTCTCACTAAAGGTTGAATCTTATATTTAGAAATCCTAGACATATAGTGCTAGGTCCCTTTTAAATGGTTGATGCATAGTTAGGTGCATAAATATAACAAGGAAGCTCTGCATATGTCATTGTGGGCAAATGACAATAGAATACATAAAATGAGTGGCAACAGAAATGCTTCATGTGACCGTTATCTGACATGCATCTCATCTCATAATTACTCAGTTACCTATTCATGGTCCCCAAATAAATTGCCCTGTTATCTTACTTATTATGGTGTTAACTAATTTATTTTATTTTATTTTATTATTATTTTTTTAATATGAAATTTATTGTCAAATTGGTTTCCACACAACACCCAGTGCTCATCCCAACAGGTGCCCTCCTCAATGCCCATCACCCACTTTCCCCTCCCTCCCACCCTCCATCAACCCTCAGTTCTCAGTTTTTAAGAGTCTCTTATGATTAGGCTCCCTCCCTCTCTTTTTTTTTTTTTCCTTCCCTTCCCCTGGTCTTCTGTTAAGTTTCTCAGGATCCACATAAGAGTGAAAACAAATGGTATCTGTCTTTCTCTGTATGACTTATTTCACTTAGCATAACACTCTCCCGTTCCATCCATGTTGCTACAAAAGGCCATATTTCTTTCTTTCTCATTGCCACGTAGTATTCCATTGTGTATATAAACCACAGTTTTGTTATCCATTCATCAGTTGGTGGACATTTAGGCTCTTTCCATAATTTGGCTATTGTTGAAAGTGCTGCTATAAACATTGGGGTACAAGTGCCCCTGTGCATCAGCACTCCTGTATCCCTTGGGTAAACTCCTAGCAGTGCTATTGCTGGGTCATAGGGTAGATCTATTTTTAATTTTTTGAGGAACCTCCACACTGTTTTCCAGAGTGGCTGCACCAATTTGCATTCCCACCAATAGTGCAAGGGGGTTCCTGTTTTTCCACATCCTCGCCAGCATCTATAGTCTCCTGATTTGTTCATTTTAGCCACTCTGACTGGCATGAGGTTTTGATTTGTATTTCCCTGATGAGGAGTGATGTTGAGCATCTTTTCATGTGCCTGTTGGCCATCTGGATGTCTTCTTTAGAGAAGTGTCTATTCATGTTTTCTTCCCATTTCTTCACTGGATTATTTGTTTTTTGGATGTGGAGTTTGGTGAGTTCTTTATAGATTTTGGATACCAGCCCTTTGTCTGATATGTCATTTGCAAATATCTTTTCCCATTCCATTGGTTGCCTTTTAGTTTTCTTGATTGTTTCCTTTGCAGTGCAGAATCCTTTTATCTTCATGAGGCCCAATAGTTCATTTTTGCTTTTAATTCCCTTGTCTTTGGAGATGTGTCAAGTAAGAAATTGCTACGGCTGAGGTCAGAGAGGTTTTTTCCTGCTTTCTCCTCTAGGGTTTTGATGGTTTCCTGTCTCATATTCAGGTCCTTCATCCATTTTGAGTTTATTTTTGTGAATGGTGTAAGAAAGTGGTCTAGTTTCATTCTGCATGTTGCTTTCCAGTTTTCCCAGCACCATTTGTTAAAGAGACTGTCTTTTTCATTGGATATTCTTTCTTGCTTTGTCGAAGATTAGTTGGCCAACTAATACAGTTTAAAGAGCATAAAGTGATCTATAAAATAAGCTTTTTTTTTAGAGAGTAGTTTGAACCAAAAATTTGAACCTCAGATTTCAGCACTCTCAAAAGTTGAATATAATTTATCAAAAAATTCCCAGAACCTGTACTTTGATTAGTTGTTGAATGTCAATCTAAAGAAAAACATTTTTGAAAGTATTAAGATGGGAAATTACTGTGTATAATATGAAATTACTTAAATGATGTCATTTTCCTCCAGACGTACTAAACTGAAAATACTGGGGAAGCTTCAACTAATCCCACCTTTTACCTACTCTGACAAATTTGCCTCTTGCTGGCTTCTCATTATCTCCTTCCTAATAGGTACTTAATAGCTACTTAATAATTGAAAATCTGAATATATTACATCTATCAGGGCTCATATAATGTTCATCAGGGTCTGTATTGTTTATGTACCTAACAGAAATCCAAATTAAAGTATGTTAGACTGATTAGGATATGTGCTTCTCTAGAGGAACAGGGTTTTGTTTTGTTTTGTTTTGTTTTGTTTTGTTTTGTTTTAATCTTTGCACTGGATAGCAAACATGCCTCTTTCATTTTAAATGGAAGTCCAAGAGTCTTGTATTTATACTACTGGCTAGGATGGCTTTGTACAGATTCAAAAGGCAGCATACCTATGGACTTTAACATATATCTCTGAGCTTTGACATATATTGAATTTCTCTTATCAAGGCTGTAATGTGCCAAAAACTGAGATTGTTTTCTGTAATTAAACTGCTTTCCCAAGTGTTCTCTGAAGAAGTTTTCTAAGATTTTTCACTGTTAGTCTCTGATTGATAGCTTTTTGTTTATCACTCTATAATGAAAGAAGGGTACTTGGTTTATCAGTTTATATTTTCTTTGTTCTCTAACTTAATATCTAACCATAGCTTAACTTAAAGAAAGTGTGACCAGTACGTCAATTAAGAAGTGAGTACACCTTTTTAAATTGTCTAGAGTTCTTTAAAGGTAGATCCGCCCACTGAAATGTTAGGTTTTGCTTCCCTGATTAAAGACACAGATGTGGCTTATCCCTACTGCTTTCTCTCCTATTTCCACTTTCTTCCTTGAATGTGGTAGTGATGCCTGTAACTGTAGCAGGCATCTTGTGACATTGAGGCTACAAGCCATTAATGCTATTCAACTGTGGGCAGTCATCCTTATGAATTTGATTTCAGGAAAATAAACTACCATTCGTTTTAGGTTTTGTTAGCCAAAAGCATTCCTAATTAACATATGATAGTCATTGACCACTCTCAGTGAGCTAGAGGAGTATTCTTTTCATTAGGACAGGGTTTCTCAACCTCAGCATTATTGACAGTATTGGGTAAGTTTTATTGTGGAGACTGTCCTGTGCATTGTAGGATTTTAGCAGCATCCCTGGCCTCTATTCCTTATGTGACAATAGTAACCTTACATACCTTTCAAAGTTCAACTAATGAATAATCAGGTTTTGTTTGCTTGGGAAAGTCTTTATTTCTCCTTCATTTCTGAAAGGCAACAAACAGTATTTTGCTCAGTAAAGTATTTTGGTTGGCAGTTTTGTTTTCTTTCAGCACTTTGAATATATCATCCCACTCTCTTCTAGCCTGCAAGGTTTTTGCAGCCTTATAAATGCTTATAAGGGTTTATATGGGTCTTATAAGGGGTCCCTTATATGTAAGGAATTATCTTATTCTTGTTGCTTTTAAAATTCTTTGTCTTTCATTTAGATGGTTTTGTTATAATGTGCCTTGGAGAGGACTGTTTTGGATTAAAATACTGAGTTTGGATTTACCTATTAGCTTCATGAACTTAGAAATCCAGATCTCTTCCAGATTTAGTAATTTCTTAGCCATTATTTCTTTAAATAAGCTTTCTGCTCCTTTTCCCTCTCATTTCATTCTGAGGCTCCAGTAATATGTAAATTGTTTCTTTTAATGATAGCTCGTAATTCAGGAAGGCTTTTAAAACCTTTTTTTCACTCTTTTTGTTTCTGCTTCACTGACAGGATGATCTTAAATGAACTGTATTCTTGTTCACTAATTCTTCTACTTGGTCAAAACTGATATTAAAGCTCTCTACTAAATTCTTTAGTCATTGTATTCTTCAAACTCTAGGATTTCTCTCTTTCTGTGTATGTGTGTGTTTAATGTTTTCTGTTTCTTTGTTAAATATCTCATTTTGTTTATGCATTGTTTTCCTAATTTCATTTAGTTTTCTATCTGTGTTTTCTTGTAGTCCACTGAATTTCTTTAAAAAGATTATACTGAATTCTTTGTCAAAGTTAATAGTTCTTCATTTCTTTAGGGTCATTGGGTTTTATTAGTTTCTTTGGTGGTGTCATGTTTCTTTGATTTTTTCATGATCCTTGTGGCCTTATATTGTTGTCTACAACTTTGAAAATGTAGGCACCATTTCTACTCTTTCACAGACTGGCTTTGGAAGGCAAAGCCTTCACCAATCAACCCCTCCAGAGATTCTGGGTAGGCTCTTTGGTATTGTCTGTGGATAGGCCTGCTGCCGGAGATCTTGGGTAGACATGTCTGGTGTCTGGATCATCAGGGGGTGGGCCTTGTGCTTGGGTTCATGAGGATCAGCCTGTTGCCTGTGTCTGCTGGGGCAGGCCTTGAGCCTGGATTTACTAGGGTGGGCCTGGTGTCTGAGCCTGCAGTAATGGGATTGGGGCTTGGATTTGCATAGGTGGACCTGGATCTTTCATCCATAGGGGCTAACCAAACACTGGGGAGCATTGGGATGGGCCTAGCATCTGGTTCCATGTGGGCCAGTTCATTACTGAGATGAGATTGGAGCCTGATTTCTCAAGAGTCAGCCTAGAGGGACACCTGTTTGGCTCAGTCAGTTAAGTGTCCCACTTTAGCTCAGGTCTTGATCTTATGGTTTGTGTTGTGGGTTTGAGACCCACATTGGGCTCTGTGCTGACAGCTTGGAGCCTGGAGCTTGCTTTGGATTCTCTGTCTCCCTCTCTCTCTGCCTGCCCCCCCCCCACCTCTTTCTCTCTCTCTCAAAAATAAATAAACATTGAAAAAATTTTTTAAAAAAAGGAAAAGAGGCAGCCTAGAGATTGGAGCCACAGGGGCTGTTTGATGCTAAGGCAAACCTGGAGCCATGGGGGTCAGGCTATAACCTGAGACCATGGATTCAGCCTGGATGTTGAGTCTACATGTGGTGGTCTAGTGCTGGGATGGATTGGGAGCCTAAGTCTGTGGGTGCTGGTTTTAAGACTGGGGTCATGGAGTCATTGAGGTGGCCTGGAGTATGGGTCCATGGGAACCAGTCTAGATTCTAGGTCTATGAGTGCTGTTCTGATGCTGAATATGGGCTGGGAGCCTAAAACTGTGGGAGCCATTCTGATGCTGAGGTGGATTAAAAGCTTGGGTCTGTAGTAGTTGTTCTTGTGCTGGGCTCAACAGCAGGCCTGGGTTGCTGGGTGGCTACTTAGAGACTGGGCTTGTATGGAGTAGTTGGAAGCCTGGAGTCACAGGTGCTACCTGGGGCTGTGGGAGCTGGCTAGCACTGGAATATGTTGGAGCCTGGGCTTACAGGAGCCCATTGGGAGCCTGGTGTCATGGGACTTGCCAGAGCTACATGAGTCAGCCAGTGCTGCAGTCAGCTGGGAGCTGGCTGGTGCCATGGTTGGCTGGGAATCTGGTTTACAGGAGTCCACTGGGAGACTTGTGCCATAGTTGCTACCTGGGGCCACAGGAATTACACAGTGCTAGCCATAGCACTGGGTGGGAGCTTGGGTTCACTGGAGTGTGCTGAAAGATTGGTGTCACAGGAGCTGCCTGGTACAGGGGTGCACTGGAAGACTGGGTTTTTAGGAGCCTGCTGGGAGCCTGATGCTGTGGGAGCTACTTGGGCCACTGGAGCCAGCAGGTGCTGGAGTGAGCTAGGGGCCTGGGTTTGTAGGAGCCTGCTGGGAGCCTGAGGACATGGAAGTTGCCAGGGGCCATGGAAACCACCTTTGGCTATATGAGGTAGCCTGGTGTTGGGTCCACAGTGAAGCTGGATGCTCACTTTGCTATCATCTCACAGGGAGGTTGTCTTTTTCCATGCTGGGCTTCCTCGGCTTGAGGGAATGGTGATAGGTGTAGTGTGAATGTGTCTTTCCTACATTCTCAACAAGTCTTTTCCTATTTTTGTGCTTTGCTCAGGTGCTATAATCCCTCACGTGGAATCCTTAGCTCTTGTGAAGATGTTTTCATTCATAAATAGTTGTTCAGCCTGATGTTTTTGGGAGGGGGTGGGCATGAGAAATTCATGTGTGGCCATTTTGCCAGCATCACTCCTTGCTCCAGCTAGGTTTTAATTAGAGCAAAAAGATAGTGATAATATTCAAGAGGAGATGGAACATATGAGGATTCTATCATCTCCAGAGGACATAGTGTAATGGGTTCTGAACCTGGATTGGAGATAAGAAGATAGGATGAGATTAAGGGGTACATAGATCAGAGATATCTAGTGATGAAGGACAGTCCAGGAACTTTGTATTTCCTGTGGCGATGAAGAGCTTGATGGAATTTCTTGATGGTCTCCAATGTTGTGAGGGTATGAATGTTGTACAGAGGGAACATATAGAATTTTAGGGTGGTCTGACATCTGCAGATGATGGTGTGGAGGTTGGGAGAGGGCAGGATGACTTGGAGAATAAGGTGTGGGCTCCCTGTACACTACAAATTATATACGTATCCTATTGGACTAATTAATATCGAAGGCATACAGTACAACATATGTAAAGTAGAATGGGATAAAGATGAAAAAGCAACATTATTAAAAGGTTTGCTAATCACAATAGCTTTGTACTATCATTACAGACTATCTCAAGGTACTCTATGAACTCAAGGTGATATTTAAAAATGGTGGATGAAAAGCCATGTTTTAGTAATATTAAAAAAAGTTTTTTTCCCTGACTTTTTATCAGGTCTGATGGTGAAGAACTTGCCATAAGAGGAGAGATGCAGCTCCATCATTTCTTGGTGTCTACATTATTAGTATAGTGTTTCTTTGCAGTAATATTTTTCCATTTTTCTATTTTATCAGGTTAGTTTAAAATTTTTTTTAATGTTTATTTTTGAGAGAGAGAGAGAGAGAGAGAGAGAGCGCACAAGTGGGGGAGGGGAAGAGACAGAAAGACAGACACAGAATCTGAAACAGGTTTCAGGCTCTGAGCTGTCAGCACAGAGCCCGACATGGGACTTAAACTTGGGAACGGTGAGATCATGACCTGAACCAAAGTCAGACACAACCAACTAAGCCACCCAGGCGCCCCTTTATTAGGTTAGTTTAGAGAAAATTAGGTAATATAATCAGCAAATTCACTTCCTGTGGCTACACATTCTGTGATACTTTGCAATGTGCTAAAAGCCAGGCAATGAGTGAGGGCCTCACTGATGTGAGAAACAGAGGCAGAAGGAAATGTATTTAGTTTTCAGAGCTTCTCCCGTGTTTGTAGCTTCTTAAAAATAATCAGCCTAAAATAATCCTTATGCCATAGAGACATATTTTGGGGTGGCAAATTCTGCTCCCCTACAGTTGAATAAATCTGTTTATTGCTGAAGGGGCCCTTTGGCTTCCCACCACTTTGAAAAGCTTTAGCTACAGCAATGAGATTTTTCTTTTTTAGTATCCCCTTTCTTTGTAGCTTTGTTTATTCTCCTTTTTTAGAAAACAAAAAAATGTAAATGAATAATTCAAGCTCCAAACATACAAATTTGTAATTCAACCTAGATATTTGCAACATTTATCCTTGCAAGTTTGAAGGTACTTATCACTTTAGTTGCTAGGTGCTCAGAAAAAAGATGATAAAAAATAATAAACTCAGCAATAAATTTTCCTTAATCTAAATTCTGCAGCAACCATGGAGAATTATTATGGAGAATGTGAAATGGTATGTGGGCAGTTAGTTCATTCATCTCCCAAGCTCATTAGCCAATCCAGTTGGGTAGATCCATGTCCTTTTTCTTCTTTGGTTTATACTGTGCATTCATTAGCTCTTAAGGAGATATACAGTACTCAGAAAGTAATGGTGAAATTTGCTTTAGAAAGTCCAGCCTCCCATTGATTATTATTATAACAATGTTGGAGGGTAGTCAGGATTGGGGCCAAGAATGGGGGTAGGGTAAGCTATTGTGAAAAGATTTTACTAGAAATGCCAAGAGCTGCATAATTTATGCTTCAAAGCTAAATTTAGGTTTCTTCATTAAAGGCTCATTACAGTAGCCTCATTGTTGGACAGCTGACTGAGACCCATTTTTCCAATAAAAATGCCTTTCCAGGGGCACTTGGGTGGCTCAGTTGGTTGAGTGATAGACTTTGGCTCAGGTCATGACCTCGCGATTTGTGAGTTCAAGCCCCACATCAGGCTTGTTGCTGTCAGCCTGTCAGCGCAGAGCCCACTTCAGATCCTCTGTCCTACTCTCTCTGCCCTTCTCCTGCTTGTGCTCTCTCAAAAATAAAATAAACATTAAAAAAAATGCCTTTCCCTATACTCTAATTTTTGACAATGGCACTTTTGGTAAATTCCTATAGAAATAATTTATTGTATTCATTTATTCTCACATTAGTTTATTTAACACATATTTATTGAGTTCCATGTACTGTACTTGATGCTGGAAATATTTTTAAAAAATCATGATACCTGACCTTAATCACTATAAAGTTTATCCCATTATCTAAGTCATCTTGTATTTGGCATATGTTAATTTTAGTCATTTAATGTATATATCCTATTTTCTGTGCTCCTTAGGACAATTCTCAGTTATTGATGATAAAGATAATTTGCCTGTCAAGTGAGGCATTATAGGTGAGTACCAAATTTAGCTATTGAATTATTAGCACTCATTCAGAACATGCAAATTGCATAATAGGATGAGTTCAATGGTACTTTTTAAATATATTAATAAATAAGTTAAAGTTTAGGGAGTTCTCTCAGATACTGTAATCCCGTGGTTGTCACCCTAGCTGCACAGTAGAATACCTAGGGGAACTTCTTTTGTATTGGTTCAGGCCCTACCCTAGACCAGTGAAATCAGAGTCTCGGGGTGAGGCAGACTTCAGAATCACTCCTGTAGAGCATCTAATCCCAAGAATAGTCATGCTGATGTATTTCACGTGGGGACAGGGACACTCAGACACTTTAAGTTGTTTAAAGTCGTAGAGCTAATAAGTGAAAGAGCTAGGATCTGAACCCAGATCTTCTGACTGTAAAACCTTTCTTATTTTTTTCTTTTTTTTTTAATGTTTATTTAATTTTGAGAGAGACAGAGAGACAGAGCACAAGCTGGGGAAGGGCAGAGAGGGGGAAACAGAATCGGAAGCAGGCTTCAGGCTCTCAGCTGTCAGCACAGAACCCGATGCAGGGCTCGAACCCACGAACTGTGAGATCATGATTTAAGCTGAAGTTGGACACTCAACTGACTGAGCCACTTACGCACCCCTCCTTTCTTATTTCTAAAATATGGTGTTGCCCCTTAAATATGTGCACTTGTAATTTTTTCCCACTATTTTGTTTTAAACAGTTTTTGATGATTTCTTTCCTTCCTGTTGACTCTCTTATATATGATGGGGTTTTGGAGTGGTAGGGGCCTGGAGCTGATGGCCAAGAAAGAATTCTTGAGATATCTTTGGTGCAAAAAGGTGATTTTATTAAAGCATGGGGTCAGGACCTATGGGCAGAAAGAGCTATGCCATGGTTGTGAAGAGTGACTGATTATATATTATGGAGTTAGAGGAGGTAAAGGCAAAAGGGAGGCCTCCGGAAGGACTTTGATTTACTAAAGAGGATTCATAAACTACCTGAGGCCTTGCTATTGTCAAGCTAAGGTTGTTTTCCCTCCAGTAAGGCATTAACCTTAAGACAGGAGTTCCTGGAGAAATATTATACTCTGCCTCTCTCAAGTATCTGTCAGTGGGTTGCAGGTTATAAGGAAATTTAATTTGACCTACCGTTTCTTTCTTGCCTTTGTTCCCCACATCACTATGGTGGGGAGGGTGAGGTTGGGACCCCAGGAAGCTGAGTCTATAGGTTTCTGGAGATTAGGCTGTTGATAAGATGACCTTTTTTCTTATAATTTACTAAGATACTTGTAAACTGATGGAGACTCATGTCCTGCATGACTGTGATCTCTATCAGTTAACCATTTGTTTTCCCCTTTCCTTTGTTCTTGGGCAGCCAGAAGTGCCTGAGGAATGTCACACATATCCCACCTTCAGGGGTGGATGTTTGTGAATTGTGTGAGCTTGCCTTATGCTTCCTCATCAGTATATACCTGGAATTAATATTTGTGATGGATAGCATGGAAAGAAGGTCCTTTGTATAATCTCTATTAGGGCTGGAAGTTTTGGGAAAGGACTTGAAGACATAGGAGATAGTAAGAACAATAGTCAATCTTATTAGAAATAGCAAATTGGAGTTATGTGTTGTCTGTTACTACAGCTAACACACAGAAGAAATGGGACTCTCATGACTTCCTATCTGATTTTAAATAGGATAGCTAGCTTGCCAGGACTTGGCATGAGCTATGAGGAGACTGTTCATTTTTCTTCTCCTCCCCCTTCTTCTTCTCCTTCCGTCCTCCCTCTTCCTTCTTCCTTCCTTCCCTCCTCCTCCTCCTCCTCCTCCTCCTCCTCCTCCTCCTCCT